>NC_091635.1:12535402-12851136 GCF_027580195.1 Bos mutus
CAGTCTGGAAAAAAAGCGTCACATCACCCTTGACTCTCGTTCCTGCTCCTCGGAGGGCCTGCAGTGCTCTGCACACCCCTCTACAACCTTTTGTATACTGTGGCCTCTGTCCAGAAGGGACTCTCCTCCCCCTACTGTTCCTTTACTCTTCTCTGTCTAGGGTTCACGCTCCAGCTCTTTCTACAAATGCTTCAACCCTGGCATTTGCTGCTGCCTTCTCTGTGTTCTCATGGACCCTGAATGTACCTCTCTTACTATTTTCAAGGGTGACACTTCTATTGCATAGACTGTCACACTGTCAAGCACTTTATTACTTAATCTTTATAACAACCTTGGGGGGGGTAGGTATTATTATCATGTCCTCTTTCACAGATAAGGAACAGGCCCAGAGAGGTTAAGGAACATGCCAAAGGTCACACAGTGAGGAAGTGACAGAGTTGCAGCTTGAACCCTGGCAGCCTGGCTTCTGGGTCTGGGTTTGCAATCCCTAGACCTCCATTCTAAGATTTATCCTACTTATTTCCCTCAGATGTGAGGTTGCCAAGGTCTGAGGTCATGTGTCCTTCATTCTCATGTCCAGTGGGAAAGAGAGCACTTGGCCTGAACACTTATTGTCAGCAGGGCTCCCCATTGCTCCCCTCCGTGGGTGGTGCCAGGGCAACTGTATCCGTCCTAAACACCATCATCTCTTGTCTGTGTGCATGCTAAGTCACTTCAGTCATGTCTGACTTTTTGAGACCCCATGGACTGTAGCCCGCCAGGCTCCTCTGTCCATGGGATTGTCCAGACAAGAATACTGGTGTGGGTTGCCATGCCCTCCTCCAGGGGATCTTTCTGATCCAGGGATCAAATCCACTTTTCGTACGTCTCCTGCATTGGCAGGCATCTGGTAAGCTCTCATCTCTTGTCTATAGCCTCCTAAATGGTACTCCTGTTTTCATTCTAATGGAAGCACTGCACCCTCCCTGGCCCTGTTTGAGTGTGAACTTTGAAAAAAAAAATATCAAATTCCATGTCTTTCTTTCTCAAAAACCCTCCCATGGCTTCTGAGACTCCACCATGAACTGAAAGACCCTCCATTCTCTGGCCTCAACTCTGAAACACTCTTCCTCTTTTTAAGTCTCAGGCCCACTGATCTCCAGGCAACTCCTAGCACACACTTAAGGGCCTTTGTACCTTCTATTCTCTCTCCTGGAACATCCTTACTTAGACCTTCACTTCTTTCAAGTCTCTGATCAAACGTCACCTCCTTAGAGATCCTTTCCCTTCCCATCTTATTAAAAAGTACTCTGTTCATTTCTTTTCCCCTTATTCCAAGGGGATACCTGGGTTTCACTTTCAGCTACCCACTGGGAAGGAAATGTTTGTTTCTTCCCTTCCTTCATTCTCATTATCCATTTTCCTTATTTCTTTTAGAAACTGAGTTCTCTCTGAAATTTAATCTGGCTACATGGCCACTCAGGTAGAGACTTCATTTCTCTGACTCCCTTGCAGCTAGGTGAGTCCATAAGGCTGAGCTTGGGCTGATGGGCTGCGTGTGGAAGTGATGAGTGTCACTCTGTGTGTCCACTTGCCCTGGTCTTTTGTGCTCTCTTTTCCCATCTCACAGAATGTATTGTGGCTGGGAAGCTGAGCTAGCTTTGACCCTACAGAGAGGACTACATCCTGTGGAATGGCAGAGAAACAAAGTGGGAAGGTCCAGAGTTCCTGAATGATCTGTAGGACATAACTTTCCAGCAACCCAAGACTACCCACCTACCCCTGATCTGTGATGACAAAATAGATTTCCATTTTATTTGGACCATTATATGTTGATGTCTCTTTGTTACAACAGCTCATTTGATATCCTAACCAATATAATAATTTACCAGCTGGGAGAACTTGGGCAAATTATTTAGCTTCTCCATGCTTCTGTGTCTTCATTACTAAATAGAGATAATAATACCGACTTCATGGTGTTGTTGGGAGAGTTCAGTGTATTAAGACATGAATGGGGCTTGTAATAAGCTCTCAATCCACATTGGCTGCTATTATTTATTCATTTTTATAACTTGTATTGCTACCTGGCATGATATAATGTATGTCCTTGCTTACTTGTTTTTTAAATTTTTTATTGATTTGTTTATTTGTATTTTTGGCTGCTCTGGGTCTTTGTTGCTTTGCATGGGCTCTCTCTAGCTGCAGTGAGTGGAGACTACTCTCTAGCTGTGGTGCACAGGCTTCTTATTGCAGTGGCTTCTCTTGTTGCAGAGCATAGGCTCTAGGCATGTGGGCTTCAGTAGTTGCAACTCATGGGGTCAGTAGTCGTGGCTCATGGGCTCTAGAGCACAGGCACAGTAGTTGTGGTTCCCAGGCTTAGTTGCCCCACAGAATGCAGGATCTTCCTGGACCAAGGATCAAACCCAAGGTCCCTGCATTGCAAGGCAGACTCTTAACCATTGGACCACCAGGGAAGCCCTTACTTGTCTATTGACTATCTCCCTCCATTAGAGTGTAAGCACCGTCATGCAGGGACCAGCCTGACTTTACCTCCAACTGTAGCCCCAGCTTTAGAACAATACCTTGTGCAGAGTAGAAACTCAACAACTGTTGTTAAATGAGTGAAAAGGGATGCGTGCTTGTATTCATTTTCTTATTCCTTTCCTTATTAATTAATTCATTCTACTCACTCCAACTCAAAAGCATGGTGCATTTTAGCTGCTCATACAACCATCTCATGAGGCTGCAATAAGCATACATTTCAGCTCAGTCCAGCTGAACTGAGCCACGAGGCTTCTGCCTTCTGCTTAAGTACAAACTGCCAGAACCTCTCACGGATGCTTTCTTCCCTCCCTATCCACCCTGACAGCTATGAACTCACAATTTCCTCCACTGATTTCATCATGAGATGGGAGACAAGCTGCATCCCAAAGCTTTATTGCTCTGCGGCAACCTCTCCTTGAACAAACCATCATCTTGCCTCCTCCCAGCCTTTTCCCTCTTCTTACTGTGTCCTGAGTGTCCCTGAAAAAAGGTTTTGGCTGTGCTGAATCTTGATTATTATGTGAGGCTTTTTTTAATTTATGGCAAGAGGGGGCTCCTCTTCCTTGAGGTGCTTAGGCTTATCATTGCAGTGGCTTCCCTTGCTGCAGAGCACAGGCTTTAGGACACCCAGGCTTCAGTAGCTGTGGTGCATGGGCTTAGTTGCCCCATGGCATGTGGGGTCTTCTCCGACCAGGAATCAAACTCATGTTGCCTGCATTGGCAGATGGATTCTTAACCACTGGACCACCAGAGAAGCCCCCTAGAAACTTCTACATTGTTAGAATCATGCACAACAAGAAGGTATTTAGCTATGTAATAAAAAACTATAAAAAAGAGAAATCCCTACTTGGCTTCCATAGAAAGAAGACCAGAGGGAATTGCTAATAGCTGGCAGTCTCAGCCACCTCTGCTCTATCCCCTCCTGGCTAGGTCATGGTCATTCAGGTGTCCTGGGCTGCTCACCCTCAGTCCCCACGTCCCTCGTCCCTCGTCCCTCTTTGTCCAGGTGGCCAGCCATAGGGTGCTGCATTGTAGGGCAGATGTGGAAGGTGGCAGCCTGCTAGAGACCAAAGCAGTCTGAGACAGAAGCCCCAGCTCCTCTGTAAGTGCTCTGACCTCCTGTCTGGAAGCACGTTGACTGCCCCATTCATTCACATAAACTGGCAGAATATTTTCGAATAAATCATGAGCATGACAGTTACATTCTCTAAACCACACTGGAAAAAGGATTATGGTATTTACTGTGGGGACAGGAAGATTGATTCTCACCCAGAAAATCTGCCAGGTTCTTGATTTAGGGAGCCGGTGATCAGCACAGGTTAGCTCTGATTGATATTGGCTTGCCTTTCCCATGGGTTCCTCTCACTCCAGGGGACACTTTGGGTGAGACAGCTTTGGGGTCATGACTGTCCTGCTGGTTCTTTGCAAGATGGCCCAGCAGGGTGATGGATATGGGCAGAGCTTACTGTCTCCCGCTATGCCCTCAACCCTGATCCCTACTCCAATGGCCTTGGCCACCTGCTGGATAAAACCCAGCTCCTAAGCCTGGAATTGCAGAACCTCTTGGGTGGAGCCTGCGCCTCTACTGCAGCTCTCTCTCCTATCACCCCGCCCCACCATGCATGCTCTGATTGTGGTTTTCTCATGTTGTACTTTGCATATGACTGTCCCTTTCCTATGGTGAGGGGCTAGCATAGAAACCAGAGATCATCCTCGCCCTTGGACAGTTCAAAGTCTGGCCAAGGACACAGACTCATAATCAGTCCCACGTGTAGGCCCCATGACACACAGGGCTGATGTGTCCGAGGGTGAACACAGGGTGGGCCGAGGGAGCAAGGGAGAAGCACCATCCATACCTCACCGCCTCTGCCCTCTGTGTGCCCACAACGTCCTTGGGTCACCTTATCTCCTCTTCTTGTCCTTGTCACCCTACTCATCATTCATATATGCTACTTCTGTATTTCATCAGTGTTTAGCACATGGCCTGGGACATACTTGGGCTCTATACATGTGCACTGACCTGGACTGAATTATCGGTTGCCTTTGTCCTGGACTTAGTCCCCTTGGGAGTGAGCTTTTAGCTAACATGAGCTCCAGATACACTTGTTTATTCCTTCATACAGGAATCACTGAAGGGTCAGTGGACTGTGTAATCAAGGCAACTCATCTTTTAGGTCAGTGCAATTTCGAATTAGCCATGGACTTAGGTACTCTTGAGAACGTTCAAGAACAAGTCTTTTACCTACCCCTTGCATCTTGCAACAGGCTCCAAGTTTCCGCATTTCCACTTGACACCTGCCCTTCCAAGCCTACTTTCCCTAACCAGATTGCTTTTGGTTTGGATTTGGCTTCTGCCTATAAACCTGCTTTTATCCTGGGATCCCTTCGGCTCTGCCTCCAACTCCCTGTGGCTTTTCTTCCAGCCAGTCTTCTATGGGAGATGTTACCAGGATCCACCAAAAGGCAGCCAGTATCAAGGGCTCCATGAGGCTCTGAAAAGAGGGTAAAATACAGGCTCACACCCAGTTCTACCATTTATTGGCAAGGTGAGCTCAGGCAAATCATTATGTCTCTGAGTCTTAGTTTGAGGTATAATAGCTAACTTTGCATGGATGCTGTGAAGTACTCATATCAAGATAACTTATCTCTGGTGACCTTGAAAAGTCACCCCTTGATTAATACCACAGTTACCACTGCAAACCTCTACCTACTGGACCTCTCTGCATCTGGGAGACCCTGTGGTGCTCGTTTGCGTGTCTTAAATGCTGTGCCCAGCTGTCCCTCGGCTGTCTTGTCTATGATGGCTCAGGGGGGCCTTTGCTGTTCATGGGCCCCACTGTTTTCTGCCAGGGACTCCCTCAGCTGCAACCTGTGCTCCAGTCTTTTGTCATCCCAAAGCCAAACCCAAGCACAAGGTGGTCCTTCTCTTAACTCTTTACAGCCCAGTCTAGAAGAAGCTTCAACTTCAGATAACACGTTCCTGAAGGTTCCAGGTTCATAGAAGGGAAGGATATTACAAATACTATAGCTTATGTACAGGGGGCTGCACTTGGATGCCAGGGGCTTGACCGCTCCCTGGGGACCATTCAGAGCAATGGCTGCTTTGCTTCTAGTGTTCTCTGTGGGACAACAGGCAGCTACCTCAGCTCAGGGAAACTGGAAACTTCTCCCTCCATCAAATTTCCCTTCTCCTTCCCCACTTCCTGCCCTGGGACCAGCTATTTCCCAGCATATCTGATGGTGGAATATCCACCCCCTTCAATGGAAGCCCCACTCTTCAGGCGTGTGGATGCAGTGGGCTCAGATTTATTCATCTTAAATAACTTCATTCAAAGGACACCGAGAAGAAAGAAGACTGAATGCTGAGGAATTGATGCTTTTGAGCTGTGGTGTTGGGGAAGACTCTTGAGAGTCCCTTGGACTGCCAGGAGATCAAACCAGTCAATGCTAAAGGAAATCAATCCTGAATATTCATTAAAAGGACTGATGCTGAAGCTCCAATACTTTGGCCGCCTTATGCAAAGAGCCAATTCATTAGAAAAGACTCTGGTTCTGGGAAAGATTGAAGGTAGGGGGAGAAAGGGATGACAGAGGATGAGATGGTTGGATGGCATCACTGACTCAATGGACATGAGTTTAAGTAAGCTCTGGGAGATGGTGATGGACAGGGAAGTCTGGTGTGCTGCAGTCCATGGGGTCACAAAGAGTTGGATGCTACTGAGTGACTGAATGTCAACAAACAACTTCATTACAAGGACACCAAGCGTTCCATCCAGTTCCCTTTCCCAGTCTTTCCTCCATCAGCAGGTGAAGCTGGTAGCATCAGCACCCTCTCTCTGAAGCCAGCTTCCTTTCCTATAAAGAACTGCCCAGCAAAGGATCCACATTTCCCTGGGGACCAGCACCACTTTGGAGCAGAGTTCATACGGAAGCAAAAAGTTTTTTTTTTAACAGCTTCTGCATCTCCCTCTTCCACCCCTCCTTCTTCATGGGGAGGAGGCAAGAAAGTCTCAGCTCCCCAGGAGAAGCCTTAAATTCTTAGTTGAAAAGATTTGTATTTAGGTTAATGGTGATTTCACAGTTTTCCCCAAGAACAACCAGTGAGTATGTGTGTAACTAAAAAGCACATCATGATGACTTTCCTAAAATAAAGGACGAGTTTGCTCCCTAAAGATGGATGCAAGATTCTTGGAAGCAAATATCAAGACGTTGCAACTTTTTCAACACCAGGGCTCCCCCACTTCTCGACTCAATTTGCTAAGTTTTCATGACCCTGAGTATCCAGGGGCAGGAAGCAGACCCCTCTCTTTATTACATCTGAGCCCCCTGGAGAATCACAGACTTCCAGGTAAGTAGTAGGGGCTTCCCTGGTGGGTTAGCAGTTATAAGTCTGCCTGCAGTGCAGGAGTCGCAGGTTCAATCCCTTCTCCAGGGTAGGGAAGATCCCCTGGAGAAGGAAATGGCAACCCGCTCCAGTATTCTTGCCTGGAGAATCCCATGGACAGAGGAGCCTGGTGGGCTACAGTCCCTGGGGTCACAAAGAGTCTAACATGACTGAGCACATACACGCACACAGGTAAGTAGGAATCATGGGATTACCCAGTCTGTCCCTGAGAATCGGGAGACCTCCTGTGAACATTCCATCAGATGACCTCTTAGGTCTGGCTGCCATGCCTTTTACAGCAGAGTACTCCTGCCCTCTTATACTGACCCATCCCTGACCAGCTCTGATGGTCACATCACCTTCCTCAACTTCTGAAGCTGGTTCAGTTCCAGCCCCCAGGGCCACACAGAAATCTACTGCTTTTCCTGGGATATCACCCCGTTGATGTGCCCACTGAGAACATATTCTTTGATTTGATCTTCTCTAGGCTGGGGCTGAGTGCCCAGTTACCAGCCTCTCAGTCCCTCAAGCCCAGGTCCACAGCTTTCTGTTATTTGAGGTCTTCAATCCTTCCCCATTCTGGCCTTCCCCTGGGGCCGTGGCTCATCTGCTGGCTCCTTCCCATCACCTGCCCAGTGGGGGCAGAGCAGGGTGTCCCAGCTATTTCCCCAGTCCTGACGAATACACTTTACATTCAAGCAACCTTATTTCTCATTGGTAATTTCTGACACTTGTGTCATGGGCTGGCTCTGATACACCCGAGAGCTGACTGACCCAGATGTGAGCATTGCAACGCCTTTGAATATCAAGTACAATTCCCCTTGTCTAAATGGAAGCAGAGTAATTGGTAGGGAAGGAAAACTTTTCCCTTCTTCTCTGTCGGTTCTTTGACTGGTTTAGTAATGAAATTATGACTTCACTGGTGATCCAATGGTTGAGAATCTGCCTGCCAATGGAGGGGACACAGGTTCAATCCCTGGTCCAGGAAGACCCCACATGCTGTGGAGAAACAGGTACTCCACATGTACTGCAGCTACTGAAGCCCACACCCCCTAAAGCCCATGCTCTGCAACAAGAAAAAACCCTCAATGAGAAGCCCACACACTGCAACTAGAGAGTAACCCCTGCTCACTGCAACTAGAAAAAAGCCCACACAGCAATGCAGACCCAGCACAACCAAAAATAAATAAATAAAAGTTTTGAGAATAATGAAATTGACTTAAGGCAGATTAATGGGGGAAAAAAACGAAATTTGTTTCATATGTATGGAATCCTCAAATATATGCAACTCAGAGAAGTGACCAAAGCAGACAGCTTTTATGCCCTTTAGACCAAGAAACAATACATTTGTGAAGAATTGGCAAAATAAAGGGGTTCAGGCTTCTGTGTGTGCTAAGTTGCTTCAGTTGTGTCCAACTCTTTGAGACCCTAGGGACTGAAACCCACCAGTCTCCTCTGTCCATGGGCTTCCCTAGGCAAGAATACCAGACTGAATTGCCATGCCATCATCTTCCAGGAGATCGAATCCACCTCTCTTAAGTCTCCTGCATTGGCAGGTGGGTTCTTTACCACTAGGACCACCTGGGAAGCCTGGGCTAATTAGTGAAGAGGTAAGGTTTGTTACGTAGCCTTATGTGAAAGTCGCTCAGTCGTGTCCAACTCTTTGCAATCCCAGGGACTATACAGTCCATGGAATTCTTCAGGCCAGAATACTGGAGTGGGTAGCCTTTCCAATCCAGGGATCGAACCCAGGTCTCCCGTATTGCAGGCAGATTCTTTACCAGCTGAACCACAAGGGAAGCCCCAGAACATTGGTGGGTAGCTGATGCCTTCTCCAGGGGATCTACCCGACCCAGGAATCCAACCAGGGTCTCCTGCAATTGCAGGTGGATTCTTTACTAGCTTATCTATCAGGGTTAGCCCTGAATTTCCCATCTCTGATGAGAAGGATGTTTCTCTACCTCCTGTACAGGGAAGCTACCTTGCACACAGGAGATTTATTTCCTTTTTTCAGGGGGAAAAAGGAAGGTCAGAGTGTCTTTCCTGCACCTGCTGTTTCTTAAGTAACTATAATTCAATACAGTGACTATGCCAAATTTGGTATATGGGGGAGCATCTCCTGCTCCCCTTCAGATTCTAGAGGCCACACAAGGAGAATTCTAGAAATTTAAAGGCCGAACATCTATCTGCCTCTCCCTCCCTGTTTGCTGATTGCCTCTGAACACCAAGGCTGGACTGACAGTGCTTTTGTGTGGTAACAAACCTGTTTGCCAAGAACCAGTTTACTAATTTGGCTTCCCTGGTGGCTTAGACAGTAAAGAATCTGCCTGCAATGCAGGAGATGTGGGTTCGATCCCTGGGTCAGGATGATTCCCTGGAGAAGGAAATGGCTATCCACTCCAGTATTCTTGCCTGAAAAATTCCACGGACAGATGGAATTCTGCTGGGCTATGGTCCATGGAGAAGGGATAGGCTACCCACTCCAGTATTCCTGGGCTTCCCCAGTGGCTCAGCTGGTAAAGAATCTGCCTGCAATGCGGGAGACCTGGGTTCGATCCCTGGGTTGGAAGATCCCCTGGAGGAGGGGATGGCAACCCACTCCGGTATTCTTGCCTGGAAAATCCCCATGGACAGAGGAGCCTGGCGGGTTACAGTGCATGGAGAGAGTCAGACATGACTGAGCAACTAACACTTTCATACCTTTCTCATACTTTTCAATTTGCAAACTATTTAAAAAATCTGAATATTGCTCCAGCCATGTTGCCCTTTTGGGCCATCTGAGTCTGAGTTGCTTGCAGGTGTTGAATTTGGGAGGGGGCTTCCCCTGGCACTCAGTTCTCCTGGGAACAGAGAGGCATCCTCTTGGGTCTCAGCAGAGGTCTGCCAGGTCAGTCGGCTGTGCCCCTTGCTCCAATCAGGCTATGACAACCTGTCCTGGCTGTAGAGCTGTGAGCAGACCAAGAAAGTCACCACAGCTAAGGCAGAACAGAAACCAGAGGGAGGCAGACCCAGGGGAAGACCTGGGACAGGTGTCTCTTCCTGAAATAGAGCTGGGCGAGGGCCAAGTGACAGTTAACCAAAACAGAATAAGAGCTTCTGAGGAGAGCCAACAGGAACAAAGGCTTTCTGAAACTGAAAAAGAAGTAGTTCTTGAATTTCAAACTGTATACATGAATTAGAAGATTGTCCCTTTTGAGAATTATAATCACAGTGGCTTACAAGATCAGGTGTAGAAGTATCTCAAAGCAGAGTCTTGATACAGAGAGAAATCAGGGAGAGAGAAAGAAGGGGAGATTTCTAACAGGCGAAGGGAGCTTGGGTGCAGTGGGATGGAGCAAAGTCATCATTGATCCCCTGTTTTAATATAGCAACAGAAGAATACAGAATGTTTTGTGCATGTAATGATTAGGAGAGTCGTCATTAATAGAATGACAATCAAGAGAGAATTGTCAAAATAATGGGGGGAGGGGAGATAGGAATAAGTCCTTAACTCCACAGAGCTAGATAAATTAAGGAAAAGGGAAAAGAAAATAGCAACAAAGTAAGCAGTGACCATCATGTAAGAAGGAAGAAATGAGCAGAGGGCCAGTTGTTTCCATGAGACTGAATTGGCTGAGTTCCCAGATTCAAAGGTGGAAATGTTGGATTGTGTTCAGAAACCAATCTTGGCTTTACATTGTCTAAAGAATCTCACCTAGGAATGTAAAGTATACAGCCACTATGGAGAACAGCATGGAGGTTCTTTAAAAAACTGAAAGTAGAGTTACCATGTGATACAGCAATCCCAGTCCTGGGCATATATCCGGAGAAAACTCTAATTCAAAGATACATGCACCCCAGTGTTCGTAACTGTGCTATTTACAACAGCCAAGACATGGAGACAAGCTAAGTACCCACCAACAGATGAATGTATGAAGAAGACATGGTGTGTACATATATCTATGTCTATATATATACACACACGTGTGTGTGTGTGTATGTGTTAGTTGCTCAGTCGTGTCCAACTCTGTGCGACCCCATGGACTGCAGACCACCAGGCTTCTCTGTCCATGGACTTCTGCAGGCAAGAATACTGGGGTGGGTTGCCATCACCTTCTCCAATATACATATATATATATACATAATGGAATATTAGTCATAAAAAAATGAAATAATGCCATTTGTAGCAACATGGATAAACTTATAGAGGTCATACTAAGTGAAGCAAGTCAGAGAAAGACAAATATATGATATCACTTACATGTGAAATCTGAAAAATAATACAAATAAATTTATTTACACAACAGAAATAGACTTATAGACATAGAAAACAAATTTGCGTTACCACAGGGGAAAAGGGTGTGGGAAGGGATAAAGTAGGAGCTTGGGATTAACAGATACACATGCTGTATATAAAACAGGGAAACAACAAGGTCATGCTGTTTAGTACAGGGAACTATATTCAGTACCTTGTAATAGTCTATAATGGAAAAGAATCTGAAAAAGGACATGTATTCCTTACAATGGAATCACTTTGCTATATTCCAGAAACTAACACAAGATTGTAAATCAACTATACTTCAGTTAATAAGAAAGAATCTCACTTAAAGTGATTAAGAAAGGTTCAAAATTAATTGGTGGGCAAAAAGATGCTAAGAAAGTGCCTCAACCGTTCAAAAAAAAAGCACAACGAGAAATGGAGGCAGCAGTAATACTGAAGTGGAGTTGAAGGCAGGAGATGTTGCATGGGATTGACACCATGACAAACAGAACCAGAATGAATAATAGTAATAAACACGTGGGGAACTCTTGCCATGCACACAGGGCTATGGGATTTAAAGAACAAGGCCATACAACTCTTGCCACAGTCCAGTAAGGTAGATAAATCATTATCCCCATTTTACAGATGCATAAACTGAGGCTTAGAGAGCTTAAACAGCTGGTCCAAGGTCTCAAAGTTTAAAGCTGTGCTCTTAACCAGAATCTCTCCTTTCCCTTCACTTCACTGGAGCAAGGCACGACCTTCTCTCCAGGGCAGCACCTGATGTGGAGTTAATTCTACCAATATTATGTGGTATATATGATATATAACCCTTTTTAACATTTTTAACAATTTCCAAAATATCACCAATTGATTTGTTTTCAATGCAACGGTTCCCTCTCATTCATCACGGCCACTGTGCTGCCTACATCTTTTACTTTTGTGATAAAATCTCTTCTAAACTCACTGGGTTCCTACCTCCTCTGCCTTCATAAAGATACATTAAAATGATTCAGGCTCTTGCCCATCAAACCTTGACGGCCAGAATCAATGATTTTTCCTCCGCATGGGACTAATGGGTGCCTCTAGCCCCATCAGGATTTCCACACACTGAAACATCTGTGAGGCAGTAGAAGTTCAACGTGATTCAAATACTCTGATTCATATGAGCTGGCATCAAGGTAATTATAAAGTAATTTGATTAATTAAAAGTAAAACATAATTAAACTGAAAAGGATTTTGCAGCAGTCTCTCCTGGGTCGCTCAGCTTAGCTGAGGTGATATACTAGACCAGACTTCTGCCTCTGCTACCAGAGGGCAAGGTGGAAATAAACTGAGCTTTCTGAACTTTCAACAGCAATTCATACTTCAGATTTCATCCTTTCCAGTACTTCTCAATGTATAAGATGTGTTGTCCCACCTAAGCCATGGCCATTTTGACAGAAAAAAGGGGTGGAGATTGTAACACCGTCTTATGCATATTTAAGAAACAACAACTGATGTAAATCATATTTAATGTGTCTAATTGATATCTAATTATCTTGATATTGAATTGGCAGTAAAACCTGAAAGGTTGTAAATATCTGATATTGATAAGGAAGTCGTTATCACTCAGCAGTTACTTACTACTTTCGTCAATCTCGATTAATTACACAATGAAATTTATTTCCTATGAAAGCTTGGGTCCTCTTCTAACAATTACTTGATCTCTAATCAGCATAGGTTATCTTGTTAAATTCCTATTAGGGCTTGTGTAAGGAGGTAGAACTGGAGACCCCCTAGCCAACTGTGGTTCTAGAGGCCCATCTGGCTTTTCAGTATCCTGGAGTCCTTTGGGGAGGTATCTAGCCTAAGGTTGGAGATAAATGATGAAATACTGAATATTAGATAATCACTTGGGGAGCTTATAAAACTCTCATGTCCAGGCCACTCCTGCCCTCCCCAAACAAAACGCAACGAATCAGACTGTCTGGGAGTGGGACTCAAGGCTCAGTGTTTTTTAAACTTGCAGACTGACTTCAGTGTGCATCTAGATTGAGAGCCAGGGTGACTCAGACTTGAGGTGTATGGTATATTGTGGGCACAGATGGTGGGTCCCCTGTCCTGTTCCATACAGGCGGCTGGTCAGCCATGATCTCTAGCCCAGCGTGGGCCCAGGGCAACCGGACCAGGTTCCTGCAATGCAGTTCTGTCCAGTCCTTCCTTACCCCACTGTCTCCACCCAGCTTTTTGTAACCATCCTTCATTCTTTATTAATTTTTACTGGAGTATAGTTGCTTGGCAATGTTGTGTTAGTTGCATGTACACAGCAAAGTGGGGCTTCCCTCATAGCTCAGTCCATAAAGAATCTGCCTGCAGTGCAGGAGACCGGGTCCTATCCCTCGGTCGGGAAGAGCTCCTGGAGAAAGAAATGGCAACCCACTCCAATATTCTTGCTTGGAAAACCCCATAGACAGAGGAGCCTGGTGGGCTGCAGTCGATGGAGTTGCAAAGAGTCGGGCAGACTGAGCAACTAACACACAGCAAAGTCCACCAGTTATACGTATACACGTGTCCCCTTTTATTAAGTGTCCTTCCCAGTTAGTGTGGGCCATCTTTCAGCGT
Organism: Bos mutus; assembly: GCF_027580195.1. Classification (NCBI taxonomy): domain Eukaryota; kingdom Metazoa; phylum Chordata; class Mammalia; order Artiodactyla; family Bovidae; genus Bos; species Bos mutus. Next base: position 12,549,154 of record NC_091635.1, read on the forward strand.
CCACTCTGTAAGTATGGACTCCCTCCTCTCCCTAGCAGCCAAGCCCAGCTGAGCTTGGTCTGTGGTCCCAACCTCTTCCTCTCCCACCCCTCTCATCTCCTATCTTCTTGCTTATGCTTTTATTCTTCCCCTTTGAGTTCAACTCTTCCCCCAGGCTGGCGTGCCTGGGGCAGGGAGTCCCTTCTTTGTCCAGCCCCACAGCACTGCGACAGCTACACTGGCTTGGGAGGCAGACCAGCTTTCCTGGGGTACAGGTTGTGACTGAGTGGTCACCCAGCAGAGTCGTGGGCACTGCATAAATGTTCATCTAATGAGAGAAGTTTTAGAGGATAGACACTCACCTGTCATATGTTCTTTGAAAGGAGAAAGAAATTACATCGCTTTGCTGGAAAACTGCGCGGAGTCCACTTGGCTACTTAATGAGGTGAAGTTATCCCAGAGGAGTGGCCTGGTTGGACAGACACGGTGATAGGAGGGTGAGAGCGAGGCTGTCCTCGGGAATGGCAGTCAGGGGTGCACGTGGGGAGCGTGAGTGTGAGGGGTGTTTGTGAGGATCAGGACCTTGTGTGTACACGCATGAGTGTGCCCACATATGTCTGTCTTGTCTTCGTGGGAAGGCCCCTGGCTTTGAACATTGTTTCTGTAGGCAAAAGAGAGTGTGTACTACACGAGTCCATTTACATCTAGTTCTAGATGAAGCAGCTAACCAAGGGTGGCAGAAAGCAGAACAGTGGACGCCTGGGGATGCGGGGCGGGGAGGCCAAGACGGAGCGACTGCAGACTGGCCCGGGGACACTTCCAGGAGTGATGGGTGTGTTCATGATCCTGAATGATCATGGGTGTGACGATTCCATGGGTCTATGCGGTTATCAAAATGCATCAAACTGTGCACTTTTAACTGTGAAGTTTACTAGAAGTCAATTCTATCTATTTTTTTAAAATGAATGAAAAGTGCCCCCTCAAAAAACATTTAAGATTTCAGAAGTCATTCTGGGTTCTTGTCCTGGCTTCCTGGCTTCCTAGCTAGAATGACCGTGGGCAAGTTGCTTAAGATCTCTGTGTTTCAGTTTCTCATCTGTAAAATGGGAATAATCACCCTCTTACCTCTAGAGTTGTACAAGAGAATAATGAAATAAGGATATGCAAAATACTTATGCCAACGTCTGGCTCATTTTTACTAGTTAATAAATGGTACCTATTATTATTACTTGGGCATTATTACATGAACTTGGGCAAACTCCGGGAGACGGTGAGGGAAAGGGAAGCCTGAGTGCTGCAGTCCATGGGGTCGCCAAGAGTCGGACAGGACTGGTGACTGAACAACAGCAACAAAATTACTGTTACTATTAGTGGGCATGCCTGGACAGGTGCATATATGTTGTGTGTACACAACACATGTTGGTGTGTCTCTATCGGAGCAGGAGTGTGAGATACGAGTCTGTGAGTCTGTGTGCACCCAGGAGGGAGTAAGGGGGGCTGTGGATTCGTGAGTTCAGATGTGAATCCTCCCTCCTCTCGGTCATCATTACAGCTTTCTCCTCCTCCACAGACTGCATGGGTATTGATTTTTTTAACAGTTACTAAACGGCTACATTTACTGACTCATTCCGTCTTTTATCATATCCAATAACACAGTGCATTTTGGAAATCACATCTCCCCGGTTCCTTCATGACTTCTGCAAATCAAATTTATTTTACCATTGAAAATGTCAAAAGGAGTTGGCCAAAAGAAACAGGGAACTTTCTGGGGGTGGCAGCACCCTGAAGCTGGCTGGTTCTCAGACTTCAGTGAAGGAGGCTAAAGCTCCCCACCATTCCAAGTGGATGCACTTCCTGTGAATTCCCTAAAGATGAGAGGGAGTCAGATTATCACCTTTTAGAACAGACGCCTTGGACCTGCCTGGAGTGGGCACACACGGTAGGAGGGGATTAGCAGAGGCCTCTGGGGACCAACTTGGCATCATCAGGATGACTTCCGGAGCCCCGTCTGTGCCGCCCTGTGCTGGGGGCTTGAGGGGTAAGAGGCGTGTCAGTATCCTTGCCTCAGGGATGTCACAGATGAGAGCAGTAGAGACCCAAGCCTGCCCCCGGCTCTGGAGATGTCTCTCCAGATGAGGTTTGCACAGTGATGTGAGGACTTCGGGATCAGACTGCTCTGAGTCTCAGTCCTGCCACCCAGCAGCTGTGCAGCCTTGATTAGGTTGCTGAACTTCCCTGAGAGTCTCACCTGCAAACTGGGATCAGAGCTCCTCACATGTTGGCCCCCACTTCCAGGTTTTCAGTTATAAAGCTTAAATCTGAATTTTGAGTCTAGACCTACTCAGGGGACTCGCATCTTTTTACGAAGATCACAGGTGTACCAGGCCCCAGGTCTCTGGTGTCAGGGGGAATACCCACTATGTAGGCTCATGAGACATCCCAGTTAGAGGGCATTAAAAAGGTCACAGAGGATTTGTGTTAGGAAATTTTGGACAGGGTTTAAGGAAGTGGAGCTTTGCTCTGGGTTGGATGCTATCAGGAAGTGAAGGTAATTCTGTGATTTGATATCTCAGTAGTTTTTTTTTCTAAGGTGAGAGGAAGAGAGAGAGGAACTGCAGTCACTCACGTTAGCCAGGATTGGGGGATATTTGATCATTTTCATGGTTTGGATAATGTTCATGTGTTGTCTGTGTTCTGATATGATTATAAGGACTCTTGGTTTTGTCTTGAAGTAAGAGTCTCCTTGTCTTTTGCTGATATCTTGTGAAATCATTTATGTTCAAGAGGAGAATGCCAGGGGACCCTCCCTAGGGGTGACAGTGGTTATTTCCTCTCCAGACCCTCAGTCTTGGGATGGGGACCAACCTGATCACTAGTGAACATTCTCAGCTCACAAACTCGGCCATGGAAACAAAAGAAACAATTTTTCTAAAACACAACCTTATTTCTCTTTCAAGCCTTCCGTTCAGCTGGGTAACAGGAACTTAGTCGATTTCTTTCTGGCTTTCTCTGTGATTGCATCCCTATGTTCAGGAGGGCTGACACAGAGGTGGAGCAAGGCTGACAATGTGAAATGAAAATTCCAGGTGATATGCTCCAGGGTGGGTGAGAGAGAGAGAGGGGACAGCCAGAGGGAATAAGGTACTAAGGGTTTTGTCTCAGTCGAGCAGAGAGATGTATTAACAGATTAATGCTATGAGTTGCTGAAAAATAACGTGATTTGATAATAATTTAAAGATACAGAAGCTAAAAATAGAATATTTGGGACTTTGTTGGCGGTCCAGTGGTTAAAACTCCATGCCTCCACTGGAGGGATCATGGGTTCAATCACTCATCTGGGAACTAAGATCCTACATGTGTGTGGCATGGCCAAGTAATAAATAAACAAAGCAAATTCATTTAAAAAATAGAATATATGATCCCCAATCCGGAAGAGGAGAAATACCTATAATAACGACAAAAACTTGGTCAGGCCAATGGAAACTGGGAAAGAACCAGAAAAAAGAAAAAGTCAGGAAAATAGAAAATAAAGTAAGACAGCAGAAATAAGTGTAAATGTGTCATCAATTACAATAATTACAAGCATATTAAACTAACCAATTAAGAGATTCTTAAATTTGGTTGTAAGAAGCCAGCTGCCTGCTATTTAAGAGCAAAATGGCTAAAGCCAAATGATACCAAAGTATTAAAAACAAAGAAATAAAACAATAATAGATCTGCAAAAGAAATTACTGCCCAATAAAATTGAACTGAAAGTGTAAGATATTAAAAGTAACAATGACAGGCATTTCATAGTGTGATTCGAACATTAACCCTGAAATATATAAGGCAAAATCTGAAATGATTACGGGGGAAGGTTGACAAAACAATAAGCATGGTGGGTGAATTTAGCACATCTTTCTCCGGAGCTGATAGACTAAAAACCCTATGTGATCATCTAAAAACCATGCATGCTCATCTATGTATCTAGTCTCTTATCCAATGGCTCAACAGGTAAAGAATCTGCCTGCAATGCAGGTGACAAGGGTTCGATCTCTGGGTTGGGAAGATGTGCTGGAGAAGGAAATGACAATCCACTCCAGTATTCTCGCCTGGAAAATCCCATAGACAGAGGAGCCTGGTGGGCTACAGTTCATGGGGTCACAAAGAATTGGACACAACTGAGCACATAAACTCAACACATGTATGTATAGAAGTATAAATGTGATTCTCACAAATAGCAAATACATGTGGGGAAAGGCTATGTATTAGATCGTGAAAGAAGCCTCCATAAATTTCAAAGAATCTTTGTTATCAACAGATCCTTCATCCAGCATGCAATAAAATTAGTAATCAACAGCAAAGAGATTATCTGTGTATATGTTTGAAAAGAAAACACAGACTTCTAAATTATCCATGGGTTCAAAAAGAAATTTACAACAGAAATTAAGAAGTATTTGGAACTGAAAATAAGGAAGGGACTACATAATCAAGCCTGTCTGATGCAGTTTAACTGATTTTTAGAAGGCTGATTTATACTCTTGAAAGCATTTATTAGGAAATTAGAACAGCTGCATGTAACTTACAACCCAAGCAATCAACTCAAGAATCTACAAAGAAAATAATGGAAACTACAAAGAGGGAAATAATAAAGGTAATGATAGGAATGAAAAAACAATAAAGCAAATGATGGAACATCCACAAAAATAAAGACATCCACAAACTAAAAGTGAGTTTCTTGGAAAGACTTATACTTTAACAAACCTTGGTACAACTGATCCAGTAAATAAGAAGGCATAAATGAACAATATTCAGAATGAAAAGAGAAAATGTGTACAGATAGAGATTTTTGACCTTGGAATATCACCACGGATGACCAGGTGCTGATTAGAGGGAAATTCTGGAGGATGCTTTTTTAAAAAATTATTTATTCATTTGACTGTGCCAAGTCTTAGTTGCAGCATGTGGGATCATCTAGTTTTGGCATGTGGGATCTAGTTCCCAGGCCAGGAATCAAACCTGGGCCCCCTTCATTGGGATCACAGAGTCTTAGCCACTGGACCACTGGGAAAGTCCCTGGAGGATGCTTCTTGATGTCACTTACACTCCGCCCTTTGAGGATCCAGTGTTCACCAAGGCAATGAGGCCAGTGTGGGTGGCCGTTGGCTACTTACTAGCTGTGCAACTTGGAGCAAGTCTCTTAACCAATCTGGGTCCATCTTCAAGCTGAGGGTCATCACAGTGCTTGTGTCATGAACTGCAAAGAGGAGATAGGATAAGGAATGTGAAGGTTCTTGTCCACAGCTTGTCAAAGAGCACTCAGTAAATGCAAGTGGAGTTGGTGACGACAATGATTATCAGTTGATTACAGCAGTAAAGCAGCACAAGATGATGGGGTAGACGAGGGAGGTGGGAGTTTGAAAATGAAAGGCAGGTTCAAGTCAGCTATGAGGTGCCATAGATGTCACCCCCAAAGGTGTACTTTATTCTAGATGTGCCAAAAAGACGCCAGAGGCTTTTGAGTTGGGACCTGAATAAAATGGGGCATCGTCTAGTGAAAGGGAGGGATATGTGAGGGTCAGCCATGGTAGGGGGAATCCCAGGGGAGAAAACATTTGTAGGTCCTGATCTCCCACTCTATCATGGATTGTGCTACCACCTAAAATCTCCCCTTTTCTTTTTTTGCTATTCTAAGCCCTTTTTAACTTACTCTGCTGCCTGACATCTGAGCTCTGTGTGTGCGCACCACTGTGCTTGTGCACAAGTGTGCATATGTGTTTAAATACAGGAAGTCACTTCAAGCAGAAGAGTAGTTTTATATAAATTCACTCCCTGGCCATGTTTATGAGCATCCATCTGTTCTCTAAACAGGGGCTTGGGTGGAAGAATATTTATCTAACTAACTGGGCTAATTAGAAGAGCTCTCTTCCCGCTTGGATGGAAAGCTAGAAAACGAGCAAAGTGGGTTTTCTCCAGTCATGTCCACTGTGGAATTGGCTGGCCTTGCCGCTCAAAACAGCTTCAAAGGATGCAGCTGCTGCGTTTAATTTCCCTATCACTCTGCCTCCTCAACACACTGCCCACTCAGAGGATGCAGAGAACACCGGCCCTGATGAGGCTTAATAAAATGTGCTACAGGAAGTCAGTCTCCTGTCGAGTGAGACCTGCCTGCTTCTTTATGTTAAAATAACATTTCGTTTAAAAAACCCCTAATTCTTAGAAAAATATAAGGGCTGGTTGATGAGTCAGTGTCGCTGAACCCCTCAATCCACATCTTTATTCATATTCCAGACCTCACTGTCCTCCACCTTCACACCTGAAGTTGTTCCCAAAAGCTCACCCCCTTCCTTTTCCATCCGTGCTTGGTCAGGAAGGGGCTGAATCAATACAACAAGCATTTATGAAACACATGCTACAGTGGTCCCAGGTGGAGCATGAAGTATCCACTGATGGGTGAGATGTACTCTTAGCTCTCAAGTATCTGGAGGGGAAGGTGGGTAGACCAGATGTCAGTAGAGTGTGAGGTGCGCTTTTACCAGGAAATGTAGGAAGAGTGGTGGGAACCAGTGGGCTGTTGGCTCATCTCAAATGGCCTTGGCTGGAGCACTAGAGAGACTTGGCTCTCCTTCATGTGACTCATCCTCTGTAGCCAAGTCCAAGTACATTCTCTAGGTCATGGTGGAGGAGCAAGAGAGAAGGCAGCAACATGCAAGGTTGGCAGAGAACTAGGCCTGGAACAGGCATGTCATCTGTGCTGCCATCAACCGAATACAGCAAACCACAAGGCCTGTCTGGATTCATTGGGGCAAAGAGGTCCATCCTCTTTATGAGGAGGAACTGCAAAGGGCATGGATACAGCAGAGGTAAGAAGTTGGGGAAAAGGCAGGGTTGTTATCACTGTCACCACTATCATGAACTCCAGCATCGCTGTTACTGTCGCCTGCATCCTCTCCTCCATCTCAAACCTTCAGTACACACGGCCATCCTACAGCACACCCAGCTCTTTCAGTGGCTGTGAACATGTCTCACCAACTCTACACCCACAGCTGAATGTCAGGGATGAGCCATTTCCTTTAGAGAAGAGGGAAACACATCAGTTCCACTTTCTACAGGAAGAAACTGGAGCCCAGAAAGGTCAGCTCCATCTGGCAAAGGTCACACAGCTGGGCAGTGAGGAGGACCAGTCCCTGTCTCCGCCCTGTTTTTGAATGACAGATGTTGTACCTCGACAGCATCGGCCAAACTGGCGGGTCTGTCTTTTGCTTTCTTCCCATGCACAGAAGCAGAGCCTTCCTCACTGCAGGGTATCTTCCAGGATCTGGGCTGCTCGGCCCCCTTGGATCCCAAGGCTGCCTGCCTCACCCCGAACGCTTAATTAAAATGAAGATGAAGTGCTCTCCGTGACGGGTCACACTCCGTGGCAGTGACTGTGCCAAGGACCCCAGCGGGCCCGGGATGTTGAGAATTCTTCTCCAGCTTCTGCTCCAGCAGCGGCTTCCTCCAGGAACCTCATTTATAATTCCTTTGGTAATTAAAACAACAGATGTTATAATTAAAAGGCTCCTCATTAAATCACAAATAACTGAAGCTTGAGGTGGGTCTGCACTGAACAGTGTCATCGAGTCACCTTTGGAGGGAACGATAAGCATGTGAAAGGGGAGATCTCAGTGGAGATGCAAGAGGTGCATGTTCACAGGGGGATCTGGCTAGGAGCTGGCTGGGGAGAACTTCTCAGGAGTCTGTGTGTGTGTGTGTGTGTGTGTGTGTGTGTTGGACTCAGCCCTTCACAAAGGGCCATGACATTGTCTCCAGCACCTCTCTCCCTCCCCATGCTGGCCCCGCCCACAATTGGAGGAGCTCTAAATGGCTCGATGCAGTAATAAGCCATTTTTGTCACCAGAGCCTGACCTGGCCCTTCACTTTGGTGCACGAAAGGGAGAGGCTCTGCCAGCCCCTTGGGTTTGGCTCCCAGCCCTTCCCCTCCTCTCAGCCCCCATCCTCAGGCGCCCCTTGTCCTCTCACTCAGCCTTTCTCCTCAACTGTAAGTGGACACAGGTTGCCTTGAGCATTAAATGATAAAACAGTGAAAGCAAGCATTCCTGCAGCGTTTGCTGTGTGCAGAAACTTTTCAGGACTTCACCTATATCCATTCATTCAGTCCTCATAACAGCCCTAGGGAAGGGCAGGTGGAAGAGTGAAGAGGTGTCTGGGTAGCAACCTGAGGGTGGGGGTGGGTTTGGTCAGGTTGGTGGGGGCCAGACCATGGCAGGGCCATGGAGGATGCTGAGGGAGCCAGACGGCACTGATGCTGGGGCCCCAGAATCCTCTTGAGCCTGCTCAGCCATCCCCGAGGGCAGCCCGGGCCCACAGGGCACCAGGAAGGCAGGTGCAGAGGCAGCCAGTGCTCCTTTTCCAGGTGGCCTGAGCCATGCCAGGGTGGTCTGAGCCACGCCAGGACAGGTGGTCTGTCCCACTAGTTCAGAGCAGGGGTTGGGGTTTAGGAGGAAACCAAAGGGCACAACCTCAAACACCAGAGCAGGAAAGGGAGAGGGGAGAAGACATCAGAGAGCTCTCATCCTGCTTTCTCACTCTACATTCCCAGCCTAAACTGCCCCTGGCAAACAGAAAGCACCTCATCAATATTGGATGGATGGACGCATGGATGCATGGATTCATGAAATGATGGATGGAATGGATAGATGGAATGATGGATGGATGGATGGATGGTTGGATGGTTGGATGGATGGATGGATGGATGGAATGATGGGTAGACCCTAGGGCTACTGTTGATCGAGTGCTTACTATGTACTGGGGGCTTCACAGGTGGTGTTAGTGGTAAAGAACCTGCCTGCCAATGCAGGAGACATGAGAGATGTGAGTTTGATCCCTGGGTCAGGAAGATCCCCTGGAAGAGGGCATGGCAACCCACTCCAGTATTCTTGCCTGGAGAATCCCCATGGACAGAAGAGACTGGCAGGCCACAGTCTATAGGGTTGCAAGGAGTCGGACACAGCTGAAGCGACTCAGCACACATGCATGCACTCTGTTGTGCTGGACACTGCATATGCCTCTTATCTGTTGCTTATAGTAAACCTGAAAAGTAGCCTTCATTATTCCCATTTTATAGGCAGAGAAGTGCAGTTTTGTGACTTGCCTAAGTTCACGTTCCCAGAGAGTGACAGCACTGGCATTTGAATCCAGAGACAAGTACCTTCAGAATTGTGTCCTTCCCACTAGGCCATAATGTTCTTGCAGGACCAGAGCTAAGATGGATTCACAAGCCCTGTCTAGGTGGATTCTGGTCTTCCCTGTGTGTCTCTGTGATGCAGCCAACCGGCATCCATATGCCCTCCATGCCAGGTGACATGCCAAGCTCCGGAACATAGAGATGACCATGATCAGGGTCTGGTCTGGTCTCTGCCCTGGAAAAGTCTATGGACTGGAGTGGAGAGAAGCTGGCCATACCAAAGGGAGTTCTGGGCGGAGAGGATATCCAGGGGTCAGAGAAGTGTGGAGCCCCGTACCAAGGTCACAGGACAAAAATCTCAGGAACTGACCAACCCTGATAGAAACTGTTGCCATGAGCTTCTGGATTGAAACTGGCCAGTTCTCTGACCCAATTTAGGTAATATACCCTCCCTATTAACCGTCCTATAGCATCTTAACCAATCATCTAATGCTACCATTCTAGTAGGAATTTTCTCTGTCTTGAGGCTGGAAGCCCAAAGGAGGGGCAGACTGATTGTACCAGGCACCTCCTTGGGACTTTAGTGTTTGAACTAGGTTTTGAAGGTAAAGTTAGAGCCAGACAGGTAAAGGGAAAAGGAGAAAAGTCACTCTAGGGAAAAGGAGGTTTGAATAGAGGTCCAAATTAGCATTTTGGAGTATAGTTCAGAAATAGGAATCAGAAGCCTTAAATATTCATAATCTATACATCACTTTAGGGTTTGAATAAGAAACAAATCTGAGATCTAAACAAAGACTTCCACACAAAATCAAAGAAGCCTAAAGAAAACTTTTAAGTGCAGGCTGCTTGCTGGTGGCAGCAATGGGGTGAGGCGCCAGGCACAGGAGATGAGGCAGGAAGGGGAAGTGGAGGGCAAGCTAGGAAGGGGTTTGAATGTCAGGTCAGGAAACGAGGAGGCGTCAGAGGCTGGGAGTTGAGGATAGCTGTTCTCAGAAGTGCAGTAAGGAAGCTCCATCAGCCTTAGAAGATAAAGAGGGCCAGAGCCGGGACCCAATGTAGACAACTGGGCAACCCTAGTTATTCTATGAACCTCAACATTATAGCAGATTGCAATGAAATGATCCTTGGAGACTGTCTCCAACCCACTGGTTGCAGAGATGGTAACTCGAGGCTCAAAGAGGAGTAGCAAGGGGCTCAAGGTCACACAGCAAGTCATTAATCGATCAGGAATTGATGCAACAGCTCAGGGAGAAGTGGGCATTCTCCATTTCTGTCTTTTTGTGACCCTGAGTGAGGAACAGAAACCAAGTCAGTGGCATCGGGAATTGTGGAATCCCAGCACGTCAGGAAGTTTGTATAAAATGACGCTTGTAATAAAATTTCCCCTCTGAGGACAATGAAGTACAAAAGGAGGGGGCGGGTGCTTGACAAGGGCTCTGATTAAAGCCAAATACAGCCGTTTTCAACAATCAAGGCTGCTGGCACTACCGAGAAAAGAGTGATGCAGAAGGCACAGCTCCAGACCAGGCTGGGAGAGGAGGGGGTCCTGGTGGGTGGCTGAGCTGGAGGCCGGGAAGCAACCTGTGGTTGTGGGTTTCTTCTCTCCCAACCTCCCACCCAGCCTGCCGTTCAAAGGGAATGCTGCCCATCATCCCAGACTGCCCTCTCCCCAACTGAGTTGCACCCCTGCTCTCATCAGGGGTTCCCACGGCCTCCTGCATATTAGATGGGGTGACTGTGTCATAGATTATGATCAAGGAATTTTTTGTTGCATAAAATGCTAAAAAAAAAAATCAAGAGGCTCATTGAATTACCTTGCAGTGGTGCGTCTTTGGGGCTTCCTCTCCCCACCCCACCCTCCCAGCGGCTCAGTGGTATAAAGAATCTTCCTGCAGTGCAGGAGATGCAGATTTGATCCGTGGATCAGGAAGAGCCCCAGAGGAGGGCATGGCAAACCCACTTCAGTGTTCTTGCCTGAAGAATCCCATGGACAGAGGAGCCTGGTGGGCTACAGTCCATGGGGTCCCAAAGAGTCGGACACGACTGAGGCAACTTAGCACACACGTAGGCACGTGCATCTTTATTCAGTTTATTAGACTGGCTTCAGCACTGTGCCGTTTAAAAATAAATCAGTGACCTAAACTCATATCTATCAAGAATTGCATTTAAAATTTGCAGCCTGAGCCCCCAAAACCCTCCTCTGAAATTTTCTTCCAGTCTCCAGTCCCAGCTCCTAAAAGGCCATGTATCACCTCCTCTCTGAAGCCTTCTTAGATTGCATCAGTCTGCATTGCTGTTCCTCGACCAAACCTGCACAGCCTCTTAAATCTTTCCCAGAGGATAGATCTTCCTTCCCTTCCTCTGTTGGCTATGTTCTCTGGTCAAACCCCTGCCTACCACCCCAGAAATCAGAGCTGAGTAACAGACAGGGTCTCATAGCCCCAAATCTCAGGTGCTCAGATCTTCCCTGGAGATTGGGACGTGGGTAAGCAGAGGCTCTGGCTGACCCTTTGTGTATGTGCACAATCTCTGCTCACACTCACCCAGCTGCTCACGGCCTATTTTTTATGGCTTGTGCTTTGTCAGTGCCTATCTTGTGCTCCAGAAGGAGAGAGGGTTCCAGGAGGAGAGGCCCTGTGGAAGGTGTGTGACACCTTCCTCTACACCTGCTTCTTCCTCCTCCAAGGCACAGCTGCACACAGGTGCTCAGGAGAAAACAGACTCTGATTAACCAGAGCGAGGTTTCAGCCCTCTCTTCCATGGGTCTCAGTTTCCCCCTCTGCTAATCAAGGGTTGGTCTGCATAAACTTCAAGTTTGCCTGAAGAGTAGTGGATAGGACATTTGAATAAGGGTCCAAATTTTGGAATAGGATTCAGAAATAGGGACCAGAAGTCTTAAAGTATTCATATTTGATGATATCACTTTAAGGTTTGAATAAGAAGATAATCTGAAATCTGAACAAAGACTTCCACACAAAGATGAATTCCAGCATTTACAAAGAGCAACTCTTGCTCATTAATAAGCGAAAATTCAAGAGACTTCTCTGGTGGTCCAGTGGTTAAGATTCCACCCTTCCAATACAAAGGGCAAGGGTTTGATCCTTGGTCGGAGAACTAAGATTCCACATGCCACATGGTGCAGCCAATTTTGTTTTTAAATAGGGAAAAATTCAAGTTAGCAGTGGTATAACCAGCCCGTGAAACGTTGTTGTTGCTTAGTTGCTAAGCCATGTCTGACTCTTGAGACCCCATGGATGATAGCCCACCAGGTTCCTCTGTCCATGGGATTTCCCAGGCAAGACTACTGGAGTTGCCATTTCCTTCTCCAGGGGATCTTCCTGACCCAGGGATCAAACCCATGTCTCCTGCATTAGCAGGCAGATTCTTTACCACTGGGGCACCAGGGAAGCCCCATGGAACATTGCCATCAAATGGTTTTTCCAATGGGCGCTTCCTGATGGCAGAAAATGATGATTTGATGATGACATGAGATGAGAAAAGCAGAAGAGAAATGTTTTGAGCCTGTGGTGCCCACTATGGAAACGTGGAGGAAAAGGATTGGGTTGACTGTGTGTGAGGGTTACGAGTCTTTCTTAATTTTTTTCTGTGTTTTCCATGTCTCCTGCTGTAAACACGCATATCCGGTTCCCCTCCCCAACACATGCACACGCAGTCACGCAGGAAACCCACGTGCTGTCCTCTGAGCTCTTGGACGCAGCCAAGGAGGGCTGTGGTTCCCAGAGTGTAGCGTGAGTTTCGTGATGTTTCTTCAAGGGTAGCTTCTTTAGTCTTTCCAAACAGGAAGTGGACTCTCTAAAGGCTGCTCATGAGCGTGTGGAAGGCGGCCGCCTGGCTAAGGAAATGCCTTTCTGAAAGTTTTCTCCCTGACCTCTCAGGCTGCGGCTTCTCCCAAGAACTCCCACTAGGTTTGGGGGAGCAACATTTCTCTGTTTCCGGAGAGGACATTCCAGGGCATTGTCCTCTTGCCCAGACATTATGCTTTTGACCGCCTGCGGTGTCCCAGAACAGAAGGCTTGATTTACGTGCTTAACTAGAGAGCACTTCCATGGATTTTGGAAGGAAAACACAGGACTCTGGTTGTGGGCTGTTGTCACTCAGGAAATGACCCTGTTTTTTTTCTTCTTCTTCTTTTTTGTGTAGGGAATAACAGGAAGGCGCCTCAGAAGAAGGAAAGAGGCAGGGACGTTATGACTAGCCCCACCTAGGTCAAGAGAAACTATAAGACTGACCCACTGAGACACTGGGGTGGGGTTGCCTGAGAGCAGGCAAGCTCTAATGCCCTGGCCGCCTCCTCTCCTCACCTCCCTGTCCAGCTTCCCTTGGGGGGGCCTCATCTCCTGACACATACCTCATGAGCCTGCGCAGGTGCGTCGTGGCACTTCCCAGGGGTAGCGTGTCTGGCCCCTGCCCTGGGGCAACTCCCAGTCTGGTTGGGAGGATTGTGACCTGGGGAGCAATAAGAGTTCCACAGGCTGAGGAGAGGCGGCTCCAGGTTGCTGGGCACCAAGGAAGACTTCCTGGAGGAGGTGGTGTTGGCACTGACTGGTGAGACTCCAGCAGACAGTGAGGCCAGAACCCAATCCTGAAAAGAGCTTTATCAAAACCTGGCAAAACCACCCAAAGCCTTTTCTGGATATGACTCTACTTCAGACCTACAGTATTTTGATCGTTTCCACATAAAATGAATCAGACACATAATGCATTACTTTCCACTTAAAAATACACTCTGTACTTGGTGAAATGCAGCATGAGATTTGATGAATGTAAGGCAACCAAAGCGTTGTATGGGATCCAAGGCTAGGAGTTCTCAGAAGTCAGAGCACCTTTTGGCCTGTACCTGGAGGCTGCATCTCCGACTTGCATGTAGCCGGGGACTCCATAGCCCAAAGCTCAAGTCCAAAGTGAGGCCAGATCTCAACGTGCTCCTGCTGTAGTGGGTTGGACATCAGCAGGCCCCATCCTGGCTAAGAAGCTGATTTCTTGAAGGAGTATGTGAACCTCTGCTCCGGTAAATTTGTTAATGTTTATTCTAAGCAAAAGTAAATAACTGTTAGTCGCTCAGTCGTGTCCGACTCTTTGAGACCCCATGGACTGTAGCCCACCAGGTTCCTCTGTCCATGGAATTCCCCAGGCAAGAATACTGGAGTGGATTGTCATTCCCTTTTCCAGGGGACCTCCCTGATCCCTCCCCCTCAAACGGTTGTTACATCTCACACTAAGAAGTGCTGCCTATATTTACGGATGTATGTATACATGGAAAGGTTTGTCATGATCAAAGTTTGGTTTTTCCTAGCCCCAGAACCAAGAGAAATCCAAAATCCCCTTTCACAATGGGAGCATTCCCTGCCTTACTGTGCAATCAAAATGGTCCATGGAAGGTGGTACCCTCAGACCTTAGTCATTGAAGGAGCTTCCTTCTCTGTGGGCAGGGAGGTCACTCCTACAAGCATGTGCTTGGAGAACCAATTCTTCAGAATGTAAATGCAGCTCAGGCCTATTTACAGGGTTGATCTGGGAATGCAAGTGGGGAGATTTCCTGCCAAGTCTGTTGCCAACTGCTGTATAACAGACTACTCCCAAATTAATGGCTTACTCAACAATAAGCACTTATGATCTGTCATAGTTTTTGTGGGTCAGGGCTTAGGAGCAGCTCAGCTAGGGGGTCCTGGATCAGGGTCTCACATCTGAAGGCTCCGCTGGAGCTGGAGGTCCCGTTTCCAAGGTGACTCAGTCCCATGGCTGGCAGGTTGATGCTGGCTGTCAGCAGGAAGCTTCTGTCGCCTAATGTGGGTCTCACCACGGAGGCGCTTGAGTGTCCCCACAACATGGCAGCCCCTCCCTAGCCCCCTCCCTCCCCTGCCAGCATGATTGAAAAGAGGAAGGTGGAAGCAATGTCTTTTGTGACCTGAGCTTAGAAGTCACACACCTTTACTTCTGTAAGGTCTATTGGTAGATACAACATACATGCACACACAACACACACATATATGCACACATGCACACATGCATATGCATGCACATGCACGCATACACACAATACATTTATATACATATACACATACATACACACATACGTACACACTTTTGCATACACACGTAAGGGCATGAAGCCAGAAGGCATGGGTCACTGGAACCCATCTTGGAGGCTGGAGTTCTGTTACCAGAGTAACTCACAGCTATTTACCTACAAGTCCCAAAGAGGCAGTAAATGACCCAGATATCCCCTTCTAAGTCCCCAGACTCTTTGTACAGGAATGTTCCACTGGAATTGGTCTCCCACTAACCTGTGACTTACAAAGCATTGTGAAAAAGCATTGTGTTACGGTCATTACTCTAAGCCTCAGCCACCAAGGGAATGCCTGAATGCTTGGTGTCAGATGTTAATGATGCCTGAGTATTGAGAAGGAGAAAAAGGCAGAAAAGCCTTGTGGGTTAACAGGGGCAAGAGTGATGGATTAGGAGTGAGGAAACATGAGTTCTCCAACAGTAAAGCGATAAGCGCCATCGTGAGTCAGAGAAGGAAGGACAGCCCCAGTCAGCGGCAGTCCAGTGGGGTGGTTACATGGTGGTTCTGGTGTATAACTGGTCACCTCCCCACTGCTTGACTTGACATCTCTGAGCTCTGTTTCCTCATGTGCAAAGGGTGTTGGGAGGTAAGTGTTCAGAAAGCACTTACTCTAGCACCTGGCACAGCGTGAGATGTGGATGCATGGTGGTTGTTATTATTGGAGTGTCGTTCCCACCACGCTACACCACCACCCAGCCCTCCTCTGGGCCAGACCTCGGGCTGTACGTGTGTTTGGAGAGTCTCTTGTTAACTCTCACACGCACCCCTCAGGGTCCAATTTCTATTCTCACCATCACCGCCCACGGCCACGCCATGGCTGATGACCACAGCCACAGGACATGGTCCGATTTATAGCTTTCAGAGTGTGGGTGTAAAAGCAGGTTGTTTAAAAGGTTTGGGAGGGAGGAGGAGGATGCAGTCTTGTCTGGTTGCTTTTATTTTCTCAGTGAATCAGAAAGCAAGGTCATCAGCTGACAGAGGGGACTGGCTGTGTGTTCCGGGCCCAGATAGAGGGGCCAGGGGAGTCCCAGCCTCAGGCCGACAGCATCATATGGACCACCCCGAATAGGTCATCCAGGGTATCCTGCCTTGGGGGGGCTGGGCTTGTAAAGTGCTTAGAACTATGCCCAAGGAACAGTAAGTGCTGTCTAAGGATTAACTGTGGCCGTTGTTGCTATTACTGTTGCTCCAACTGCTCCACTGGGCATCCTTCAGCCAGGAGAAGGGGAAGCAGTGGGGGCAGGGCAGGCAGGCAGTGCTCAGCAGTCTGGACTGATAGCAGTGGGGCCAACTGGGGAGCTGCTGACCAGATTCTGCCCAAGCTGCAGCTGAGGAGCCCTGGTCAAAGTGCCACCCTCAAGCTGACAATGCTGAGGGTCTATAAGCCATCAGAGCAAACCAAACTTTGCAGGTGGGGAACCCAGACCCAACAAGAAGGAATGTGCCAATATACCATGAAGAGTCTGGCAGAAACGGGCAGAGAACCCAAGGCTCCTGACTCGTCTGGCCTGGGGTCTTTCCGCCACTCTGCTTTGCCTTTTCTTCTGGATATATATATATATATCCAGGTTGTCTTTGCAGAGCCCCACTGACATTTAGCTTCTCTTTGATTGATATCTTAGTTGGGAGCATTTTGGTCTGGACCACAGTAGCCTCCATAGAAGTTTAGCTCATTCATTCTTTCCACAGACATAAGCACAATCTAAGAGCTGGGCTCGGTACTGGGTGTGGAGCATTCCCAAATGAATGAGGTACAACCAGCCCCTGCCTGAGTGGGATACATGGGCCAGATATGCAAAAGATGTATGCACACAAGTGAACACCCAGGAATGAAGGCAGTTCACATATGAAGTGTGGCAGGAGCCCGGGGATAGGCACACAGTCTAGACAGAGTCAGAGAAGGCTTACCTAGGACCTCTGTTAGATCTGTTACCTAAGTTCACCTTGCCTCAGTTTCCCTGGCCTCGAAACAGGGAATAGCAATAGCATCGTACTCACTGTGTTATTATAAGAATTAAAACAAAAAACAAAAAGTACTCGGCAGAGGGCTGGCACAGACTAAACACACAACAAATTATGATTGTTGATGTTTTTGTTCTTACTACAGAGGGTTTTCAATGCCAGATACAATGGGATCTTTCATAGTTCAAAGCAGCTACTGGAATCACTGGGGCAGGGAGTGGGCTGGCATATTTGAAGGGAGAAGGAGCCTGGCAGTCTTGAAGTCCAAAATCAGGACAAATGGAGACAGAGACTATCTAAGGAGGAGCTGACTCACAATCATAGCTGGCCAGAGAGAGAGAGCAGGGTTGCTTGTGGGGATAGTGAGCTCCCCGTCACTGGATGTATGCAAGTAGATAATGGACAGTCACTTGGTAGAGAAGTGAAATGTGAGTGTGTGAATGGGTGTGTAGGGGAATGGGCAGTTTTCTTCCCCAAATCTGGGCTGCATGGACCACTCCATCCTGGAGGGTCCATGGTTCTGTTTCTCAGCCCCTGGGGCTGGACACCAAAGGGCTGGGTTAGGCTGTGCTTCTGACTTGATCACAACTTCATACAATAACCATGCTCCTACCAGCCTCATGGCAGGGGGATTAAAAGGCTGAAAACCATTCCTGGGTAAGTCTTGGCTCTAGCTAACCAGGGGGCAGGTATTAATTAAAGCACAGATTAACTGCCAGTCATGGGTATCAGCACCAGGGCTTAGAATTGCTTAATAAGAGGGTTTGTTATACTGTTTTGCCTCAAGAAGGCAATATTGATCAGGAATCCCTGGCCTGGAACTAATTGAATATTCACCCCCAAATTGTAGCAGCTGATTACTTACAATACCATGTTTTTTTCTGTTACCTGGGAAATTGCAGCTGGGGTTGGGGCACAGTGGAAGACGGGGAGGAGAAGGGAGAGGGGGAGATGAGGGGAGACAGAGAGAGGAATAAAAAGGAAGGAGAACGAGACAGGGACGGGAAAGGGATGAAGGTGCTTTTTTTTTTTTTAGCCTGAAAAATCAGATGCGACAAGCCAGATAACGCCTTCATCTCGAAGCAACTTCTTATCCCTTGGAGAGGAGCTTTTCTGTCCAAGTTTACCAGGACGTGTTTGCAGTGCTGCAATTTTAATGAAGGAAGCTTTCAGTATGTTAATCTTGGGAATAAACTAATATGAATTCATTCCTCTTTGCATTGTCGCCCTCCCCATGGCAGCCATGAGGTACTATCAGAATAGGCTCCTGATGCGGCTTGGGGAGTTCCTGAGGCTTCTGAGGGAGAGAGTGGGATCTTGGGAACTCAGCTGGAGCTGAAACAGGAGGGCGTGGGGCTTGAGGGTCTGGGGGCTCTGCTGTTTCGGCCATCACAAGGTGGCAAGCCCCTGAGCGTCTGGGGGGGGCAGTGTTCCTTCTCTGTTGCCTTTATGTCTTTCTGACTGCAAGCTGGTTCCCTCCTTGCCTTCATGCCTCAATCACAGACAGGACTGGGCACATGGTGTGTGCCCATGCATGCACCTGTGGCACATACGCCCTGATGCCCAAGACTCACAGGTGGGCAAGGCAATTAGGAAAGCGGTGGTGAACACACAAGCCAGTGTGACACGCTCTGCAGAAGAACTGGGCCAAGTGCCCAGAGGCAAGAACCAGAGCCCCATCCCATTTGAGTGTGGGCTTTAAGGATTAGCACGAGGTCAACTGGCAGAGATAGGTGGATAAGATACTCCTAGAAAAAGTGGGAAGCCAGGGACACAAGAAACAGTGAGGTGTGTTCCTGAGACATCAAGGATCTTGATGGATGGTAGGCGGACCCCCAGCAGGAGTCTTGAAACTGGTGACTGGACCCAGAAGAGCCTCAGAGTTTAGACTTTGCCCTGAGGACCATGGGAGCATCCCCAGAAAGACTGCAGCAGACAGCAATGGAGGCAGAGAGGTGTTATAGGCAGAACATAAACTTGGAGGTTGGGGAAGTTGTTGGAAGGGGACTCCAGCCAGGCAATTACAACACCCAGGGTAAGCTGCTAAGGAGCTGATCCAGGAAAGTGGGCTGGGATGAAGAAAAGAGGGCCAGGGTGGAGGAATGAGTGACTGGACAGGGGATCAAGAAGGGAAGGAGCCTGGGATGTTTTCTCTGACTTGGGTAGCAGAGTGGATGGCAGTGCCAAGTGGATGACAGGGGAACACAGACTCAGAAGCAGGTTCGGGGAGGAAGCAGCATGGTCATTCTCAGCTGTGCTGTCTGAGGTCCTGGGAGATGCCCAGGGCAACTGGGTTTGGGGCACAGATGTTCAAAGGACAGACATAGGTGTACAAGTGGTTGAGACAGATTTAGTTGTTGAGGCCTTGTGAGAAAAAGGTATCCACTGACCCAGGGGAGTGCAGGGAGCATTAAGAAGCCAGATCGAGGGACTTTGCTGGTTGTCCAGTGGTTAAGAATCTGTGCTTCCATTGCCGCGGGCACGGGTTTGATTCCTGGTCAGGGACCTAAGATCCCTTATGCCGTACGGCCAAAAGGGAAAAAAAAAAAAAAGACTGGTAACAGTGGAAGGTGATATGGAAAAAGCCAGATCGACCTGGAAGGAATAGTAACACTGAAAGCAAAGGCCTCCACTGATGGAGGCACCACCATCCAAAGTCTAGGAGCGAGCCTAAGAGGCAACTTAGTATTTTCACAAATTCTTGCTTCTGCAGACATATCTGAGAGGGGAGGCTTGAGTTTTCATAGTAATTTATCTCAATGCAGGCTTTTGAACCTCCATTTATCATTGTCACTGACAACACTTGGATTAATCTGTTGCTCAGCATCTTTGTCCCGGCTGAGAATCCCAGAAGGATAAAAAGGAATTGATATACATAAAGGACTGAATTTCAATTAATGCAAGCCCGCGCTAATTTTCCAACACATAACCCAGAAACATTCACATTCATTACAATTTTGCCGTTGCCGAGCCTCGAGGGAAAATACGCCCACTGATTTATTTATTTATTCTGGTGTGGAATTCATCATCAAGGGCATCACGGAAGGAGTGGGAGCCAGCTGGACTCCTCACCCCACCCCCAGTGGTCTGCAGTCTGCTGAGGAATGGAGTACAGTTACAGAATTTGCTCGAAGTTTCTTGAGGGCTTTCCACAATTCTTCAGCAGCTTCAAGTTTAGGTCCTGGATGGCTTCCTGAAGAAAGGGGACCTGGGGAACTGGAGATGGAGGTGAACTCTGGAACTGAAATGGACTCAGGACCTGCCTGTTGTTGTTCAGTCGCTCAGTCATGCCCTACTCTTTGCGACCCCGTGGACTGCTGCATGCCAGGCTTCCCTGTCCATCACCAACTCCTGGAGTTTATTCAAACTCATGTCCATTGAGTTGGTGATGCCATCCAACCATCTCATTGAGTCAGAGATACCATCTAACCATCTTATCCTCTGTCGTCCCCTTCTCCTCCTGCCCTCAATCTTTTCCAGCTTCAGGGTCTTTTCCAGTGAGTCAGCTCTTCCGATCAAGTGGCCAAAGTACTGGCACTTCAGCTCCACCATCAGTCCTTCCAATGACTATTCAGGGCTGATTTCCTTTAGGATTGACTGGTTTGATCTCCGGGGACTCTCAAAAGTCTTCTCTTGCACCACAGTTCGAAAGCATCAATTCTTCATCGCTCAGCCTTCTTTATGGTCCAACTTTCACATCCATATATGACTACTGGAAAAACCATAGCTTTGACTATACAGACCTTTGTTGGCAAAGTAATGTCTCTGCTTTTTAATATACTGTCTAGGTTTGTCATAGCTTTTCTTTCAAGGAGCAAGTGTCTTTTAATTTCACGGCTGCAGTCACCGTCCACAATGATTTTGGAGCCCAATGAAATAAAGTCTTTCACTGTTTCCATTGTTTCCCCATCTATATGCCATGAAATGATGGGACTGGATGCCTGCCTATGCCACAGACCTGTTTCTTAACTCCTGGTGGGTAAGGGTGGCGCTCAGTGGAGGGGTGAAGTACATTGGCTTTTTTTGGAGGTAGGAGGTCCTGATCCCTGGAGGCTTTAATTCTAATGAGGGAGATAAACCAAAATATGTGTGTTAGTTGCTCGGTTGTGTCCAACTCTTTGGACCCCATGGACTGTCGCCCACTAGGCTCCTTTATCCATGGGATTTCTCGGGCAAGAATACTGGAGAGGGTTGCCATTTCCTTCTCCAGGGCATCTTCCCAACACAGGAATTGAACCCTGGGTCTCCTGCATTGCAGGCAGATTCTTTACTGGCTGAGCCACCAGGAAATCCCTCCAAAATATGGAAAGAGGGCAACATACTAAAGAGCTGAAAAGAGTTTCCCACCCACCCTTCCCAGACCCTGTCACACGCTGATCCAAATTGCCCAACCTGCCACACACTTGCCCACCTCTGAGCCTTGGCTCGAGCAGTTGCATTGGCCAGGAGTGCTCTTTTGCCATAGTCTTGTCAGACTCTTCCTCATTTGCCAAGACTTAGCTCAGCTCCTTTTCTGAGATGCTGTCTCTCATCGCTACACTCGGAGCCACTTTTTTGTTTCCAGCTCAGTCCATAGGTTGCCAGTTCCTTGAGGACAGAGACAACTCTGCCCCCAGCAGTCCCACTGTCAGTGTCTTAGAAGTTCCCTGCCGAGGGTCAGAGGAAGCTGTCGTCAGGTAGGCACCCTGCCCAACAGCTGAGCTGCGTGTCCACGGGAGGAAGGGCTGCCCGCTCTTTGTCTTCAAGCACCTTGGCAAATATTGCCCTTAAGAGGCTGTGTCTGCCCATAGGGGCAGCTTTTTCTTTTTTTAATGAATAATTTTATTTATTTATTTTTGGCTGTGCTGGGTCTTAGTTATTGTGTGGGCTTTTCTCTAGATGCGGCAAGCGGGGGCTGCTCTCTGATTGTGGTGCTCAGGCTTCTCATTGCAGTGGCTTCTCTTGTTGCAAAGCATGGGCTCTAGGGTGCATCCATCAACTTCAATGTGACTCCTGGGCTCTGGAGCGCAGGCTTAGTAGTTGTGCATGGGCTTAGTTGCTCCGCAGCATATGGGATCTTACCGGATCAGGGATTGAACCCTTGTCTCCTGCATTGCCAGGCGAACACTTTACCACCAAGACACCAGGGAAGCCCCAGGGCAGCTTTTTCTAATCTGTCCTTTTTTCCAGTTGACAAAAGCACCCTGCCTTTGCCCAAGGTTGACTCAGCCGGGAACATTTCCTCACTCCCACCCTGGAAGGTGTTCCGGGGTTCAGACAGCTGTCTTCAAGACCAGGGCATTCCTTCCAAACCCAGATGCAGGCACTTTCAACCAGCTCATTAGGATTCCCTGTCCTGTCCGGGGCTCCCCAGCTGACTGGCAGGAGCAAGGCTCTGTTTAAATTGGCCTGGCCCAGATATAGGGAAGAATCAGAAAGCTCACACCATGCGGCTCTCAGTTTGCCCCCTAACATCTAAGTAGAGGAGCACACTTCTTTAGTCACATCTGTGGATCCAGTTCCAGCCCAATCACTGGCCTGGCCCTGCCCATGAATCACAGCTTGTGTATGCTTTGTCTTCCTCTGGGTCACCCTTCTACCAGGAGGGCACCCCTTTCCCCTTTCCATCTGGGGCTATTGGCCCCTTTGCAGAGGAGCCATCTCTGGTATTTTCCTTCTAGAATTAAGGGAGCTGTGTTCTGTGTTTGGTTCTGAATTTATAAAGGTGACTAAGGGATGATACAGAGAGGTCAATGCCATCTGGGGATATATGTGTGGAATGAATAAAAAGATATAACTGAGCCTCCGATTTCTTGCCTGTAAAATGGGGCCAACAGTGACCACATCTCAAGATCATTGGAAATAAACGAGTTGTTAGGTGGCAGGGTAGCTAGCACAGCTCCAGTCTCTGAATGGGCCATCGGCAGATGACCCTCCTACCCCCTTGCTGGCTATCTAAGAGAACAAAAGCTTTGAGGAATCCGGTCTTGGATGTCTGGGCTCAGTTACATGGAGCTCTGCTGCTGTGATCGCTTGCCAGCCATTCAAACAAAGAGCGTCGCCTTCTTCCCCGCCCCCAGCAATGACATTCAACAGGTGCAGCTCTGTTTGCCGACAGCAGTTCAGGGTGTACCAGCAACACTCTGCACCAGAGGAACACATTGTCTGCATCTGAAGCCAAGCACGAGCTGGGGCTTCTGAACACATCTTTACACAGAGAGTGTGCGGTAATTAGTATAATTATTAGGGGTTAATGAAGCCGGGAACAGCACATCAAGTGCACATTTAAACAGAGCCTTTTTAGAAAGTGGGTGGAGAAGTTTGCCTGTTCCACTTTCTCCTTTTTTTTTTTTTTTTTTTTAGAATTGAGATTTCAGGGTTGGAACTAAACATGGGGGAAAATACACTCTCTGGCATCGCCCCCAACCCACCATAACCTTCAATCTCCAGATGGCTGTTAACAGCATGTGAGGGTGAACCCAGAGTGGTCAAGACCTTCTCACCATTCCTATCTGGTCAGTGACCAAGGCTGCTAATTTCAACACATAGCTTCCTTTGACTTGACCTCCCCATCTCACTTCCCCAAGCAAGGTGAGGTGCCCTCAGTCTCCTTGACGACAGCACCTCTTCCTAATTGCCACCCTCTTGCCAGGTCCCCTGGAGAAGAAAATGGCAAACCACTCCAGTATTCTTGCCTGGGAAACCCCATGGACAGAGGAGCCTGGAGGGCTATAGTCCATGGGGTCACAGAGTCCAACACGACTTAGCAACCAAACAGCAACAACGCCCCCACTTGCTTCTTCATGGTCACCGTTTTGCTTAGGCTGGTTCTACAGGTCTAAAGGTGAAGATTCATGTGAAAGAGTTGTACTTAGGAAATTCTCCCAGGAAAGAAAGAGTGGCACGCAGAAGTGAGATCAGGAAGGAAAGAGAAAGAAAGGGAAGAAGACCAAGTCCTGCAGAGGGTGAGTCAGCTCAGGCTAGCAGCTGACTGCAGGTCACACCTCAAAATCAAGGTGAGGGAGCTGGGGTATTTATACCCCAACACCCACCATCAAAGGTTAGGCCATGGTTCCCGAGCTGTGCCAAGGAACCCAGGGTATCTTAGGATATTTTAATTTTGAAGACAACAGAGCTATAGCTGTTAGACACCACACTTGATTTAGTTCACGATTTCAGTGTTAGATTGCCCTACATTCTTTGGGATGACGTCATATCTTTGTGAAACTGGCTCTTACGTGAATCTGTGGCAACTTTGATAAGAAGCAAGTACCGTGGGAAAATTAATGTGGGAAAGGAAACGAGGATCATGTCCAATCTAATTCTAACAATTGAAAAGTTGTGCAGTACCCAACAAGCATGAATGTCGCTTTAATATGAAATGGTGGTTATTGATGAGTGAAACAAAAATATTATTTTTTTATTTGAACTTGTATACATTGAATTTTTTTGTTGTTTTTTAGTTATTACAGTGTTGTGTTGGTTTCTGCCATACACCAGTCAGCCATAATTATACACATACCTCCTTCCTCTGGATCCTCCCTCCCCTCCCCCATCCCACCCCTCGAGGTCATCACAGAGTGCCAGACTGGGCTCCCTCTGCTACATAGCAACTTCTCACCAGCTATCCATTTTACATTGTATCTTTAAACAGCTGCTAAACCGTTAGGATATAAATACTTGTTGTCTGGATCTCACAGAACTGTTAGGTCGATCTTCTGGCCTTGGAGTAAGTGCTGTGAAAAAAAATTACTGAGACATCAAGGGCTCCATGAACTGTGCAGAACTTCTGGGTTAAGGGGCTGCTCCAGGGAGGATGTAAATTTCCAGGCCCTTTTGGCTCTCTGGGCCGCAGGCAAAGGGGCCTGGAGCATCCCGAGGGCAGCCCTCCAGCAGAGACAGGTGTGGGCTGATGGGATGCAGGCACTGGAGGAGCCAGTGAGTGTGAAAACTGGTACAGGGACCTGAGCAGATAAGAGCAGCTCTGGGCTCTGCCTCATGGGTGTTTCTCAAGCTGTAACGTGCACACAAATCACCTGGGGATCTTATATGCAGATTCTGGTTCAGGAGTTTCGGGGTGATATTGTTCCCCCCGGTAATGCTCCAGATATTGGAATATTGCATGAAATATCATGAGGGACGTTGCCTCCAAATATAGAAGGAGCACTGCCTTAGATGTGGGGACACACTCCTACCCAGAGGCTGGTGCTGAGTGATGATCAGTTTCAGTGGCTCCATGGTGGGCAGGGAGCAAGTGCTGCTGCCGAACCCGACTCTGGCTGGGAGACATTGGTTCCCACTCCCTGGTTCCCCACCAGATCAAGTCCACGGTCTACTGCCCTCTTCACCCATGGCAACCAATTGCACAGTGAGATGAACCAGGCACCCTGCCCACGTTCTTCCTGAGGGCTGCTCACTCTTTCACGCTTCAGCCTCCATATCACACATCCATGGAGCGGACCAAGGACAGAAGAGGGGTGGCAATGGGTTTTGGCATCAGAAGGATCTGGGTTTGATCCTGGCTAAACCTCTGAACTAATCCTGTAGGTAGATTTTTTAAAATTTATTTTTAAATTGGGGATAATTACTTGACAATGTTTTGTTGGTTTCTGCCGTACAACAGCGTGAATCAGCCTTGTGTTATGTATGTATATGAAGTCTCTCAGTCGTGTCCAACTCTTTGCAACCCCATGGACTGTAGCCCACCAGGCTCCTCTGTCCATGGGATTCTCCAGGCAAGAATACTGGAGTAGGTTGCCATTTCCTTCTCCAGGGGATCTTCCCAACCCAGGGATTGAACCCTTGTCTCCTGCATTGCAGGCAGATGCTTTAACTTCTGAGCCACCAGGGAATCAGCCTTAAGTATATATATATGTCCCCTCCTTCTTAAACCTCCCACCCATTCCCCACCCCATCCTATCCCTCTAGGTTGTCACAGAGCTCCCTGTGTCCCTTTCATATATAAAATAGATAGCTAATGGGAAGTTGCTGTAAGACACAGGGAGCTCTGTGACAACCTGTTTCTGGAGAAGGCAATGGCACCCCACTCCAGTACTCTTGCCTGGAAAATCCCATGGACAGAGGAGCCTGGTCGGCTGCAGTCCATGGGGTCGGTAAGAGTCAGGCACGACTGAACGACTTTACTTTCACTTTTCACTTTCATGCATTGGAGAAGGAAATGGCAACCCCTTCCAGTGTTCTTGCGTGGAGAATCCCAGGGACAGAGGAGCCTAGTGGGCTGCCGTCTATGGGGGTTGCACAGAGTCGGACACGACTGAAGCGACTTAGCAGCAGCAGCAGCAGCAGCAGCAGCAGCAGCAGTGTATGTTTCAATGCTACTCTTTCAATTTGTGGCTCAGACAGTAGAGAATCTGCCTGCAATGCAGGAGACCCAGGTTCGATTCCTGGGTCGGAAAGATCTGCTGGAGAAGGAACTAGCTACCCACTCCAGTATTCTTGCCTGGAAAATCCAATGGACAGAGGAGCCTGGTGAGCTACAGTATGGTTTCACAAAGAGTCTGACACAACTGAGCAATTAACAGTTCATCCCACCCTCTTCTCCCCCTGCTATATCCACAAGACTGCTCTCTATGTCTGCATCATTCTATCATTGTTTCAATTCCTCTATTCCTGCCACTAAAACTATGCATCCATGCCCTTTGCAATAAAACCTTGAGCAAGCTCCCAGTAGAAGAGGTGGAACAGATTTCCTTTTCCCATGATGTGGGGCTTGGCCAGGATGCTTTGTTTTCTCAACAGATTGTTGTGTCTTTGCATGTCTTGTCTCGGCATGTTGCTTTGCTACCGTTGCCATGAGGGGTGTGTAATGTGGGTGACCACAGATCCTGGGAGAATGAGGAGATTCTGAAAACAGACCAACCCACAACCTGGAGCCAAGCCCAGCAGAGCCGCAGCTGTCACAGAAGAAAATGCTTGTTGATTGAGTTTTTGGGTTATTTGTTTCATAGCATGATTGCCACAATAGTTGACTAATGGGCTATGGGACCTTTGGCTGGTTACTTATGTTAATAATCTCTGTGGGATGCAGTTTCCTCCGCTATTAAAAAAAAAAAAAAAGGCAAACACTTGCCCTGTGTGGTGTTTTACTGGGCTATGACATGGATAAAGCACAGAGCATAGTGCCTGATCCCTAGAAGGGTCTGGATAAACAGTGATTTTAAAAAGAGGGCAGGGTCATTCTATAAGAGCTTGGTTCAACAAAAGGGTATCAAGTGCCCACTGCTGATGGCTCCATGGGGGCTGGGCACCATGGGCGATGGATTTGAAGTCCTGTTTTTCTTATGTGACTCACCTAGTCTCTGATGGATCTTCGGCCAGGTTAGGGATGGGGCCAAGAGGAGTCTGAAATCTCCTGTAGATCTCAAACTTCACACCTAATCATTAGAGCTACGTCTTGCCTTCTTGACCGCCGGTTGACTTTTTCTTTTATGAGTATCTTGGCAACTTTCCCAACTTCCTGTGGCTTCAGCTAGAGAGCAGTTGTGACATTTCATCTATACAGCGGTTCCTGACCTTTTTGGCATCAGGGACTGGTTTTGTGGAAGACAACTTTTCTATGGACCTGGGGAGGGGATGGTTTGAGGAGGAGGAGTAGGGGCAACAGAGGATGAGACAGCTAGATGGCATCACCGACTCAATGGACATGAGTTTGAGCAAACTCCGGGAGATGGTGAAGGACAAGGAAGCCTGGCATGCTGCAGTCCGTAGGGTCACAAAGAGTCAAGCTCGACCGGGGGACTGAACAACAAAGCACACTGCATTTATTGTCCACTTTATTTCTATTATTATTACATTGTGATGTATATGAAATAATTATACAACTCACCATAATGCAGAATCAGATCAGCAGGCATTAGAGTCTCCTAAGGAGCGTGTAACCTAGATCCCTCACATGCACAATTCACAGTAGGGTTCAAGCTCTTAGGAGAATCTAATGTCACGGCTGATATGACAGGTGATGCAAGAGATGGAGAGAGGCTGTAAATACAGATGAAGCTTCTTTTGCTTGCCAGTCACTCACTTCCTGCTGTGTGACCTGGTTTATAACCATCCACAGACCAGTCTGTGATCTGGGGATTGGGGACCCCTGCTCCATAAGACCCTAGTAACAGCAGGAATTCCACATGTACCATCGTATCACAGACCCAGTATGGTCTCCAGATCTCCGGAATGCCCCTCTCCCTTTCCTGCTGGGGCATCCCTCCAGATCCTTACTGCTTTGCCAGGGGTTGGGGCTCTGCTCCCGAGATGTCCCACAATGAGCCCTGCTCCTAGGAAATTCAGTTGTTCTGTACGCAGCTCAGTTCAAGAGCTTCTGCGGTGCTCTCGCTGGTGCACTGGGGCCCTTGGTTGTTCTTGGAATGCTTCCGTGCTGGGGGTTCCTAGAAAGCTTCTGGGGTGGGAGTCAGTATTGACAGAACTCTTCGCCTCCTGGCAGGTCTGGGATTGGCTTTGGCCATAAGGCCACAGGCCGAGACAGGTCAGAGGGGGCTGAGAGGAGCCTGATCAGGAGTCAGGGAAGAGGTCTAAGTAGTGGCTGGATAATTAGCCCAGGGATTTGGGAGGTGGGATGCTAAATGAATGTGTGGGGGGCTGGACAGACCTTCTGTGTCACAGAGGAAATGGTTTACCCCTGAAGGAAAATTGCATTTCCTGTTCCCTGCTCAGACTATGAAACTCATATATGCTCATTTTAGGAAGTTAAAATAATATAAAAAATATGTATAGAAAAACAGGCCAGTAAAAGTTACCCCTAAATGACCACAGTTAACATTTGGGTGGATATGGTTCCAGGCTAACCCTTCTTTATTCGTGTGTTTGTGTGAAACTTTGCTATCTACAGCCCCAACTGCTTTCTAAGGGCAGTGGGTTTTGTTTAGTGAAAGGCTTATTCTGAGCTGCCTCTTAATGGGTCTGGATATGTGCAAGGGTGGCCTAGATATGAATTTGAGGGTGGGGGCAGTAAAGACCGAACTGCTCTGCTTCCTAAAGTGAGGAGAGCTTGGCACTCCCAGGACCCATCAAGAGCTAGAGAGAGTGATGGAGCTGAAAATAGAAAAATAAAGGAGCAAAGCCCAACCCAGCAGGAGGCTGGAGTGAGCCCTGATTCTGGGAGTAGCCAAGGTGCTTTTGAAAAATAGGGACACCTTATAACTGAATTTCAGTTGCTGGCTTTGTTGCTATGAAAAGCCTTCGAGGAGCTTCTATGAGTCTTAGCTACATACGCGGTTCTCATGAGATTGATTGGAGGGGAGGGGGGACATTCAGGAGGGGGTTGAATCCACATCTGATTTCTCATGCTTTGGAACCAAAACTGGGACATGGGACAATAAGACAATCCTAGCCTTGAGCTAATTTAGCAGAAGAATGAGGTAGGAGTGGGGAGGGAGTGATGGAGAATCCCTGTGTGACCATATGAACACACATCCTTCACAAATTCACAGACATACTGGTATCAGGGTTTCTCCAGTCTGTGGCTGGGTGTTCTAGCCAACCTTCTCTACATGTGAAGCTGTAGGCTGGCCCTAGACATCTGGGATATATATTTATGTTTATAGGTTTTTCTTTAAATGGGATTATTTTTGCACTTGCTGTTTTGCGTCTTTTCAAACTCAGTCCTGTGTCTTATGCATCACGGCTTGTCAATAAGTATATAACTCATTCTTTGGAATGTCCAGAGGGTAAATTATTGGAGAGAAACTAGCAGCATGTGTAGCCACCCCCTTATTGATCGGCATTTAGGTGATTTCCAATACTTCTGTGATAACATCCCTCAATTTACATCTTTACACATCCATTGCGGTGGCTACTTAAAAAAAAAATGGTCTCAGGTTAAAATACCAAAAAACATATCCTGTTGTTGATTTTTTTCCATTTTACTAAGAATCAGTTATTTGAAGGCATTACTGGGGAACCCAGATGATCTCTGCAGGTTGCAGAAGGTGGTGGTTGATGTTAGTAAAAATGACCTGGTTCATTAAGCTGGTGATGGTACAACAGCCTCTCAGAGACAACACTTCTTACCCCAGAAGAGTCAAAGGAACGCAGAACAGTCATTTCCCTGCCTCTTTTTTAAAAAAGCTTTATTTATTTGGCTGCACCAGGTCTTAGTTGCAGCACATGGGATCTAGTTTCTTGACCAGGGATTGAACCCAGGCCCTCTGCATTGGGAGTGCAGAGTCTTAGCCACTGGACCACCAGGGAAGTCCCCCTCCCCCTGCCTTTGACATTGGAACTGGGCTCTTCTGGGTCTTCAGCACACTCTCACTTCACAACTCTGACCTGTGGCTACTGCTGAGAAGAGGACAAAGTCTACTGAGGGAAATGGATTTTCTGTCCCTGAGAATCTTATCAATTCAGGCAAGAAATCACTGTTTGGTTCCATTGTCAATTGCAGGGAATATCAGAGAGGGAAGCCTCCTTAGACATTATTCAATCTGTCTTCATTTTACAGATGGGAAAACTGAGGCCCAAATCATGCCATTTGCAAGAAAATAATAAAAGCTAAAGTTATACTTAGTGTTTTATATATATTTTAAGTCTAGAATGTACTAACAACCCTGGGAGGTAGGCATATTTTTATTCCCATTTTTTTAAGTTGCAAAAACTGGGAAAGCAAGAGAAAAGGAACCCAAATCCTGGCAGTCTGGAGGGAGAATCTGCACAGGAAGTCACTGGGGGATGGCTGTCCCCTAGAACTGAGTGGAGGGAGGGGAGCCAGGGTCTCAGACCCCAGTTCTCTGCTTTGTCCTGTCATTAGGCGGATCTCGGTCAGTGCGATACCTGGAGGGGCTCGAGGGGACCTACATCTCTGTCCAAGTGTCTGTCTGTCACATCTGTGATCCCAGGTGGACGTTCGAGGTGGACTGTACAAATGAATAATTCAATAAAAGTGAATAATTTCCATGGCAACCTTGCCAGCACGTGACCTGCTCCTCTGCCTCCAAGGGCCGGCTTCACCCTAATAAAGAGACACATTTGTCAGACTACACAGGGCGAGCTGGGATAAGGCTTTCTTCTAAGGAAGTCGAAATGAAACTAGGTCGGCTGCTGGCAGCAAGGCCAGGGCTTGTAGGAGCCTTGTTTAAACATATTGTCAGCAGGTCCAGGGTTGGTGGAAGGCCCAGGGTGCCTGCTTGCCCTGGACTGACCAGTCTTTCCAGACAGTGCTCAGTTGCTTCAGTCATGTCCAACTCTTTGCGATCCCATGGACTGTAGCCCACCTGGTTCCTCTGTCCATGGGATTCTCCAGGCAAGAATGCTGGAGTGGGTTGTAATTTCCTTCCCTAGGGGATCTTCCAGACCCAGGGATCAAACCTGCGTCTCTTACATCTCTGCATTGGCAGACAGGTTCTTTATCGCTAGCGCCACCTGGGAAGCCCTTTCTGGCTGGGGAGGAGTGTGAAGATTGTTTTGGAGAATTCCTGAATCTGGGACAAAGAAAGTGCAAAGCCCTCTGTTCCACAATTTCCAAAAGACACCAAGGCACTAGGGTGCAGAGCCCCTTCAATATTCCTTTGTGATGATAAAAGGAAATGGAGACCGGAAAATTGCCTCCTAGAACTTTACCTAGCTGGTGACGAAGCTTGAACTCAGACCCAAGGAGGTGGTCTTTCTATTGTGATCCCGATGCTCTTGATAAGCTGACCCACTAGCACACGACATTGGAAGCTGAACTCCTGAACTGCAGGGGCCTGGTCCACACCATTCACTTTCTCTGCCAGGTTTCTTATTTAAATCAAGAAATGTACATTTATGGGCTGGATTAGGTTGGGAGACCATTGGATCACATCCAGGCTCAGCGTGGGAGAGGGGTTGGTATTCAGTCTGGGGTGAAGGCACTTTGGGGGCAGAGTTGAGGGATTAGCCTGAGATGAGCTCAAACTCAGACCTCTTGAGTCCAAGGCCCAACCCTTTTCTCTACATCTTCGTTAGGCTTTTATATAGAAGAGGAGGTCTTTTGGTTTTCTGAGATCCAATTTCCAATGTGGCAGGTGGCTCCTCCACACCAACAAGACCCTACTGGTGTCTGAGAATTCAACTCAATTCACACACTATGGAAATGGAGGTTGAATCACATCCCATAGGTTAAGGGCTCAGCATGTTAAGAGCTTATTTCTACAGGACTGCCAGTCCCCATCCTCACCCCTCCGCCAGCTTCAGACACACAAGTCCAGACTGTTATCTGCTTCTGACTAACTGGCTATAAATCCAAGATTCCCATGACCTACTAACCTCGGGTTTGATTGATTTGCTAGAGCGGCTCACAGAACTCGAAGAAACATTTTACTTACTAGAGCACCGGCTTATGATAAAAGGCTATAACTCAGGAACACCAGACAGAAGAGAGGACTGGGCAATGTGTGGGAAAGGATGTGGAGTGGAGCTTCCATGCCCTCTCTGGGCATCGCTCTCCCCAGGACGCCGCAATGTCCATCAACCTAGAAGCTCCAGAATTTTTCCTTTTGGGTTTTTACAGAGGCACAATTGATTAAATCATTGGCCATTGGTGATTTATTCAACCTCCACCCTCTCTCCACTCCTGGGAGGTCAGCAGGTGAGACTCTAAATAGATGGTTGGTTGCCTTGGCAACCAGCCTGCATCCTTAGGTGAGTTCCAAAAGCCACTCCATTAACATAACAAAAGAAACCTTGATCACTCGCCTCACTTAGGAAACTCCAAGCAGAGTTCTGGGGCTCTGAGCCAGGAAATGTGGATGAAGACTGAATACATATGAGAAATGCACTTCGGTCATCGAAATGACCAAATATATATATTTCTTGTAAATCACAATTTATAAAGGGAAAGATCCTGGGAACCACCCCCATGGAGGGGCTCCCACTTCAGCCTTTGGACGACAGCCACGGGAGACTAAAATGAAGTGACAATCGGCGGGTGCAGTCTCTCTTTTTCCAATTCAGCTACGTCTGCCAGCAGCAAATATCATCATTTCAGGCCGTGGGAGAACTGCTGCTTTTGGGAGCCTTTGTCACATCAATGTAAATCTCTCACAGTTTTCTTCTGCCCTGGAAAGACGTTGCTTTAAATTACATTACACACCGGCTTCCCCCTTCATCCTGAGCGCGTATGTTTTATTTGACAAAGGCCCCCAGATGCTCTGATCTGATCAGGGGCCTTTGCAGACATTAGGCATAGATGTTTTCTTCTCGTATCCCTTTGTGGGTCAGCTCCCAGACTGGGATAATAATAATAATAGTACAAATAGTAATAACTGAAATTGACCAAATGCTGACTCTGTGCCCAGCATTCTACTAATCTTTTTATATCAAGTATTTCATTCCATGCCTATAATCACTATGTGAGGCTGATATTATTATTATCCCCATTTTATAGGTGTGGAAATAAAAGCTCAGAAGAGTTCAGTGATAGAGCCAGAGTTCCAGGGTGGGCTCGCCATCACCAAAGGTCCATTTGCTTAATGTACTGCCTCTCTTTCTCTGGGGCCTGGGAGTCTCAGAGCCCTTCGCTGAGGGTCACCTGCCTGACAGCCCCGCAGCAATCTCAGGCCTCAAGACCAGACCTGTATCCAAAACCCAGCTGCAGGCATTGGGCACTCCTCAAGAGATACAAGTTGGAAAGGCAGTTGTTTTCAGCCAAAGGTGATTTTGCCTCCCAGACCTGGCAAGAAGGAGACAATTTTTGTTTTTACGACTTGGGGCAAGGGCATGCTATGGCACTCTGCTGGGACAAGGCCAAGGAAGCTGCTCAAACCCTGCAGTGCAAAGGACAGCCCTCACAACATTCATGGATTCCCCAATGTCAGTAGTCCTACGCTTGGGGAGCCCTGGCCTGGGGCAGGAATGGAGACAGAGTCTGTGATTAGGGAAACAGGGGCAACCAAATGGTCTGCAGACAGTTTTAACAGGAGTTTCCTGGTGCTCCCTGTGTTCTAGGCAGGGCTCTGAGTACTTTTCATAGGTCCACTCGCCCACTCCTTTCACTTTCAAAGCAACTCTGAGAGGAAAGTTGTTTAAATTTTTATTTGTGGCTGTGCTGGGTCTTTGCTGCTGCCTGGGCTTTTCTCTACTTGCAGTGAGCAGGAGCTGCTCCCTAGTTGCAGGGCACAGGCTTCTCATTGCAGTGGCTTCTTTAGCTGCAGACTCTGGGCATACGGGCTTCAGCACATGGGCTCAACAGTTTCAGCTCCGGGGCTCTAGAACACCGGCTCAGTAGTTGTGGCACACGGGCTTCGTTTCTTCAGGGCATGTAGGATCTTCCAGCATCAGGGGTCAAACCCATGCCTCCTGCATTAGCAGGCAAGTTCTTTTCCACTGAGCCAACAGGGAAGCCCTGGAAATGGTTATTTTAGCATACCTATTTGTCTCTTTCAGCTTCAGGTGTCTCTAGGTGTTCCTTGGCTTGTGGCTGCATCACTCCAATGTCTGCTGTTGTTTTCCATGAACTCACTCTCTGTGTATGTGTGTCTCCTCTTCTGTCTCTTATAAGAACACTTAGCACTGGATTTAGGGATAATCCAGGATGATCTCATGTTGAGATCCTTAATTTAATTACATCTGCCAAGACCCGTTTTCCCCTCCAGTAAGGTTACATTCGGGGCTTCCCTGATGGCTCAGCAGTAAAGAATTCGATGGCTCAGCAGTAAAGAATCCACCTGCAATGCAGGAGTCTAGGGTTTGATTCCCTTGAGGAGGGCACTCCAGTATTCTTGCCTAGAGAATCCCATGGACAGAGGAGTCTGGCGGGCTACAGTCCAGGGGGTCGCAAACAGTCAGACATGACTGAAACAGCTGAGCACAGTCACAGGTTCTGGAGGTCAGGACACAGACACATCTTTTTAGGGTCACTATTCAACCCGCTACAGATCTGATGCTTACATCATCAAAAGGGAATATAAATGTTAAAGCACCAAGCCCTGGAGATAGTGAATCTTAGATGACTCTAGGAGGCCGGGGACTTGATGTGTGCTCAGTACTTGGTGAGTATCTGTGGAAGAAATTGCAGGAATGGTACAGCTATGCTCTGTCCTGTGGAAGTGGCAGAATTCCTTCTGATGTATTCATTGCTTTGGGCCCTGGTTATTTCATTCTGTTTGTGGTCTGTTGTATCAGGCTGAGTGTCTGAGGTTAGAACAGTGGTTTTTTCATCTTTGCCTTGGCCCGGCCTTCTACCTACTCACGTCTGCCCCATGCCAGCTCCTCCCAATCCTGTGAGTGGTTCCAGGACCCCAGAGGAGGCACACGAACTCCCCTGAGTTCAGAGTCACCTCACCTGCCTGAAGGCAACTCAGAGCACCTGAGTCCATCCTCCTGGAAGGAACTGTTCCCCTGTACCATCATCACCACATGGAGACGCTCAGGATGGGGCCCCGTGGACAGAGACCTTTATAATAGGGGTCTCAGTGGAAGAATAAGGGGGAAGAATGAGATGGGGAAGAAAAGCAGCCATCTTGGCATCTCCCTCTTGATGGGACAGGAGGCATCATCTGTCCCATGAGGTCCAGGAGAAGGAAAAGATTTGGAGAAGAAATGAGATGACCTCAGTGTGGGACATCCAGAGAGACATCCTGGGGGACACCTGGTCCCCTAGACCGCTGGAATGTGAGACTGGACTTAGAAAATGAAGTCAAGGATGGCATGAGAGTGGAGAAGTCAGCAGCCTAGAATGATGGTGAGGCCGTGGAATGGAGGCAACGGAGAAGAGAAAGAGTTTAGAGAAAGGAGCAAAAAGCTCTGAAATAGCAGTTTGGTGAGTGATTAGGCTTAGGGTGCCTGGGGAGAAAAGGAAGCTGGTAGAGAAAACAGGCAACTCATGAAGAGACCCAGGAAGGGGACCAGTCATCAGTGACCCAGAATCCAAAAGCAATAGAGGCATGAGGGTGGAAAAAAGATACTTAGACTTGCTAGGAGATGTTGGGACACAAGATGGAGACAGTCATCTTAGTGCAGTGGTAGGGTTGGAACTAAGGTTTCAAGGAGTTGAGGAAATGCTGTGAGAGGAGGTGTTGGCAGTGAGGGTAGAGATTCTGCAGGATGGTATGGCAGGTGGGTCATAAAGGCTCCCTTTGGGATGGAGGGAATCTGAGTGTGATGGCCGCTGGGAGGAGGCCGCCAGGGTGAGGGCTAGCGTAGGGGTGGGAGTAGAGTAAGGATAAATGAGGGGAGAAGATAGTAGAGCAGGCAGGAGGGCAGGGGGCCAAGGAAGTGCCAAGGAAGGGGCTAGACACACTGTGGGCATGGGGATATCAAACAATACCTATCAAAGTGTCAAGGGCTTTGGGGTCAGGGAGGTCATCTCCGAGAACATTGCCAGGCTGTGGCTGGGAGGTGGACATGTTAGTGGGGCAGTGAGAGGTCTGATCAGCCAGTGGCCTAGTAGGTTTGAGGACTGTCCCCAGCAAAGCTGTGTCACTGAGGTGTGGTCCAGAGGAGATAGACCGTTGAGAGTCTGCACAGTGGGGGGAATGAGGTTCTCAGAGTCGTCGACTGAGAGTGTCAGGCTTTGGGTATCCCCAGTCCCCAGGAAGCAACAGACACAAGCAGGTCTTAGACTCCAGGATCCCAGCCTCTGAATTCTCTGAAAGACTGAGGGTGGGAGACCCAGAGTGAAAAGAAATGGAGGGTTAGGAAAACTAAGCTTGCTGAATACTTCAGATGAGTCTTCCTGAGTTATTCTCATTGCCTTTCTGCCCAGGAGATGAGTAAGGGGAATCTGTGAGCGACCAAACAGCAGAGCTGGGTTCATGCCCAAGGAAGTCAGAACCTAAAGCTCAGGCTCACTCCCCACACTGAGCTGCCTCTGGGTCACAGAGGCTCCAGCTAAGAGAGCATGTCAGCAATGCCTAGTGACCTGTAATGAAGTGATGTTTAAATAAAGGTGAGTTCTCCATGCCTGGACAAGTTTGACTTCCTACTCAGATGAACATATGATAAATGAGCTCATCTCAATTTTACCTTTGAGCCTCTGGTTTCCAAGGACCAATCGGCTTAGAGGAAAGAGAGACAGCATAGTCCTTTGTCTTTACTTTTTTTTTTAAGTGTAGCGTTTTGTTCTATTTTGTGTCTTTTTGGCTGCACTGAGTCTTCCTTGCTGGGTGCAGGCTTTCTCTAGTTGCAGCGAGCAGGGACTGCTCTCTGGTTGCAGTAAACAGGCTTTTCATTGTGTTGACTTCTCTTGTTTCAGAGCACAGGCTTCAGGCGCGGCTCCAGTGGTTGCGGTGCATGAACTTAGTTGCCCCGTGGCATGGTGCGATCTTCCCGGACCAGGAAATCAAACCAAGTCCCCTGCATTGGCAGGCAGATTCTTAACCACTGATCACCAGGGCAACCCACTGTTTTTAAATCAGGAGGCAGACCTCCTTGGAACATGCCTGGGCTGGCCACGATGGCCTGATGGTGGCCCCCACCTCTCCTGGCCTGAGTGCCTGATGGGCCCAGGAA
Source organism: Bos mutus (assembly GCF_027580195.1). Classification (NCBI taxonomy): domain Eukaryota; kingdom Metazoa; phylum Chordata; class Mammalia; order Artiodactyla; family Bovidae; genus Bos; species Bos mutus. The sequence continues at coordinate 12,586,767 of NC_091635.1, forward strand.
GATGAAGATGAAGCCTGACTTTCAGACAGAGCAGCCATGAGGAAGCAGCCTGTTTCCGAGGGGATGTATGGCATTAAACAATAGTGCCTCATCTCCTAGTCACATTACCTCACCCCAGGGGGTGTTTCCCGCCCATTATCACATGGCGTGGTTGGCTGGATCTCCATTTGTCACAGCAAACATCAGGCATATGGTAATGGTCCTGTAAAACATGCCCTGTTGGGTCTTAATGTCTATTTAATGACACCTGCTATGCTGCTATGAAGGCTCCCATAACTGAACTCGTAATGGGAGATGAGGGGATATTAGATTTTGGAGAAGGAGAGTTCTCTGAATGACAGGCTGCCTCTCCCTGGGAGGTTGATGCCCTGCTAGGACGGTTGGGGGTGGCTGGTATGGAATCACAGGGCTTAAGCAGGAGGGTTTCTAGGAGATAAGCTGGCAGAAAGCCCTCTTTGTTCTAACTGGAAGACAGAAGCTGAGGCCCAGAGCCAGGAGGGCAGAAACAATTCCTACGGGGACACATGCACTATCAAGCTTGACTTATAGTCAAGTTCTTCTCAATCACTGATCCAGGTTCAAAGTGAAGTGAAGTCACTCAGTCCTGTTCGACTCTTTGCAACCCTATGGACTGTAGCCTACCAGGCTCCTCTGTCCATGGGATTTTCCAGGCAAGAGTAATGGAGTGGGTTGCCATTTCCTTCTTCGGGGATCTTCCCAACCCAGGGATCGAACCCAGGTCTCCCACATTGCAGACAGACACTTTACTGTCTGAGCCACCAAGGAAGCCCATGATCTGGGTTCAAAGTGAATCCCAACTGTTCCATTTCTTGTTTGAGGAAAGCTGGAAAAATGGAAGCTGGTTTGAGCAGGAAATATCAAGGGAGGGGGATTTATTTCTCACCTTCCCAAGAGTTGGAAATCTTACATACTCTTCCTTCCTTCCCTTCTTTTCTGCTCCCCCCAACTCTGTCTCTCTCTCCCTCCCTCTGTTGCTCTTTCTACATCTCCTGGCCTCAGTGCTCATCCTCAGGTAAGGAGAGGCAGAGGGTGTCCTAGACAAAAGAAGGTTTTGAACAGGAAAGTAGAGAGAGATTTCCCTTCTCTTCCATATCAAAATCTTACCCTGGGAATGTTGGCAGTTCTCAGAACACTTAGATCCCTATTCCATTCATTCATTCATTCACCATAAATTGGGCTCAAAGTTGAGATGCTTATTATGCCAGACAGTATTTTCCAAAGATGACTGTACCATGGCTTCTGTAATGAGGCCTCATCAAGAGCTGTAGCCTAATTCCCTACTCCTTGAATATTTACTGGCATATGACTCACTTGTAACAACTAGGATGTGGTTGGCCATGATGTTGCATGATTTGTGAGGCCATATGTGGGCTTCCCTGGTGGCTCAGATGGTAAAGAATCTGCCTGCAATGCGGGAGACCAGGTTTGCTCCCTGGGTTGGCAAGATCCCCTGGAGGAGGGCATGGAAACCCACCCCAGTATTCTTGCCTGGAGAATCCCCATGGACAGAGGAACCTGGCAGGCTACAGTCCTTGGGGTCTCAAAGAGTTGGATATGACTGCACAACTAAGCATAGCAGCATGCATCTTCCTCCTGGTCTCTTAGGATACTCTCCCTGGGGAAGCCAGCCACCTTGGAGAGTGACATACAGACCCTCCAGTCAACAGCACCACCTGAGCCCCCAGACCACAGCCGGTATGAACCGCCCATCATGGGAGGGGACCATCTTGGACTTTCCGGTTTAGTCACGCCTTCACAGGACTGTGGCTCCAGCTGTTACCTGACTGCAAACTGCCTGAGACTCTCCAAGCAAAAACTTCCCAGCTGAGCCCTTCTGGAATTTTTGACCCACAAAATTGTGAGTAAAATAAAATGATTTTTGTGAGCCTCTAGGTTTGGGAATATGTATTACATAGTCAATGGAAAACTTTCAAGGATGAATGAAATTCAGCCCTCATGCTTGACAGATTCACAAGTTTATTAGAGATTGGAGACTCTGTAATCACTGTCCCAACTATGGCATGGTAGGTGCTTTAACACAGCTGTACACATTGGGATTTGCCAGGCAGTCAGGAAGGAAGGGGGCTTCCAAGGTGGCTCAGTGGTAGAAAATCTGCCTGCCAATTCAGGAGACACAGGTTTGATCTCTGGGTTGGGAAGATCCCCTGGAGGAGGGCATGGCAACATTTTCATATTAAAGCCAACAAGAATATATTACAAAATGAGAATGCAAAAACTACATGATTTTTTTAAGGATTGAATTAGAAAAGTTCAAATAAATTTTCTAGCTTTTCAGCTTGCCAAAGCCTCCAGGGAGGTTACAGCCTGTTTCAGCGCCCTTTGATTGAGACTTTGAGAAGCTCTGTGTAGGTGAGGGGTTGCTCTCAAGAGGTTTTCATCTGGGGTGTGATATAACCAAACCCATTTAGAAAGATTTCTCTGGAAACTGCTGTGGAAGGTGGTCTGGGCAAGACTGAAAGCAGGGATCCTGTTGAAAGCCTGTTGGGATGCCCTAAGTAGAGGCTTCTTGAACGCAAGGACAGTGGGGATGAGAAGAGGGGTCTACTTGAAAAGACCTTTCAGACTTACAGTTGACAGCACTCTTACCAAAGTTTTCAGTTCTGGCTGGGATGTCTCTTTCTCCAAGAATTTTAACATCCAGTCTGGATTAGAGGCCCTCCTAAGTGGTCTGACAGCTCCCTGTGTTCTCTGAGTGACCCAGATTATTATTTTTTTTTTTTGGCTGTGTGCATGTGTGGTGTGGGGGATCTTTAGCTCCCCCACCTGGGATTAAACCCACACCCAGGGATCATGAAGCCTTCACCCCTGGACCCCCAGGGAAAGCTGACAAGTGGTCTGACAGCACCACGCCACCGTCACACAGTGTGGTCATAACATTAATAAGACTAATGGCATTTACCGAATGCTTACCATATGCCAGGCATGTTGTTTTCAGTTAGGAATTTATTCACCTGTGTAGAACAGACACCACCCCCCTCAAAGAGTGGCTTAAGCAAGCAAGTGCCTTAAGCGAGAACTATTCCTCCCACGGTGAGTCTGGAAGTAAGTATATAGAATAGAGTTGACGCAGGTGTCCAAAGAAATCATTTGAAAGTCAAGTTCCTTCCAGTTTTCTGTTCCACCATCCCAAGTGTGTGGTTTCATCTTCATGGTCTCAAGGTAGTGGTTGGATGTTCCACATGTGTGTTTCTGACAAGAAGATGAATGAAAAGTATATCCCGTGAAATGTTGTCCTTTTATTGGGTCTTGCCCTTGCCAAGACTTCTATCTATTTGTCACGGGCCAGAACTGAATCAACTGCCACCATAGCTGCAAGGGAGGCTGAATATTTTGGCAGGATACATTGCCATTCCAAAAAAATTAGGGTTCTCTTAGTAAAAAAAAAAAGGGGGGGGAGGATTATGGATATTGAGTAGGCAACTGGTTGTCTACTGTAACATATACTAACTTAATTCTCACAATTCCATGATGCAATTTTTGTAACTTTATTGTTTTTGATTATGAATGCTATTAGTTTTGAAGTTTTATGGATGAATAAATTGAGGGACTGGGAAGTTAGGTGAATTTTTTAAAAGATGGAGGAGCTGGAAATGGCATGTTTAACTATCTGTAATCTCCTTGGAGGGAGTTTCACAGGTGGCTCAGTGGTAAAGAATGCACCTGCAAACTCAAGGATACGCAGGAGACTTGGGCTTGGTCCCTGGAGTTGGAAGATCCCTTGAAGAAGGAAATGACAGTGTTCTTGGCTGGAGGGATCCTATGGACAGAAGAGCCTGGCGGTCTACAGTCCATGGGGTCGCAGAGTCCGACAAGACTGAGTGACTGAGTGTGCATGCAAATCTGTATGAGACCATAAGTAACCTGAGGGTGTGACCATGTATTTATTCTTTAACTTGCATTGCTATATCTCCATCATTTGACAGAGTATTAATTGGCTTGATGACTGACTGGATGCTTTACTGACAACCTGATAGAAGTCTGTACTCATTTCTTAGCTGGCTTCCCTGTTTTCTGTTTCATGACAACAGAAAGCAAGATCAGAAGGAAACTCTAACCTGGCCTGCCTTCCTCAAGGCCAAGGTCATCTTGGATTTGATTGTGAAGAGTAAGGTATGCCGACTGCCAGCCCATGCTTAGCTGAGCACACCAGGACTTAACAAGATCTGAATTGTTTCAAGGAGTGTTTTTAACAAGTTGTAAGTGTATTTCACCAAGTACCATTGCTGTATATAATTGATGCAGCTGATGGAAAGCAGTCATGATCCTGTGAATCATTTCTGTCTGTTTACAAGTACATCTCTCTCCCCGTCTTCCAGAAGGATGTGCAAAACAAACTTTAAAGGAAAATGTATGATATTGACATATGGTAAGACTGGCTCATGTGATATGTGAAAAAGAAAAAAGGCAAAGTCATAATTACTATAGATTTTACTTTTTAAAATGCCCACAGATAATTGCTTTTAAGTATAAACAAGGGCATTTGCAAGAATGATTATTTTATCTCCACTTGGTTTGCTTTAAGAAATATGGCTAACACCTTGAGATGTAATTATTTGCTTTCACGTCTTTCTCTCTCACTTCAAGAAGTATTAATAGAAAGCACCTCATTCCAATTTATGGCCACCCTTACTTGCCCCCCATTGCCCTTGCTAAGGCTTAGCACAAGTCTTCATTTATTGAATGTATGAACAAAATGCATAAAGGAATAAACCTGGAAGAAAAACTAAAAACTTTAATAGGGAAGCATTTCTTGCTTGTAGCGATTGAAGTGGTCTAACAGCTTGTATGGCAGTTGGACTAGGGGAATGAGAGTAGAGGACTTGAACGAGCAAGGCTGTATCAGTCAGTTATTGCTATAGTCATTCTGCATAACAAACCACCCCCTCAAACTCAGTGGCTTAAACTATTAGTGATTGTTTTCACAGTCTTGGATCTGCAAGTTGATTATAGTATGGTTTAATCTAGGTGGGCTCAGCTCCAACCTACAGGATAGACTCAGGTCTTTTTCACTTGTTTTTTTTTTTTCTGGGGCCCAGTCATAAGTGGCAGCATCTGCCTGGTACATAATCTTCTCAAGTGGATCACTGGAGTATAAAAGAACCAAACTCATTGCACAAGAAAACTTCAAGCCTCTGATTGCTTCACAAATACTAACATCTTATTGACAAGTCATATGGTCCACCCAAAAGTCAAGGAGTGAGGAATAACATGAGGCCATAGAAAGGGTGGGCAAGTAAAATTTATTAGGAAGCAGTGAAGCTTTAGAACCAAAAATGCAGACTACCATGAAGGAAGTCACAGGAGTACAGAGGAGAACAGATAAATGGGATGATAGAAAGAATAAATAGAAGGTGGGGGCAGATGGAATGTAAGTGGGAAGAGGCAGGGGAAATCTAAGATACATTTAGGTTACCAAGCCAAGACTTTAGTCCCCTGAAAAGATAAGAAGCACTACTGTAGGCTGGGAATTCCTGAACTCAGGACACTTCCTAAGGCATCTCAAAGGCCTTCCAACATAATGATGTTATCGTGGCATAAAACTTATTCTGTAATATTGTAATTTCCTAAGAGGTCTTAAGTCTATTGATGAGAATAGAGAACAAAAAGCAAAGTTGGAGGTAAGATGGTGGGCATGTAGCTAACCCACCCAGTATCAACTCTGGGACTCCTTCCCCAGCCGATCAACTCCCCTCTCACCTACCTGCCCCGTGGCTTCTGCTCCCCTCTGGGCCCCACTCTTCTGACATGACTCTCACCAGCTCATCCGTCATTTTCTCCATGCTAAATCCAATGGACACCTGCCACCTCTCCTTTTAATTCTGTCTACCATGGGACACTCAACCACTCCCATCTTGAAATTCCCATTCCCTGGGATTCTTCTTTGTGATTTCCATTTGCATCACCCTCCTATCTCCCTGAACAATTTTTTCTCACTGTCTCTTTTTTTCCCTGGCTCTTTTGAATTTCCAAGGAGGGAAATATTGGCGACGGAGATAGAGAAGAGAAGTAGATGGCAGTACATTGTCCAAAAATCTTTTGCCTTGGAAACAGCTAGAGCCTGATGCTAACAATGCCTGCTGTGATGTAGAATTGGATGGATTGTGAGCTCATCTGGGAGTTATACTGCCTGTTTGAACAGTGACTCCACCGCCCCACCCCCAACCTCCTACCGCTTCCAGTAATAAATACAGCCAATATTGGCCACATCAACATTTATAACTCCTTTCTGAGTTTCTGGAGGGAGATTTTGAAGCTGAATCATCTGAGTCTCCCACACAGCCCTAGGATGGGGTCTGGCACACAGTAGGCGTGCTCTATTGATGGTATCAAGTTAGCATGTATCGTGCATGCAGAGCAGAAGGGGCACAGCCCTGAGTTAAAAAGCTAGAAATGTGCTTCTCCCGCTTCACAACCACTTTTAACCCATCTTCCCATTCCATCTCTCCACCGTTCACCCATGTGTGCTTCATTATGTTTCTTGGTGGCTCAGACGGTGAAGAATCTGCCTGCAATGCAGGGGACCCAGGTTCGACCCCTAGGTGGGGGAAGATCCCCTGGAGTAGGGCATGGCAACCTACTCCAGTATTCTTGCCTGGAGAACTCCATGGACAGAGGAGCCTGGCCGGCTACAGTCTATGGAGTCGCAAAGAATTGGACTTGACTGAGCAGCTTTCACTTTCAGTAGTCTGTCTGAGTCACCATTCACCTCTCCGCTCTCTCCTACCCTTTCTTCATTCACGTATGTGCATGCTAAGTAGCTTCAGTTGTGTCCGACTCTTTGCAATTCTATGGACTGTAGCTTGCCAGGCTCCTCTGTCCATGGGATTCTCCAGGCAAGAACACTGGAGTGGGTTGCTATGCCCTCCTCCAGGGGATCCCCACTCAGGGATCAAACCTGCATCTCCAGCGTCTCCTGCATTGGCTGGCAGTTTCTTTACCACTAGTGCCACCTGAGAAGTCCTCTTCATTCACAGTTCCGTTCAAATGCCACTTCTTCCACAAAGCCTTCACTGGTTTTCCCTCAGGAAACACCTGCTTTGCCTCTGAACTCCCATAGCCCTCTCTCTGCATTTCTTCTGGAGCATCCTTTTTTTTTGTTTTTTAACTTTCCACCTTGTGTCACTGTTTCTTTTGTCTGCTGCTTACATATTTCCTTACCTGATGGCCAGTTCCTTGTCAGGGGAAATTTGTTTCAAGTTGTGCTTTTCCCTAGTATTTAGCTAATGATGTGAATAGAGAAGGTCCTCAATAAATTGGTCAGTAATAAGCAAATGCGGGTGGGAGTGGCCATCTGGGGAGAAATCTGATATGCTGTTAAAAACTCCCTTCTCAAGCCTGTAGGTTCGGCAGAGGGAAGAGTAAAATCAGTTTTTATTGAATCTGTCTCCTGTTTGCAGAATTATTTTGTGGTTTCATTCATTGGGCCAATTATGTTTATGAAGATGAATTACGACAGGCGAGAACCCACTTGCCTGCATTACTGTGTGTTAACTGTGTAATTAGCGGCCAGCGTCTAAGGAGGGGAGTTTGGTGGATATTTCCATCAGAAAAAAAAAAAGCCACATTATGATCCATAAAAAACAATGAGCAATGATCATTTCCTTTTTATTGGTCATTTAAAAACATTCACTGATAATTCTCCCCCTGCTTAATAGGCATATGTTTGCTTCCTTCAAAATATCTCTGTAAAACTGTTACCACCAAAAAAAAAAAAAAAAAAGACTCTTACATAATCGTTCAGCCTCCTTCCATCACGAAACCTTAATGAAAGATTTTCAAAGACGGAAAGTGTGGAGTTCAGCGAGGGGATTAAACAATGGTGGTACAAGTTATCCTGATTCAGCAGGTCTTTCCCCAGAATGTGGCCTAGGCCAGGCCCCAGGCAAACTGCTGCCTTGTCCTCAAGCCAAGAGACTTTTCACACCTGAGAGGGTTTATCCTCTGTTTTCCATTTGAATTAGAACTGGATGAGTCCTTATGACTAGCACTCCTGGCTTTCCATAGATAATCAAGAGGGGGCTCCTGGTCCTTTCAGGGTACATGTACTCCAGCCAGGCCAAAGGTAAACCCAAGGCTTGCTTTTGTTGTTTAGTTGCTGAATCCTGTTCGACTCTTTTGGACGCCGTGGACTGTAACCCGCCAGGCTCCTCTGTCTGTGGGATTCCCCAGGCAAGTATAATGGAGTGGGTTGCCATTTCCTTCTCCAGGGAAGCTTTCTGACCCAGGGATCAAACCCATGTCTCCTGCATTGGACCTGAGACAGGTGACAATAAATGTTAACTGTATGAGTGAATGACCCTCGGCTGGCTGGATGGATGAATGAATGTTAGTTGGATGGGCAGATGGAGGGCTGGCTGGCTGGATGGATAGATGGATAGATAGAAGTGTGGAGGGACGGATGGATGGATTCTGTTGAATTGGATGGGACTTCCCATATCCTATTTCTTGTGGTTGTGGCAGAGACTGTTTATCTCACTGCCATTGGTTCCTAGCTCTTATGGAAGGACAAGCAGATTCTTGAGCTCCCAGGGAGCTAGTTACAATCTCTAGATCTGCCTCTCAAGTTCAGAAAGGAAAACACTTTCATGTGTTTCCAAAAACACCTTAGGAAATTATTTCAATCTTCCTAAGTAGAAATTCAATCCTCCCTATGAATTGTGTTTTCTTTTTCTTCTTGTTCTGTTTGGCTGTGCAACTTTGTTCTGTGGCCCCTGTCGTACCCTTGGCATCTAGGTTCACTGTCCTACCATGTGCAAGGCCAGAAAAGTGCCAAGGCTGACCATGAGGATTGAAGAGTCAATTGGCAGCCTCTTACAGGCTGGAACCCAGCTCAGCAGCCTTCAGGACATGTTGGTTTCTCTCCAGAAACAAGATCCACCAATTGACTCATGCTTTGAAATGCTGGAAGCCTGACCAAATTTCTCAGCACGGGGGTGTGTGTGTGCATGTGCGAATGAAAGTCTGTATGAGCCCATGTTTCTAGAATTCTCCCTGTGAGGGGGGAGGTGGGAGAAGGAAGGATGGAGAACACTCTAGGACTTGCTCCCCTCCTTCTGAGCATCAGGCAGGACTGGGTGGCTGCCATAAGCCAGTGGACCAGGCCACAGTCTGTATGTTTGCTCCTGGCTGAACTGCAGGTAAATATGGCCCCTCCCTGAGCTAAGCTTGTCTGGCAAGTGCTTATCCAGCATGCTAGGTGTCTCTGGGACTGAGACAGGTTACTCTCCCCACATTCCTGCACCAGTGACCTCCATTTTGTCAGTACCTGTGGTTCCCCACAAGCGAAGCCCAGCTGCAGCCTGGCGCCCGCTTTGCCATGGCGGCTCTCCATCTGCCCTTCTCTTCACTTCCTGCATTCCATTTGGCTTCCTTGGGCTCTCCAGACATCTCCTGCCTGCACTGCTCTCTGACACTGTGTAGCAGCTTTCAAATCAGTATTTGTCCCTGGAGGATCATGGAAGGGGCTGAGAAAATGAGCCAGAGACACCCATCGCTGCTAGCCTGGCTGCAGCACTAAGTTCCTGTCTTCCTGAGGGTCATCAGAGGATTGTCCTGGCCCCAAAAGGATGAGACATGCTTCTCTGTATCCCTTAGGAACATATCTGGAATGACATCCACTGGTGTGGCTTCTGTAATAAGCGTGTCCTTGGAATTTTCCTGAGTTGTGAGGGGTCCACAGTTGGATGATGGAGGAAAAGGTTTATGATCATGACTTAGATTCTAGGAAACGCCTTGCTTTAGTCAATGGAGTGGATAATTTTTCTATATTTGTGTGATTTTCCCCCTCATTACTCATTTGCTCATTGATGTGTTTGATTATTCACTCAACAAACATTTCACAAGCACTGAATGGAACCACTGGGTAAGAGCAGTTAGCTGGCAACTGGGCACCCTAGGTTCAATTCTCAACTCCCTCATTTCCACACAGTTTTTTCAAGCCCCCAATTCCTTATCTGTGAAATACAATTAGATATAGAATCTGCGTCATTTTATTGTTCTGAGGGATCAGTAAAATCACCTTTTAAATCCTCCATAAAAGGCCACTATTATTACTGTCGCTGATGCTGTCATTGTTCAGTTTAGTTCAGATCAGTCACTCAGTTGTGTCCAAGTCTGCGACCCCATGGACTGCAGCACGCCAGGCCTCCCTGTCCATCACCAACTCCCAGAGTTTACTCAACCTCATGTCCATTGAGTTGGTGATGCCATCCAACCATCTCATCCTCTGTCGTCCCCTTCTCCTCCTGCCTTCAATCTTTCCCAGCATCAGGGTCTTTTCCAATGAGTCAGTTCTTTGCATCAGGTGGCCAAAGTATTGGAGTTTCAGCCTCAACATCAGTCCTTCCAATGAATATTCAGGACTGATTTCCTTTAGGATGGACCAGTTGGATCTCCTTGCAGTCCAAGGGACTCTCAAGAGTCTTCTCCAACACCACAGTTCAAAAGCATCAATTCTTCGGCGCTCAGCTTTCTTTATAGCCCAACTCTCACATCCATACATGACCACTGGAAATACCACAGCCTTGACTAGATGCACCTTTGTTGGCAAAGTAATGTCTCTGCTTTTTAATATGCTGTCTAGGTTGGTCATAACTTTTCTTCCAAGGAGCAAGCGTCTTTTAATTTCATGGCTGCAGTCACCATCTGCAGTGATTTTGGGGCCCCAAAATAAAGTCTCACTGTTTCCATTGTTTCCCCATCTATTTGCCATGAAGTGATGGGACCAGATGCCATGATCTTAGTTTTCTGAATGTCGAGTTTTAAGCCAACTTTTTCGCTGTCCTCTTTCACTTTCATCAAGAGGCTCTTTAGTTCTTCTTTGCTTTCTGCCATAAGGGTAGTGTCATCTGCCTATCTGAGGTTCTTGCTATTACTTTTAGCCAAGTGTCTGGGGGGATGCTAGGGAAGCAGAGATAAAAAAAGCATGGCCCCTGCCCTAAGAAAGCTCACAGTCCAACTGCAAAGGCAGATACAGATAAGACAAGGGTCATTGAGGGTTAGCGGCAGAACCATGGAAATGGACTGTGGGGATTACAGAGGAGAGACCTGTGAACCGCACTTGGGGGAACAGAGAAGGCTCCTCAGAGAAGGCAGGTCCATTCAAGTGGGTCTTGAATGGTATTTAAGATGCTAATAGTCAGAGATGGGAAAGAATGACATTCCAGGGAAATAGAAGACAATGAACTTGAGCAAAGGACAGCTAACCATCTATAGTAGCTGAGCATCACATGAAGATGGCAACAAGGAAGAGGATGTTCATGTGGCCAGATTACAGAGGGCTTTGCATGCCAAGCCAAGGCAGGGCGGGAGGGGGCATTTGGGTTTTATTCTGTTGGCCTTGGGCAGTGCTTCCAGCACCTTCAGCAAGGGAACAATAGGATCTGATTGTTGCCAAGGGTACAACCTGCCATTATAAAAATAAATACATTCACCCGAGACTCTGAGGAAATTGGCAGGAATAAGCAGCCAGATTTTCAGTGCTTTGCCTATGTGAGTTAGCTTCTTGCCACAGGCAAAGGGGCCAAGAAGAATGATGTCATGGGGGCCTTGGGATGCCTCGTGTGCAGAGCAGGTGGCCAAATTGCGCCTAGCAGGCACTGTGAGGCTGAGGAAGTAAACAGGAAGGCATTTAGCACAACGGCTCACTTCCTCCAATCCCTGTGGCTCCAGCCGACTCCTGGCAATCTGGGGAAATTATAGATGGGACGCCGAGGTCTGGTGGGACCGGTAACAAAGCACATTAGAGCCAGATGCATCCGAGTCTGAATCCTCATTCTGCCACTTAATTAGCTGGGTGACCATGAGGACCAATTGTTTAACCTTTCCAAGGCTCAGTGTCCTCATCTGTAAAATGGGAATAATAGTGACTGTTTCTTCCTGTACCTTCTCAGTGGGAGAAGGTACAGGAAGTTTTAAGCATAACACCAGATATGCAGTAAGTGCTCATGTTAGAGCAGGTGATATGAATGATTTTTTTTAAGTCGCTCAGTCGTGTCTGACTCTTTGCAACCCCATGGACTATACAGTCCCTGGAATTCTCCAGGCCAGAATACTGGAGTAGGTAGCCTTTCCCTTCTCCAGGGAATCTTCCCAACCCAGGGATCGAACCCATGTCTCCCGCATTGCAGGTGGATTCTTCACCAACTGAGCCACAAGGGATGTTAAAAGGGACTTTGGGACTCCCCTGGTGTCCCAGTGGTTCAGAATCTGCCTGCTAATGCAAAGGACATGGGTTCGACCCCTGGTCTGGGAACTAAGATCCCACATGCCACTAGGCAACTAAGCCTGTGTGCTACAACTGGAGCCTATGTTCTGAAGCAAGAGAAGCCACTGCAATGAGAAGCCTGAGCGCTGCAATTAGAGTAGCCCCTGCTCACCGCAACTAGAGAAAGCCCAGATGCAGCAACAAAGTCCCAGCCCAGCCAAAGATTAATTAATTAATTAAAAGAATAAAATAAAAGGGGCTCTGGGGACTTCAAAAGGCTCTGCACACAGGCCTTCCTCACTTCCCACACCTTCCTCTGTCATATCTTCTTGCAGTTCCGCTCTGCCCACACTGCCAACAGCCCCGGAACTGGCTGGAGAAGAGCAGGAGTACAAAGATAGCTCCCCACCTCAGAGGGTTTATTGTCAGAAAAAACAAAAGCGTATCATACATTTTTCACCACTTTTCTCCTAAGAGGGTAAAATACGCATCGTGTATCTTTTTTTCCCCCCAGAACCTTACAAATTTTAGCTGTAAATGGTAAAACACATCAATGAATTTCCCCATGAATATTTATTGAAATTGCACTTTTAATACAAAGCCATTTGAAAAGTGAAACTCCAAGGAAAATGCATTTTGTGCAGCCATTGATCTTAAAATATTTACTATGAATATGCTCATCCTGGAAATATTGCACACTGCTTTTTATTATTTGTTCTGGATGAAATCGCAGGGATTTGGCCAAGATGGTTTTTATAAGCGGAGCAGTACTGGCAAGATGATCCTCTGGATGGCATTCAGCTTGCTTCCTTTCCAGTCCTCGGTTTTTTGGTTTCTGGCAACTGTTCCATAGACACCTCCGGGATTCAGACATGACTAGTGAACGGAGACTAGAGGCACACCTGGAGCAGGTGAGCTCTGAAAACCGCTAACTAGAAAAGCATGGGCCTGAAGTGGAAGGATCGTCGAGGTCATCTTGTCCAATGCCCTCACCTGTACATGACATGAAAGAAAAGTGAAGTCGCTCAGTCATGTCCAACTCTTTGCAACCCCGTGGACTATAGCCTATCAGGCTTCTCCGTCCATGGGATTCTCCAGGCAAGGATACGAGTGGGTTGCCATTTCTTTCTCCAGGAGATCTTCCCGTCCCAGGGATTGAAGTCGGGTCTCCTGCATTGTAGGCAGACCCTTTACCATCTGAGTCACCAAGGAAGTCCATGACATGACGGTGCCCTTAAAGATTGGATGCCATTTCTCAACTCACCTGCTGGATTGGTAAACCTGGAAAAGAGTGATAATTCCTAAAGCCTGTAAAGATGCAGGGAGATAAACATTGTATACATTGGTAATGAGAATATGAATCGTTGCAAACTTTTTTGAGAGCGGGCCATCAGTATTGATTAAAGTTGTAAGTACAGGACTTCCCTGGTGGTTCAGTGGTTAAGAATCCACCAGCCAATGCAGGGGACATGGCTTCCATCTCTGGTCTGGGAAGATTCCACAGGCCTCGGGGCAGCGAAGCCCCTGCACCCCAACTACTGAAGCCCCTGTGCCCTAGAGCCTGTGCTCCAGAATAAGAAGCCACCGCAATGAGAAACCAACATCCCACAACTGGAGAGTAGACCGTCCACTACAACTAGAGAAAGCCCATGCACGACAACCAAGACCCAACACGGCCAAAAATCAAGAAAATTTTTAAAAATTGTAAGTACACATACCCTTTGAATCAGCAATTTCACTTTTGGGAATCTGTCCTATAGATCTAAAAGCATTCGTGCAGAAATGCATATGTAGAGTGATGCTTTTTACAGCCTAGTTTGTAGGAGCCCTAGCTAGAAACTGCCTAGATATTCACCAAAAGGGAACTGTGTGAATAAAGCAGTCCCTGAATCTGTAGACTGGTGGTCTCTAAGTATTATTCATTGCTCATTTAATGATAGCATGTACTTCCAGAACATGGATATTTATTTTCATGTGTGAATATCTTAAGTGTAGGGTAAACAAATACAATGGAGAAGGCAATGGCACCCCACTCCAGTACTCTTGCCTGGAAAATCCCATGGATGGAGGAGCCTGGTAGGCTGCAGTCCATGGGGTCGCTAAGATTCAGACATGACTGAGCGACTTCACTTTCACTTTTCACTTTCATGCATTGGAGAAGGAAATGGCAACCCACTCCAGTGTTCCTGCCTGGAGAATCCCAGGGACATGGGAGCCTGGTGGGCTGCCGTCTATGGGGTCATACAGAGTCGGACACGACTGAAGCGACTTAGCAGCAGCAAACAAATACAAAATAGAAATTTTAAAGAGATGAGATTAAAAATAAAGAGATAGAACTTTGAATATTTTTTCTTTGTGCCAGTGGGGTGCAGGCTCCCTGTTTTGGAGGTTACTAGAGAATATCATGCTACCTTCCTAAAGGAGTGAAATCAAATATTGGGGACCATCATCTGATTTTGCAAAAGTGTGACTGTACAACGCAGATTGTTACGCCTTTTTATCTTCTACTAACTGATGCACTATCATTCATGGATATAGATATAGTCACACTCACACACACATGGTTTTACATATTCATAAGACTATAGAGAGCAGTGTGAATGGATTATACCAGGCTGTCACTATTGGGACTCCATTGAGGGCAGGACAGGAAAGTTAGAAAAGAAAAGAAATTGGGGAAAGGGGGAAGATCTTTAAAAAGACTATAGCAAAATGGGAAAATATTGCTAACATGAAATTGAAAGCTGCTCAGTCCGATTCTTTACAACCCCGTGGACTGTAGCCCACAAGGCTCCTCTGTCCATGGAATTTTCCAGGCAAGAATACTAGAGTGGGTTACCATTTCCTCCTCTAGGGGAGCTTCCCAACCCAAGGATAGAAACTGGGTCTCCTGCAGTGCAGATTCCATCTGCCAAGGAGAACAGGCCCGTGCGCCACAACTGCTGAGCCCCAGGGCTGCAAGTACTGAAGCCCGTGTGCCTAGAGCCTGTGCTCCTCAACAAGAGCGGCCCCAGCAGCGCGAAGCCCACACACTGCAACTAGAGAGTAACCCCTGCACGCCGACACTAGAGAGAGCCCTCGAGAAGCAACGAAGACCCAGTGCAGCCAAATATAAAATAAGGAAATCAGTAAAAGTTTAAAAAACAATTCACTTATGGGCTCCACTGTCCAGCACAGCCGTCAGATCTGAGCTGACATCCTTTGCATCTCATGTCCTCTTCCCAGTTCCATGACTTGGCCTTACCCTGAGCAGCAAAACAAAGCTCAGTCCAGTGATGAGAAAGAGAGAGAGAGAGGTTTGGGCACAGGGTCCCCAGACAGGGCAGCTATGGTTGGGATAAGCTCTACTTGCTGCTCCAAGGGGCAGGAGACCAAGTCAGGCCCAGGATCTTCCTCAGTCAGAACTCACTGGTGCCAGAGATGGTCCCACTGTCCTTGGCTACTGGGCCGTTTGAAGGGAAAATTGAATTATAATCCTAACATCTTCTGTACATCTGAAAATTTGTCATAGTAATTAAATGCTAATAAGGCGAAGGAGATTAAATGGATAGTTTCCTTAAAGATTACACTCCACCATCCAAGGTCAGGTGGAAATTATAAGTAATGTAGTGGTGTAGTCAGATCACTCCGGCTGAATAAATGTCACGACCAAAGCAAGGAGTCACTCAGTTTTCTATATTTGAACATCTCATTAGAGCCTGTGTCATTCAAAGATGTATCGGGTGGCAGAGAGGTGACATTTAAGGTCTCTCATGGAAAGCCAAACCCTTAATTATCTGATGGAGGTTAATGTGGCTATGGAACAGGGGAAGCCTGAGTATAACAGGAAATAATGGATTATGCTAAGAGCTGGTTTCAATGGTAACCCCGGGGAGTGGACCATCCTGGTAGGATGTGGGGCCAGGGCCAGAGTTTTCCTGCCTTGCTGGTTCCCTGCCAGGCTGAATGGAGGGAACCAGGACAGTCCTCCTTGGTATCAAGAAGCGATGCCTGATGGAACTTCCCTGGTGGCCCAGCGTCTAAGACTCGGTGTTCCCAATTCAGGGCCCTGGGTTCAATCTCTGGTCGGAGAACTAGATCCGGCATGCCACAGCTAAGAGTTCGAAAGCTGAAACTAAAGATCCTGCCTGCTGCAAAGAAGATCAAAGATCCCGTATGCCACAACTAGGACCCAGCTCAGCCAAATAAATAAGTAAAATATATATAAAAAAATACAACACTGTTCCTGTCTTCACTGGTTTCAAAGCCAGTGAAACAAATAAGTAAATATAGCTTTTCAAGTGAATGGAAAATGTTGTTGAATTGATTGCTGCTGTGTTAGTCGCTCAGTCATGCCCAACTCTTTGAAACCCCATGTAGCCCACCAGGCTCCTCTGTCCGTGGGATTCTCCAGGCAAGAATACTGGAGTGGGTAGTCATTTCCTTCTCCAGGGGATCTTCCCCACAGCCAGGGATCAAACCCAGGTGTCCTGCATTGCAGGCAGATTCTTTACAGTCTGAGCCACCAGGGAAGCCCATTGAATTGATTATCAAATTTAAAAAAAGAAAAGGAAGAAGAGAAGAAATAAACAAAAATCATTTTTATGTTAAGAGGATTTTACTTCTCCCGGGGCACTATCCATTCTGGAGGAGACCTGACAAAGACTGGCTTTTTCAATATCCGGACTCTGGTCACTTGCAGTGGTCAGGATGGCTGGCATGTGATTTAAAGGGACAGCTGTCTTCAGCAGCCGGAGCCCACACCTGCATGTACATGGAAACACACACAGACTGCTGGGCTCAGGTCCACCAAAGATGCTTATCTAATACTGTTTTGGAGGAGCAGGGCCTTTCTGTTGCCTGGAATGCTTATGACTAAGGAGTGAAAACTCTGAGCTCCTGATTTAATTGTTCAGTCACTAAATCATATCCAACTCTGCAACTCCATGGACGGCAACACGCCAGGCGTCCCTGTCCTTCACTGTTTCCCATAGTTGGCTTAAATTCATGTCCACTGAGTCAGTGATGCTATCTAACCACTTCATCCTCTGCCACCCCCTTCTCCTCCTGCCTTCAATCTTTCCCAGCATCAAGGTATTTCCCAATGAATTGGCTCTTCCCATCAGGTGGCCAAAGTACTGGAGCTTCAGCTTCAGCATCGGCCCTTCCAATGAATATTCAGGGTTGATTTCCTTTAGGATTAACTGGTTTGATCTCCTTGCAGTCCAAGGGACTCTCAAGAGTCTACTCCAGCACCACAGTTCAAAAGCATTAGTTCTTTGGCACTCAGCCTTCTTTATGGTCCAACTCTCACGTATATACTGGAAAAACCATGAAGTGAAGTGAAGTGAAAGTCGCTCAGTCATGTCCAGCTCTTTGAGTCCATGGGATTCTCCAGGCCAGAATACTGGAGTGGATAGCCTTTCCTTTCTCCAGGGGATCTTCCCAACCCAGGGATTGAAGCCAGGTCTTCCGCATTGCAGGCAGATTTTTTACCAGCTGAGCCACCAGGGAAGCCCCATAGCTTTGACTATACAGACCTTTGTCAGCAAAGTAATGACTCTGCTCTTTAATATGCTGTCTAGGTTTATCATAGCTTTCCTTCCAAGGGACAATTATGGTTCCCATCTCTAACCTCAGACCTTTGAAAAGCCCTCCTCCCTCTGAGGAAGGCCCTTAACATTGAACTCAGGTGCCCACCAAAAATATCTTGGCAAAGAATTAGCAGTGAAATGAATGGGGTCACTTCCAAACAAGCTGAATGTGCACAATTGCCTCAATTCTAGAAACTTCTGGAAGAGTTATAGGGATGCAATACAGGGGCAATCAGGTGGTTTCAGGGAAGGAGCCCATATTCTGGCCCTAGCCACCCCCACACCTCAAAGCTTCACAGGAAACTCACCCCCGTTCCCAATCTCATTTTTCTTATCTGCAAAATAAAGGATTTGAACTTTGGGCAACTCAGTCTCAGAAACTAAATTTGGTAAGGATTGAATGAGACAATTTATGGTTTGGGTTGGTCAATCAAGAGGATTGATTTTTCCAAGGAAACCCAGGTGACCTCATTATGTACCAACTTAAAAATGTTACTTGTCCTGGCCGACAGAGCACAGCTTCCTACTGAGCATCTCGCATCCACCCCATTCCTGCAAAAAGCAACTTCTTAATCCAACAGCTCATTGTTGTTCTTGTCTCTGTCTTCATCTAGTTCTGCCACAGAGATAGAGAATATCAGAATCCCAGGGTCTCTCAATCCAAGCCCTTTGTAAAAAAACCCTCTGGGCTGTAAGTAACAGAAACCAAACTCAACCCAACATAAACAATAAAGGGAATTTATTGGCTCATGTAACAAAACCATCCACAGGCAGGGCCAGTCACAGGCAAAGATAGATCCTATGCTTAACAGCATCACCAAGGATCTGGTTTCCTTCTGCCTCGACTCTCCCTTCTGTTGTCAGCTTTATGCTGGGAGGGGTCCCTCCAGGATTCCCAAGACAGCCCCTGTCAAGACCCAAGGTTACCTACTTCTTCGTTGACATCTAGCAAGGTGAATAAAAAGAGCCTTTACTCAACATTTCCAGAAGTCTTGAAATTCCCTCTGGCTCCATTGCCTTAGGAAACATGACCATCACTGTAGCCAGAGAGATGGGATGAGGTGTGGACTTAGTCCAGGTAATGCATCCCACCCCAGAAATGATGACAGAGACAGCTCCAGCAGAACATAACCCGCCCCTGCCAAGAGACATCAGGGGCTGCTGGGAAAGGAAATGGGGAAATGAACACCAGGGATGCAACCAACAGCCTCCAACTCATCTCCCATTTTACAGATGGGGAACCGAGGCGAGAGAGAGAGAAGGCCTGTTCTAAGATCAGAGCAGTGAAGAGCTGGGACCACGACCCACCCCTTTAATCTGCAGACTTGATCCTATTTCCACTCTACTCTAATTCGACCTTGTTCAGGCCAACTCAGGAAATATTGAGTGGTCATCAATGTGGGTTCAGATCAATCAATTTCTCCCCAAACCTTAATGAACTACTTCGGAAGCATCACATTTTAAACACTTCCAACAAATTTTCAGCCAAAAGAAAACAAACCTCAGTCCCAGGAATTCTTGCAGCCACAAAGATCAACCCCAGCACTTCCACCTCCCCTCTTGGGGCCCCCTAAGAACCAAGTGGCTCCTGTTACTTTTAAGGGGAAAAAATGCATTCTGGTGTGCAAACATTCTCGCATATTCATGCACTCCAAATCTAATTTTAGCTGCACGAGACTTCATTATAAGACGCTCACATAATTAAGCAGTTTTCTTCCCAGGGTTTGGAAGCCTGTCTATTCTTCTCTCTCATTAACACATCACTGGGATTATCAAGAATGAGTTTCAGTTTTTTCAAATTATATATTTTGGTTTTTCCAAATTGATCCACAACGGGAGATGAAATCCATGAAAATTACATGTTTTAACACAGGTTTGTGCAACTCCACAGCTTTGCTATTAAAATTGGAATCTGTAAACAGGATTTCTCTGTTCTGGTCTGATTAGCTACATCTGCCATGCTTCTCTCCTAAATTCAAGCCTGTTTTACTCCTTGGCTGGCTGGGACAGCATCTTCTTTATGGAGAAGCTGAGAGCTAGAGATGAGACCTAACTTGAAGAAGGACAAACAGACTTTCCCAAAAGAACAGACACATCCCCTTCCCGTGCTTCTCAGGAGCTGGTGGGGGCGGTGGGGGGTGGTGGTGACTGCTGAGAACCATTAGCACATGGGGCCTTAACATCTTACTCACCCAACGTCCAGGATCAGGTGCTGAGGTTCAGGTATCTTGCCAGGTGGACTGACTCAACACAATGCACCCCAATCCCATCATTCCACTTATCTGCATGCCTGGCTAAGGTGCACAGTAAACTCCAAGGCCATCTGAGCAAGTGGCCCTCCACCTGAAGGAGCGAGGGTCTCTGGGTACCTGGCAGCAGGGAACAGTCTCATCATCTATCAGGAAAAACAGGCTGGGACTGCTGTTCTCCTGAGCCCAGGGGGCCATGCCCTGGCTGCAGTCCTAATCGGTCCTCCAGCCACTCCACTGCCCTTTGCAGACTCCTTGACATTTGAGTCTTCTCCCCAAAGACTGTCTGGGTGGCCAGGAGAGTGAGGGTCACTGCCAGGGAGCCAGTTTCTGGACTGGCTTCCCTCTCCTCCATCACCCAGGGCTGCAGTCTTCTTTGAGATTTTAGGTTCACTCTGGGATGCAGGTATTCCCTGGGCCCCCTTCCAAGGCAGGGTGAAAACTCCTGGTGGATTTCAACTGCTCCTGCTACTCAGGAGAATCAGCCTCATCAGGGCTTGTCGCATACTTGATCCTCGAGCCATGCTGTATCAATAATTGCTTATCAAGACCCTGGAGTTTCCAGCCTTGAGCTGAGCCCCAGCAATGCTTTAGGAGGATCTAAAATGGCCTCAGCATCGGTGTGGGTTTGGGGGAGACTCAAAAAGAACTTGGAGGCCACCAGGAACGGATGCTCAAGGCCATTCATTAAAAATTGAAGGCTAGGGAGGCTTCCCTCTGAGGAAGGGCCTCTCCTCTAGGGCCCTCAGCTCTGCCTGCCCCCACTGGGGTGCTGTCAGTTCCTGATCTCCAGCCAGGGAGCAGATGGTCCCACATTCCCATGCCCGGCTTTCCCAAACCCTTCACGCTGATGCAGAGGTCAGACCAGCAGGCCCAGCCCAGGCCTGGAGAAGCTGCAGAGGGACTCAGGGACTGCCCAAGTTCAAGCCCATCCACCTTTCTCCCTCACAGGGGTCAGTGTGTGGCCGAGCTCTCAAGCCCTCCCTGGGTCCCACTTGTCCTGGGCTGTGCTCCCAGTTTCACCTCACCCTCTAGACTTCAGACCCCTGGTCTCTGCAGCCCCATTTCCGAGCCCAAGATGTGTAGTGAAGGGTGACCCAAGAAGGTAATTAGCATCAGCACCCCTCCCCCTCCCAGGCTGAGCACTGGCTGGCAGTGAGGAGAGTCCTTTTCTCTGTCCCCTCCTCTGTCCTCACCCACCCACTCCCACCTTCTTCCTGCACAGACTCAGAGGCATGCACCCATACCCACTCATCTGTTCTCAAAACACACAAGGGTTTTTCCAAGCCTCTGAGCCTTCGTGCGTGCTGTTCCCTCTGCTTCAATTCCCCTTCCCCTTCGCTCCATTGGAATAATGTCTACAGACTCCTCAGGACCAGTGCAGAGCCGCTGCAATGCATTATCTGACCTCCACACCCCGCACACACACTCGTCTCTTGCTGGATTTCTCACTCCCTCCCCCAGCCCCTCTAGGCCCTGAGCAGCGAAGAGGAGGCCATCTTCTCAGGAGCCCTGTAAGCTCATACACAGCAGTGCCGGTAGCGCCAGCTTCCCATATCCCCGAATGGGAAAGATGTCAGTGTCACAAAAGAGACAGAGGGTGTGACAAAGAGACCCAGTGACAGGAAGTGGAGGGTGAATAACAGTGAACCGAGAGGGCTGGCGGGTAGGGGTCAGGCAGAAGCTGCAGCCGTGGCCTCCCCGCCAGGGTCTTGATGGGCCATGCTGCCCCCCACTTCCTCATGACCAGGAGTGGGGGGATCCTGCGAAGAGCTGTCAAGATGGGTGGGGCAACCAGCCCAGTGGCCCCCAAGACTCATCTCTCCTGGGTCTGCCCAGCCCAAGCAGCCCCCTCCACTGGCACTGCTGGGATATGGGCCCTCTCCTGGAGGCCCAGCCCCCTCCCACCCAACCCGCCACCCCCACCCCTGGTCTCCTCACCCCTACACCCTGCTTCTGGGATAAGGCGTGAGTCCCCAGCTTTATGGGGAGAGTCGGAGAAAGAAGCCAGGCAAGGAGGCGCCAATTCAAGGAGTGCTGACATTGGATGGGGCGGTGGGTGCACAGAGCTTACAGCCGGTCCTGAGGTGGGGGTGTCTGTGGGCGGCTCTGCTCTGCCCATATCGCCACCAGCCCATCCAAGGAGAAGGGAGAGGCCGGGCTACAGAGCCGGTCATAACACCACGCACACTGGGGGATGCAGACGTGCACTCAGGGCTGCCTGGCCCGGCGGCCATAGACTGTGAGCCCGTCTCCAGGCCAGGGTCCTGGCTCCTCGGGGCACTAAGCCCACCCAGCCCAGCATCCTGCAGTCAAAGCCCCTGACCAGCAAGCCTGCACTGGGCTGGCGACAGGAAACCCCGGGTCCCTGAGAACTCGGGGTGCATGTGTGTGTCAGGGTGTCAGAGAGACAGACAGGCAGCCCCTGGGAACACATAACCTGGCGTCTGCGGGCCTGCACTGACGTTCGTGTTTGCAAGTCTGAGAGTGTCAGGCACGCCCAGGGTGGTGGCTTAGGCGCATTAACGGGACACCGTGAGCAGAAAGTGGCAGGTCTAAGCAGGTCTGGCAAGGAGTGTGTGTCTCTTTGCATCTGTCCTGTGACATCGGGTCTGCTGGCTGGGAGTCATGCCCAGGTGTCCCTGTGCGGCAGGGACGCAGCCCCAGGGCGGGCCTCCGTGCAGGTGGCACAGGCCCCTCCTCTGAGCATCCCAGGGAGGCAGCGGCAGGCGAGCGTCCCAGCGAGCACGTGTGCAGCCCCGTGAAGGCGGCCGGCTCCCGGTGGGGTGGGCAGAGCGGGCCTGGAGCCTATCATCTGGGCACGTACTCCCGGGGCAGCCCGGCCCAGTTGTGGTCGCGCAGGGCCTGATCCACCGTCCGGATGTAGCCGTTGATCAAGTCCTTCATCTCCGGGGTGAAGGGCTCAGGGTCGTGTGGGCGCCGGCCGCGCCGCCGGAAGCTGCCTTCCTTGTTGTTCTCCACGCACAGCAGGCGCTCCTCACTCACGGACACGTTGAGGAAGGCTACCATCTCCCTCAGCGTGGGCACCAAGCTGCGCCTCAGCTCCTCGTAGTGAACCACCAGCAGTCGCTTGCCATACTTAAGCCAGTCCAGCACATGCGAGGACCACCACGATGCATAGCTGTTGACAAAGTCCGGCCACTCTGTGGAGAAAAGAAAGGGTGCCGTGTCAGAGCCCGGCCCGGCGGGCCTGGGGCCTCCCCTTCTGGGGGCCAGGATGCTCCATCCCCCTCTGCCTGGGACCAACCTGCCCGGATCCCCCCACCAAGGAAGGATCTCGTGAGGGGTGACCTTGTGAGGGGGACAGTTACTATGAGGCTGGGCTCTGAAGAGCCCCAAGCCTGCCTGGGAGATGTGACCTTGGGTCCGCCTTCCCCTAGCAGTTTCCTTGGAAACACACCAAGACACATGGGGTCTGAATGTTCCAAGAACTGGTTCTCCCTCTGATGGACCTTGACCTCTGGAACCATCCCTGGACAGGAAGAGCCCAGGGTCTCAGGCCTATGGGACACAGCGGAGTTAGACAGCAAGGCTGGGCATCTCTGTTGAGATGACCCTCAGTTCACCTTGATGTTGCCTTGGCAACTGTGCACATCATCCAGTCTGGGTGATGGGGGCTGAGCAGTGTGTGAGGGCAGATGCTGGGCTTCCCAAGGACATAAAGATGCTGTGCAGGCTGGGTTTCCTGTCCCAGGTGCTCCTATGCAGCTACACGGGGTGCATAATTGATGCTTATTGACACATGGGTGTGACCGCCAGTTTAACCAGTGATGTACAACAAGGCAAGGGTTGGAGCTGCAATCTTGGACAGATGATCTGGTCCATGACATTTTTTTTCCAGCAAATTTGGAAAGTCAGTGCCCCCACCCCCTCCCCGCCTCAGTGGAGAGAAGGATGCCAATATCAAGAATCACCCCCAACAAAATAAGCTTCCATAACTGGGTTATTGCACTGTGCTCAGTCACTCATTCATATTTGACCCTTGTGACTCCATGGACTGTAGCCCACCAGGCTCCTCTGTCCATGGAATTTTCCAGCCAAGAATACTGGAGTAGGTTGCCATTTCCTCCTCCAGGGGATCTTCCCTACTCAGGGATTGAACCCTCGTCTCTTGCGTCTCCTGCATTGGCAGGTGGATTCTTTACCACTAGCGCCACTCTGCGATGCTGTGGGAAGCATTTGCTTTCTCTGATCTTCTTAACGATCCTAAGAGGTAGGGGCCATAGGGTTTTAAGGTGAGAAAAGCAAGGCTCAGAAGACAGGGTCTGCAGCTTGCCTGGGGTCACTGGGCTGGTAAGAGGCCCAGGAGGGATCAGAGCTCAGCCTGCCTGCTGGCTCAAGGGGAATCAGAGGGAGGCAGGAATGGCTGGAGAGGGGAGTGGCCTAGGAGGAGTGTGTCAGGGAATGGGGAGAACACCCACCAGCCTCAGCTGACCACACAGGGACAGAAGCAGGAGCCTGCCCAGCCTCGTTTCTCATCATGCCACCCAATCTGCTGGACACAGCTGTATTTCTGACAGCTTTGTTTTGTATCACTCACCGCCCTGACTTGTGTCTCTCTAATCCATTACCCAAAGGTTAGACTGTGTGCCTGCCTTGAGGGTGGCAATCATGACCCCTTTAGCCAACCCCTGGCGCCTCGCTCAGCACCTGGCACACAGTAGGACTTCGGTTAGTATGTATCAGCAGATGACTCCAGGAATAAAGAGGCAGCCCGTCCCCTGCCCTGCTGGCCCCTTCGGCTCACCTTTGCTCTTCCAGTTGCGGTCAGCTGCGTAGCCCAGGTGCCCGGCGCATTTTCTGTTGAACTCAGCCACCAGGGACCTGTATGGGTTCCGGATGAGCAGGATAGCTGAGTCAAACATCTCAATCTCCCTCCTGCCACTCTCGTGGGTCTTCACGCAGATGGTACGCCGGCTGCGCCAGTGGTCCTTCTCGCCCTTGAACCCTGCCCGTGAGAAAGGCATTATGGAGACCCCACTGCCACAGTGGCAGACAGGTGTGAACCCTAACCTGTGCCCCCAGGGAGAGTCGACACTGGTGGGCACTGAGGGGCCACTGGGGCAGCCTCTAACCACAAGGCCTGAGCCTGCCCAAGAGATAGTGAGCGAGGGAGGCATCTAAGTGGGAAAAGATGGCATCTGCAAGAGAAAGCAAATCAGGCACCTCCTGTGGATCCTGGAAGTCAGGAGGCAGAGGCCTAATGATGCCTCCTTTGGGCACCTTCATGGCTATTTCACATGAGCATTGCAGAGAGGCTCATGAATGAACCGCAGCTGCAGGCTCAGAGTGGGTATGTGACTTGCTCAAGATCACACAGCACCACAGCATCAGAGCCAGGGCGCTCTCCATGTGGCTTTGTGTGTCCCTGGGAGGCCTTTGCCATTTGCCCACCTTCCCACGGAGTGGGCAGGATCCCCACCAACAGGCTCAAGGGCAGTCAGCAACTGTAGCCCCACCCTCTGACCTTATGTCCTGTAACTGAGCTCCAGTCTTGCATTCACGGAGACTCTCCCCAGCCCTACACAGCGTCATGCATTTATCAACAAAGATCATTGTGTGCCCATGCCGTGCTGAAATTTATGTCATGGATAAAGGGGTAAGACTCAGAACCTGTCTTCAAGCTTATAGTCTATTGGGGGGAGGGCAGGTGGTTCAGGGGTAAAGAATCTACCTCCAATGCAGGAGACTCCGGTTTGACCCCTGGGATGGGAAGATCCCCCGGAGAAGGAAATGGCAACCCGCTCCAGTATTCTTGCCTGGAGAATCCCATGGGCAATGGAGCCTGGCAGACTACAGTCCATGGGGTCGTAAAGAGTTGGACACAACTTAGAGAAAAAATAACAACAACAGCTATTTGGGGGACAGCCCAAGTGTATGTAATACAGAGGATAGGGGCTTATGGGGACAAAGAGTAGGGGGACCAGTTTGGGAGTATGGTGGGAGGTGATAGAAGGCTTCCTGCAAAGATGTCCCCTGAGGCTAATCTGGCCACATCCCAGTGTAGCCCATGGCATCAGCTCTGGGGACACGCTCCATAAATGTACATGAGTTGGTCTTCAGCTCTTGGAAACATAAAGGAGTCTCACCCCCACCCCATGAATGGCTGGGAAGCATCTATGTCTACAGCCAGCAGCGAGGGAGTCTTTGATGCCTGGAAAATGCAAGTCTCTTTTGAATCTGAAAGTCTGGGGTCACCAGCTGAAACTCAACATGTTTTCAAACTCATCTCTGCCATTGGCCAAACACCTAAAGTCTTTGCTTTGATTCATTCTGTCAAACAGCTGGGAAGTTCCAGGAAAGAATGAGTCAATCCATGGGCCGAGGAAGCATGAGATCTGGTCTTTGACACCCTGAGACCCAGGGTGTCTTTTGTACTGTCTTAGCCTAATTCAGCAGTGACCACTTTTCCTTATAACTCAGACCAGGCTCACCCATGACAGGTTTGGTGTTTGGGCACTGGAGTTGCCTTGAGAATTTCACGTGTGCACGTGTGTGTTCATTGCTCTGACAGTGCTCTGTGACCTGCGGCTATACCTAACCAGTCCCGTAAGGCTCAAAGATGCGCCCAGGTAGCTCTAGAGCCATTCAGACAGTGTCGCCGCAACCCTTGATACCTGGCTGTCGAGCCACTGGGTCACTTAGCCATGTGTCGACCAAGACAGCCAGCTGTTTGAATAAGGTAAAGGCCTTCTAGATGAATATGGTGGGCAGCTACAGCCTGTACACAGTAGGTGGTTCCCAGGGGACTAGACCAGAGTGAGCAGGACCACAGTCTTCATCTGGCTACTTTGCCTATAGGTGCTGTAACACTCAAGGCTCCCAAGGATGAGCTTCCCTGGTGGCTCAGTGGTAGAGAATCCCCTGCCAACGCAGGAGACACAGGTTTGATCCCCAGTTCGGGAAGATTCCAAGTACCACGGAGCAACTAAGCCCGTGAGCCACAACCACTGAGCCCGAGTGCCCTAGAGCCTGTGCCCTGCAGAAAGAGAAGCCACTGCGATGAGAAGTCCTTGCACCAAAACTAGAGAGTAGCCCCTGCTAGCCACTAGAGAAAAGTGTGCAGCAACAAAGACCCAGTATGACCAAAAATAAACAAATAAACAAATACATAAAAAGAAAACCACCCATCAAGCTTTGTGCTACATAATACTAATAAATAAACATGAGTTCAAAAAATTTTTTAAAGACTCCCAACTATGATGAGATATGGACACCCTTGGCTTTTTTACCAG
This sequence comes from Bos mutus, assembly GCF_027580195.1. NCBI lineage: Eukaryota > Metazoa > Chordata > Mammalia > Artiodactyla > Bovidae > Bos > Bos mutus. Next base: position 12,614,092 of record NC_091635.1, read on the forward strand.
CCAGATCAAGACTGCTGTGGGTAATCACAGAACCTCAGGAACTTTCTGTTTTCTCTAGGAGGTTAATGATAGGCTCCTCTTTCCCTAAACCAAACTCTGAGCTAAGAATCCCAGAGAAACTGTTGTAACACCTGACAACAGAGAAATCTATTTCACCAAATATGTATCCCACTTGGCTTATCTGACGTTCTTAGTCTTAAACAGTGCATAGATTTGAGCCGTTTTAAAGTTCATTTACTTGACATAATGAGGCCTCTTATTTCTACAAGAGAAATATTAGAAATCATTAAACTCTTGAAGATTTTTGGACCTAGTTTTAAGAAACAGTATTTTGATAAGCTACATTTACCTCGGGGGGAAAAAAAATGAACAGATGAAGTCAGTTTCCCCTAATTATTGAGGGCTGTAAAAATTAAGGAAAATTTTAAAAATGTTTATTGAGAGGGAATCTAAGTGACTAGGCTTTCCCTTTGAATCCAGATCAGATCTTGTGAATTTCCTCTCAAAGTGAGGTCCTAGAGCTGACTGCTTCAGCATCACACAGGAGCTTGTTAGAAATGCCAGTTCCTAGGTCCCATCTCAGATTAATCCAGTCATACTCTCTTGGTGGCGGGGTGGGTACAAACCAGGAATCTATGTTGAATTAATAAGCCCTCCAGGTATTGCTTAGGGCTTCCCAGGTGGCTCAGTGATACAGAATCTGCCTGCCAATGAGGACATCTAGGAGACGCCAGTTTGATCCCTGGGTTGGGAAGATACCCTGGAGAAGGAAATGGCTACCCACTCCAGTATTCTTTCTGGAAAATTCCATGGACAGAGGAGCCTGGCGGGCAACAGTCCCTGGGGTCTCAAAGAGTCGGATGTGACTTAGCGACTGAACATGCACACACAAGGCGATGTTGACACACATTCAAGAGTGAGAAGCACAGCTCTGGTGCTCCAAGGAGGACCTGGGCTGCAGAGGCTGCGGTCTGGGCCTGAGAGCTGCCTCCTCCCTTCCCGGCAGCCCTCGCTCACCTTTGTTGTAGAGAGTTCCGTCGAAGTAGTAGCTCCCTGTATAGAAGCCGGTGGCATGCTCAATGAGGTGCCGCGCCCATGTGTTCCCCGCTCCGGGGAAGCTCGACAGAGCCACGAACACCTTGGATTTGGTGGGCAGGAACCTCCGGTCTGTGCATCGAGTGTCTGAAAGTCCAGAAGTCATCTCAGGGTTCCCCATTTCCACTGTGACTCCCAGACTCACAGCCCGACTCCTCTTGGCAGGAAATGCAGACCCAAGCCCCCCATTTAATGGAATGGGAAAACTGAGGCTCAAAGAGGGGAAGGGATTTGCCACCTGGACCTTGGCTGCATGGGTCTGTGGCTGGCCAGAGAGAGCCCCAGTGATGACGAGACCTCCCACTGGACGAGTCTAGTGGGAATCAGTGCCCTGTGGGTGCCAAACCTCATCTTTCAAGTGGTCACAGCCAAACCCTCCTGGCCCAGCTCAGGTAGTTCCAGACTCTGCAGGGGAAGTGGGTTGGGGTCGTGGCCAGGCAAAACAATGTCACACACCAGGTAGAGCAGCAAGGAATCAGGATTCAGAACTTCCGGTGTTAGTCGCTGTGCCCCCTCTTTCTAGGAGGCCCTCCAGGGCTGTGTCAGGGGCACATGGAACCCTCAGGTGAAAGTCTCCCAAGACCCGAGGGCTGTGCTGGGTCACCATAGGTGTTTGATAAAGGTGACAATGACCTTCCCCACCTGCTCTTCCTCTTATCAGCCCCTAAGTTCAGCTGGGGCAGACCTGCTTCTCAGACAAGGAAGATGCTGGGGTCTTGGCACAGTCTAAGTGACTCACTGGTCCCCAGGTATGGGCTGGCTCAGGGATGTCCCAACAGTCACTGGGCTCCCCTGTCACCCAGCCCCACCACCTTGCCATGTTATCCCTCTGGACCCTGCCTCTCTGCTCTTCCTCAAACCACGTTCATCCCCAGAGTCAGATAAAAGTCAGGTGCTCTTCGCACGGATCCCTGCATCCTCTGTCCAGCCTCCAGGGATGGCAGAGGCCTCTCCGTTCATATTATCCCAAGATAGGACCACCCACCAAGATGCCTTCCCCATCCCGGGACCATATACTCAGTCCAGACTCCCAGACCAAGTACAGAAGGAGAGCCCTGCATGCCAGTTCACTCTGGGGTGGAACTCACCCTGCACAGGGGTCTGGTAGACCTCGCAGTACTCTGCCAGCCTCTGGGCCTCAGACTCCTGGCCACACAGCGAGCTGTCCACGGCATCCCGCAGGTTGAACTGGGGGGTGGAGTAAGCACAGTAGCACTCCCAGCCCCGGAGGATGGCCAAGGGGAACTCCTGCCGGGGAGGAGAAAAAGAGATGTGTCTCCAGTGAACGGTGAAAGCAAGGGCCACGCCCCCACTGCTCAGGCACTGGGGCGATCTCTGCGGATGTCCTGCCAGCTGCCTGGGATCAACATGGGTGTCTGTCCGTCCTTTCAGGGCCAGGCACTGAGGCCAAACCCGGGAAGACAAAGCTCAACAAGATGGGACTCTGCCCTCCAGCAGCTCACTGCTGGCCAGTGACAAGCCTATAGTTAACACCAGAGTGCAAATGGTGCTTCTGGGAGGGGTAACTCCAGTGGGGGGACTGGATCTGAGATCTTGGAGACGTCAGGAGTGCCGGGGAGGGAACGGCACTCCAGGTCTGGGAGTCACATGAACGCATGTGTGCAAGGGTGAGCATGGGACAGAGAAGCCCACCCAAGGGCAGCTTAGTGAGGTGCTCAGCATCTTTAACCAACAGACTGTGGAATTCCTGCCAGCCTTCCCTGGAGAGACACGACCTAACCCCTGTTTCTGCAGTCCTGCTTTGGGGTGGTGGGCAGGGTGGATGACAGTTTCCCACGCAGCATCTCTTCAGAACGGGAGGGGTGGACAAGGGCAGGCCTTGATTGCTCTGAGCTGATCCACTCAATGGGGACTTCCTGAAATCTACCAGAGCTAGAAGAAGGACAAGTCGCTCCTCGCAGCCTTTATTTATTTTTTAATATTTATATATTTGGCTGCACTGGGTCTTAGTTGCCACATGTGGGATCTTTAGTTGCAGCATGTGGGATCTAGTTCCCTGACCAGGGATCGAACCTGGGCCTCCTTCATTGAGAGCACGGAGTCTTAGCCACTGGACCACCAGGGAAGTCCCACCTGGAAGTCTTTTACATACATTTTCTTGGTTCCCTCTGGGCAGGAGGCTGCACCCACCACACAGTGGTGAGAGCTGGGGTGCTGGTCTCCAGAAAGCCTGAATGTGAATTCAGGTTCACAGGCTGGGTAACTTTGAACCTCTCTGAATGTCACCATTGAACAAAGGTAATAAAACCCACCTTGCACATCCGTTGTGAAAACTAGATGTGCATGTGTGCTCAGTAGATTCAGTCGTGTCCGCCTCTGCAACGCCATGGACTATAGCCTGCCAGGGTCGTCTGTCCATAGGATTTCTCCAGGCAAGAATACTGGAGTGGGTTGCCATTCCCCCTTCCAGGGGATTTTCCCAACCCAGGGATTGAACTTGAGTCTCCTGTGTCTCTTGCATTGCAGGCAGATTCTTTACCCACTGAGCCACCTGGGAAGCCCAAAAACTAGATGCTGCTGCTGCTGTCGCTTCAGTCATGTCCAACTCTGTGCGACCCCATAGACGGCAGCCCACTAGGCTCCTCTGTCCCTGGGATTCTCCAGGCAAGAACACTGGAGTGGGTTGCCGTTTCCTTCTCCAATGCATGAAAGTGAAAAGTGAAAGTGAAGTCACTCAGTCGTGTCCGACTCTTAGCAACCGCATGGACTGCAGCCTACCAGGCTCCTCCGTCCATGGGATTTTCCAGGCAAGAGTACTGGAGTGGGGTGCCATTGCCTTCTCCGGAAAACTAGATGAGAAAGGTCCAAATTGCCCAACACTGGGCCTTGCACGCAGTAGGTATTCTCACAGAGGAATGGGCCATCCTCTGCCTCCTTCCTCCCACCCTGTGGGCATCAGCCAAGGCTCGCTCAATAATTCTTCCACCCATCTCTCCCACACCTATTACTTGAACACCTACTGTGTACAGGGCACCACGTTCCAGGACACTCAGCCTTATTTCCACTCTGCTTCTCCAGTGGCTCTGGCAAACAATGAGCAATTCGAGTCCCCGCCCCTCCCCCAGGCAGAGAGATGAGAGGAGTCTATTGAGTGTGTGCAAAGGAGGCAGTGGGCGGAGAAAACTTCTCACTGCTTGGGGAAACGCTGAACAAACCTTTTTATTTTTTGCCCACAGCAAAAATTTCATAAATAAATAAATAAAGGAAAATCAATAGCGTTTTCTGAGCGTGGCTTGGCAGAGCCAAGGATCTGGACACTCAGAAAAGACAATGGATGGTGTCCCAGCCAGGGAGGGTGATGCAGAGCCTGGGGGTGGGGCAGTCCCTTAGGAGGAAGGGGGAGGGGAGGTTGCCCTCAGTGGAGGGTGTTCTCCTGGACATAGGGGGGTTGTTCCCTCAGGTGCCTTGCAGCCCCCAGGAAGGCTCCTCCCCACCTCCCACCTCCTCTGTCGAGCCTCAGGGGAAGCTTTGCCTCTGCGAGAATGAGCCCAGAATTTCACCGGGGGGGCCAGGCCCACATCTCCTTCTTAGGGTTCCTGCCACATGGGGACAGGAGACAGGAGGCTTTCACTATTCTTACACACCCCTGCACACACACACACACACTCACACAGCCTGCTTCCAGAGCTCAGTGCTTCCTCTTGCACTAGAAAAGCTCTTCAACATTCTATGAGATCGTAAGCAAGTCACCTCCCTTTTTGAAACCTTAGCTTCTCCATCTGTAAAATGGACACATCCCTTGAGTTGTCCTGCCTGGAAGAGTCAGAGGATCTTATTTCTCTCCCTCTGATCCACCACAAGGACCAATGTGACTGGGACACCTATCCCCCCATGCTTTTTCTGGATGAGGTGTGAGTCGAGGATTTTTTCCTGGATGGGAGGGGGGGCAAGCAGTCACTCTGGGTGTCCACGAGTTCATGTCCAGGGGCACCAGTGAGGAAGCACCGGGTAGGAGAGAAAACACCATGCTTGCAACCCAGCAGACCTGGACTCGAATCCCAGGGCAACAGTTGAGTATCTATGTGACCTTGGGCCAGTAACCGGGCCCATTCAAGTCTCGGTTGCCTCATGGGTCATCGGAGGGCAATAATATTAATGCCATAGAGTGTAAGGAGACGGAGGGAAGATGATGCATAAAAAGGACCCAGCATAGGAGCTCGCCTACTCCTAGCTCTTAAGACCTTTCATCATAGAGGTAGGCCGCAGACCACCCTCCGGACACTCAGAGCATGTGAGAGTCTGGTTCCTAAAACTCCCACTTTGGCTCCCCCTCCAAGGCCTCAAAAGCTCAGGATCAAGCAGAGGTTGGAAGCCCCTCTCCCACGTAGCCCTTGTGGTCCTTTGTCATTTTTGGGGGGGGGGTGATTGCTTTACAATGCTGCGTTAGTTTCTGCTGTACAACAAAGCGAACCTGCTACAAGTATACACGGACCCCTCCCTCTTGGACCTCCCTCCACCCCAACCCCGCATGCTCCATCCCACCCATCTAGGTCATCACAGAGCACCAAGCTGAGCTTCCTGCGCTTTCTAACAGGCTCCCACTAGCTATCTGTTTTACACATGGTATTGTATATGTCAATCCCCATCTCCCAGTTCGTCCCACCCCCATCTTCCCCCACCGAGTCTGCAAGTCCGTTCTCTGCGTCTGTCTGTGTCTCTATTCCTGCCCTGCAAATAGGTTCATCTGTCCCATTTCTCTTGATCAGTCACATAAAGAAAAGAACCGCTTTGAGGACTCAGTGGCCCCAACAGGGCCCTAACCCCGGAACCAGGACCCCCTTGGCCACAGCTGCCGTTGCTGTCAGAGCTGCAGTGACATCCAGCCCCGGCACCTGGGGCCGCTGGGCTTGCCGAGAGTGTACAATAGCATGACAAGCCCCATCAGTATCTGTGACTCGACTCCACCCGCCCCAAGGACCCCGTGTCATTTCTCTACAGAAAGCGAATCTGTGTCCTGACCCTCAATCAGAAGGCCGCTGGCTTTCTGGAAGCCAGCTCTCCTGTTGCTGTGGATTAGTGAAAAGCCATCACAAGAACTGCGACCTCCGGCCTCTCTCACTGCCATCCATCCTCTCCCACAAAGCCCTCATCCCACCTCGTCCCAGACTGACACCTTCATCACAGCAAGTGGTGGAAACCAGCAGCCTGGGTACCACCCGGCAATAGAGTGCACACCGCGCTCTGCATCTGTGTTCCTGCTCTTCTGCAGACACTGGCTGGATCGTGTCCTCTAAATTTCTCATATTGACGATCTCACCCCCAATACTTCAGAATATGACTGGATGCGGAGACAGGGCCCTTCAAGAGGAAATGAAGTTAAAATGGGGCCATTAGGATGGGCCCCCATCCAGTCTGACTGGTGTCATTATAAGAAGGGATTAAGACCCAGACACACACAGATGGAGTGATGACACAGGGAAATGAAGGCCATCGGCGAGCCAGAGAGACAGGCCTCGGAAGAAGTCAACTCTGCCAACACCTTGATCTCAGACTTCTAGCCTTCAGAACTCAGAGAAAATAAATTTCCGTTGTTTAAGCCACTTGGCAGTCTGTGGAACTCAGTTATGGCAGCCAAGCAGGTCACTTCCTGTGCCCTCTGCCTGGACTGTCCTTTCCCAGACACCCTCATGGTTTTGTCTCTCACTTTCTGTAAGACCTCTTCCGTGAGGCCTTCCAGGGCCACCCCATTTCAAGTTGCAAGTCCCTCCTGCCATCACTGAGACACGCCATAACCCCTCACTGTGTTGTCTGCTTTTGTTTCATGCATGTAACTTGCCTCAGCAGAATGCTCTGGCCTTCTCTCAGTCCATCCTGCCCTCTTCTTCTCCCACCCTGCCGCATGTCCACAAGTCCTTTCTCTGCATCTGTGTCTCTATTCCTGCCCTGTAAGTAGGTCCATCATGATTTAACATATATACACTATCATTTAGTGGGAAGCCGCTGTGTAGCACAGGGGCTCAGCTCTGTGCTCTGCAATGGCCTAGAGTGGTGGAATGGGAGCCGGGTGGGAGGGAGGTTCAAGAGGGAGGGGATATATGTATCCATATAGCTGATTCATGTTGTTGTACAGCAGAAATTAACATAGCACTGTAAGGCAATTATACTCCAATTGAAAAAAAATCAGACGGTAAATATTAAAAATAAAAGTTTGTTAATGAAAAAAAAAAAAAAATGCTCTGACCTTGATGTACCACCCAGCCTGTTTGGTGAATGGTTATCAGGACGCACAGCAGCTCCCTCCCACCAGTTTCCTCGGCCCCTTCCCACTCATCTCTCCCTCCCTCCTCCTAGTCTGATTCCCATCAGCACGGATGAGTTTTGTCTATTCTAGAATGGCCTATAAATAGAATCCCTCAGCGCATATGTTTGTGAGTCTGGTTCCTTTCAGAAAAAAAATAGTTTTTAAGTCCATGCATGTTGTTTTATCTGGCAGTAGATTGCTCCTTTATATCGCTGAGTATTATTCCGTGTGTGCACATAACAGTTTGTGGATTCATTCACTTGATGGACCCCTGGGCTGCTTCCAGTTTTACCTATTATGAATCTTGCTGCTATAAACATTCCTGGACAAGAATTTCAGTGGATACACATCTTCATTTCCCACGGGAAAATACCATAAGGATGTAAGGTTTCTGCTTTCTTCTCCACAGCGCTTGTCATCATTCAGTATACTATTTCACTTATTTTTCGTGGTTTACTATCTGTCTTTGGGGTTTCCCTGGTGGCTCAGATGGTGAAGACTCTGCCTGCAATGTGGGAGACCCAGGTTCAATTCCTGGGTCAGGAAGATCCCCTGGAGAAGGGAATGGCTACCCACTCCAGTATTCTTGCCTGGAGAATGCCATGGACAGAGGAGGCTGGCAGGCTACAGTCCATGGGATCACAAAGAGTCAGACACAGTTGAATGACTAACACACACACACACACACACACACACACACACACACACTGTCTGCCTTTATCCACGAGAATGTAAGCTGAGATTTTTGAGTGCCTGGCGTGCTTTGCTGCATTCTCAGTACCCAGAACAGTACTGACAACATGGTGGATGCTTAATGAATGTTGGATGGAGGAACCAAGGAATGAATGAATGAACGTCCTTTCTAGATCTCAACTCCCCCCAAAGTTGTTGGCAATACACTTGGACATGAGCCTTCTGTGGGTCACTTGTGCCCCAGGCATGAGTAAGAGAAGAAAGTCTGCTCCATCTAAGCAAACTCTCTCTGACAACAGGAACCCCAGGGGGCTCTGCCATCCTGAGACTTCTGTTCAGACAAGAATCTCAGCCACATGGTAAAAAAAAAAAAAAAAAAGTCTGCTCTTGGGCTGGCTCTGTCTCCCTCCCTGGTGGTAGTGGCTGATGTTGAGGCCTCAGGAGCCTGTATCCCTGGGCTGCCCCCACCAGTGACCTGAACCTTTTTGCTTCCTTGAGTGGATTAAACTGTCAGGTTTCCGGGTGTTTGCAGAGCAATGGGAGAGCTGCAGACAGTAATGTGGTTTTATTTACAACATAACCTCTTCAGCAACATCACTGGATCCTGAAAACACAGAACAGTTTTTAGCCCCTTGGGGATTTCTAAGACAGGATTTCCATAAAAATTAAATATTGATAAATCTTATCTTGCTGCCGACCTCCTTGTTTCCTGTACCTCCACCCCAAGCTCCAGAGAGAGACAGAGAGACAGAGAGAATGTATGTGCAGAGAGAACAAAGAGGAGAAAATGAACCAAGAAAGCAAGGCAGAAAAATGGGAGCACAGGCGTGGCACTGTTTCAAACAGATGAGGGGTTCGAAAGGGAGCCGGCTCAGCCTGTGTCCGAGGGCAGGGGGGATATACATTCTCATCCCGGTACTTCCTCTACAGCTTGAGGCTGGGTGCCCAGGATGGGAGCTCGGGTGCGGGCTGGGGCTGTGGTGTGGGTGGGCATTCAGCCTAGAGCCAGGTCATGACATGGCCAGGGCTGGGCTCTCCAAGTGGTGGGGCATGTACACGCATGTATGCTCAGTCCTGTCTGACTCTTTGCAACTCTATAGACTGTAGCCCGCCAGGCTCCTCTGTCCATGGGATTCTCTAGGCAAGAATATTGGAATGGATTGCCATTTCCTCCTCCAGGGGATCTTCTGCACCCAGGGATTGAACCCGTGTCTCTTGTATCTCTGGCGTTGGCAGGTGGATTCTTCACCACTGCGCCACCTGGGAATCCCTGGGTGGGGTGGAGATCCATAGGCAAAGGCTTGGCCGTGGCCAAGGGGTCAAGGAGTGGACATTTCCACCAGGCAAGGAGTGAGGCCCCGAGCGGCAACCCCTCTGGGATCTCCTCTCCTCCATCCTTGCTCTTCTCTAGGCATCTTTCTCAGGATCTCTAGGATTATGCAGCATCACCCCAAACTTCAGAGACAGGAGCTTCAGGTTTCAGAAGGGGAAACTAAGGCTTGGAGGCAGGTGGAAGGAAGCCCACAACAACCTCAGACAGTCAGGGTATGTGAGTGGGAGCAGAGGCCAGCCTTCCAGACTCCTAGTCCGGGGCTTTGCCATACACCACACTTGACCCCTGGGAGGCAAACACGTGAAGGCAGTAGATTTGTGATGAAATCCGTGAACCAGCATGGAGGTTGGCTTTGACCAGTCTCTCGCTTCCAGAGGCAGAACTGGGTAACATTCAAGACACAAAAAGGAGAGGAGATGCCCATGGAGGGAGATGGGGGGTGAAGGGGTTGACTCTTGTTTTCAGGCAAATGTCAGATTGAACGTAAACCTACTGATCCTGGAACTGAGAGCATGTTTCCCTCTGACCTGAGTGCAGGTGCGGAGCTGTGTGGTTTGGAAAGGCAGTTATGGGAAATGGACCCAGTTCAAGGCTTGTCATAAGGAATCCCGGGCTTTGCCAAGCCCTCCTCCAGGGGATCTTCTAGACCCAGGGATAGAACCCATGTCTCTTATGTCTCCTGCATTGGCAGGCAGGTTCTTTACCACTAGCGCCAATTGGAAGCCCCACGAATCCCAGGTTTTGAATCCCATTTACATGACTGTCAACAAACTATTGGGCAGTGCGAGCCTTGATTTTATCATCTGTAAAAGGGGGGCATAGCTTAATGATTAAGGGTTCTGGTATGAGTTTAAATTCAGACAGATGGAGTCTTGACTTCTCCAGCTATAAGGGGATTTGTGGATGGAATGAAATACAGTCATCTCTTGGTATCTGCAGGGAATAGGTTCCAGAACCCACTGCTGATAACAAAATCCTCGGCTCCTCAAGTCTGTGGTTCTACGTCTGCGGATTCAACCAGTGGCTGATGATGTAAACGGTGGTACCTTTTCATTGAAAAAAAATCTATGTACCAGTGGACAAGTGCAGTTCAAACTGTGTTCTTCAAGGGACAACCATACTATTAAGGTGTCTTTCAGAGAGTAGATTCTCGGCAGATTGGTTGGTCTGAGTCTGGGGGGGGCTAACACATGGAGTGTGGTGGGGGCGCTGGGCCATCTCCCTGTATCCACTCTTCTTCACTGGAAGCACTGACTCACTAGTCCCCTTCCATGTCTCCAGCCTCAAAGGTGCCACCTCAAGATAGCTTGGGGCAAATGTCAGAGTGTCCCCTAGGGACTGTCCCCTTGGGCAATGGCTCTCCACAGACTGGAGCCCCAGACATCAGACAGAGGTACTAATTCACAAAACCCAGATCCTTACAGACCCAATCCTTGGCAGAGACGTGAAATTTCATGCCCAGTGGAGGGAATGGAGCCACGCAGGATGGACTGCATCTATCAAGATCTAAGGGGATTTGGTCAGGCCACCGCCCAGCAGAGAACAAGCAGGCTCAGAGTTAATCTGTGCCTTTCCACTGCACAAGCAGCTGGGTTAGCGCCTCCGTTAAATGGACAAAGGAAAAAAAACTCAGAAGATACATCGATGGGAAAACATCCAGGTGGTTACTATTCTGTATGCAGAACTCACACACCCCAAAAGAGGCTAAAAGGGGGCAGGTGGAAAGGATAACACCTCTCCCTGCGATGCCTTTCTCGGTAGAACTACTAGCGGTTGCTGAGAGAACAAGCCTCAGATCACAAGGCTTAATAGCTGAAGCTTCACACGTTAGTAACCTATTTACAGATGGTGCTGGATTTCACACATCAGCCCTGCCATGGAACACACGCTCCCATAAAGGGCCTGTCTACTTGTGCACCAATACGGGGCTTCAAAATTAATGACCCCTCACCCGAATGGGCAGCACTGCAAACAGCTAAGCTCATTCTCACCTTCTGTCCAAATGAAGGAGGTGACAGGATCCGGAGGACTGAGAATGAGCAGGTTTTCTTCCAGCTCCAACACGATCGCAGAAAATTAGACAAGATCATTTTACTGTGTTTAAAAACACATTTACATAGGTCAAGTTGCTCTTGTTGGCAGACAGTCAGATCATTAAGATGCTGATGTGGCCCAAAATGTTCTTTCCTTGTCAAACTACATTCTGGGAGCTCCCCAAATCCATTGTAACTAACTAGCAAAGAGAAAAAAAAAAAGCAGAGATTTTTATCGGGAGCCACAAATAAACCTCAGATGGTGCTCAAAACTGGGGCATGGCACAAGGAAGGCGCCCCCTCTTTTCCTGATTTTGTGCCCCACCTCTGGCATCTGCTGCTCCTGGCGCCCCTGCCCAGTCAGCCCTAATTAAGCCTGTAGCCCCGACTCCCCGATTTAGCTGTGCCCCATTTAACATTCTGCTGTGAGCATTTCCATCATAAAAGACTTTGAAAACATTTTCAATGGCTGTATTATAGTCCACTGTATGGCCATGGCATCACGTAACCATTCCCACATTGCAGTATATCCGAGCTTGTCTAGAAGCCAAATTAGGATGAGATGAAGCTGCAATTGGGATGTCTCTGCAGCCTTGGTTGCTGCTGGCCTTTCTGGAGAGGAAGTGCTTGGCACTCCAGGCAGGAAAGCACAGCCAGTAATCCCCCAATTCACCTCTCTCCCTCACCCTCCACATCCAGGAGAGGACAAAGAAAACCCTTCTGGCAAATAGAACTGTGACCTCTGCAGGCCTCAACTTCTGACTGATCCTCCATCCACCAGACCTCAGGGCTGGAGGTGGAATTTGCTCCTTCATCCTCCCTAAATAATTGTTGAAGATAATCCATCACTAGGATTCAGATGCATGGCAAATGTGAGCTGGGTCTTGGCATGGCTGAGCCAATAGGTTCCAGGTGGCCCGCTGGACAGTGGTTCTCAATGGGAGTGCCACAGAGGACCCCTGGCTATGTCTGGAGACAGTCTGGGTTGTCACATCTAAGCATGGAGGTGCTATTGGTCTGTAGCAGGGTAGAGGGATGCTAAATATCCTACAATGTACAGACAGATCCCCACACAAATTAGCTGACCCAACTGATAACAGTTGCAAGGATGAGCAACCCTGACGTAGAGTGAGATCAGGGTCCTAGTCCAGCTCCCACTGAGAGCTGATACGGACCATCCAGAAGGCCTGAGTCCAAGTCATACTCACAACCACAGGGCAGGACGAGGGAGAAGGGAGGAACAGACATTCTGGGGACCAAAGGCTCACTCTCTCAGATAGATGGTGGCTTTACCTGCGAGCACATCTGTAGCATCATCCTCGCCCTACCTGGAATCCCCAATTCCAGAGCCAGGTCACAGGCAAACTTGGGTCACAGTATTGCCAAGGCATCTCTGGGGGTGGCCCCGAGGACCACTGCCTCCCAGAGGGATCCCAGCATCCCACCCACAGCTATGAAGCCCACACCAGTTACACTGCCCGCTCCCCGCTGACACCGTCCATAGCTCCCTCTTACCAACTGAAAAACATCTGGATTGAGAGGCAGGCCTCTGAGGCCCATTGCAACCTGTCCCCGCCCTACCTTCCACATGGTGCAGTGGAGCCCTGCATACTGGGTGGGCAGGCTGGCTGCTTTCCCAACCCCCTCACCCCTGCCCAGTTATGTGCATTCCTCACACCCCTCGTTTGCCCTTTGACACTGCCCAGCATCAGTGGCTCAGACAGTAAAGAATCTGCCTGCAATGTAGGAGACCTGGGTTCAGTCCCTGGGTTGGAAAGGTCCCCTGGAGATACCCACTCCAGTATCCTTGCCTGAGAAATCCCATGGACAGAGGAGCCTGACAAACTATAGTCCATAGGGTCACAAAGAGTCGGACAAGACTGACCAACTAACAACCCTTCTAAAAAGTTGCAGTCCTCTTTCCTGAGCCTTCCTCCCAGTCTCCTTCATCTTCATCAGGCACAGACCTTACTCTGATGTATGCCAGAGTCCCTGCTTCCTGTCTTAGCCTCTCTTCGGGGGGACTGGCACCCCCTACCCGGTGTCAGTGTATGCATTTGGCCCCTGTCCCACTAAATGTGTCCTGCCAAGACCTGCTTTCAACATGAAAGCTGGAAATAGTGACTACTCCTCACAGCTGCAACATTCTGTGGATCTAAACAATGGGACCCAAGAAAACAACCCCCACCCCCCATCCGACGATACAGGGGAGGCGAGGATAGGAGCCAAGCCGTTAGCACAGATCCTGACACCTGGAGGGCAAAGGTCATTTATGAGACCCTGGGTGCCCCTTCATCCTTGTTCTATCTGAACAATTCGCAGCATCACTGCCCAGAGCTGAGCAGGTAACCCATCCAAGAAATGCATCTCAAGGGGAGAAGTATGAAGCGTTAAGGTGCAAAATGGCATAAGGTACCAAGAGCCTGCAGGTCTCTTTTGGCACATGCTCCAGTGAGAGACTGCAGCAACCTGGATTTGTGTCAGTACATCTGAAGAAAGGCTGGAAATAGGCGTTGAAGAGTTTAAAAGCTTCGAGTTCTGTGTCTGGGCCCCTCACAGGCTGCCCCAGGGAAGGTGCCCCCATACACTGGGGCATCCACCTGGGATGTGGCTTTGAAACCATCCTCCCCAACAGCAGAGTCTCAGGAGTGCCTTGCTTCTCTCTCACACAGAGCTGGGGCATAAGCATAAAATGAACACAGCTTTTGATCAGGGCAGCACAGCAAAGTTTACTCATAGAACAAGGACCTAGCCCCTCCTAGGAAATGTATCCAGCAGATCCACCACAAACACAGAACTACCCCGCTATAAGGATAGTCATCGCAACCTTGTTTGTAAAAGCAAAAGATTGGAAACAACCTAAATGCTTAACAGTGGGGTGTTTGTTAAATAAATTATAGGACATCCATGTAATGGCATAGAAGAGTGAGGAAGCGCTTCCTGTGCCAATTTGGAGCAATCTGTAAGACACAGGGAAGGAGAGGGGGCAGGGTAGTGCGTATGGCTTGTCACCATCTGTGGGGTTTGTAACGCCATCCTGACTCTGTGAAGGAACAACTGCCTGAACGTTCACAGAATTTCTCTGAGAGGGGAAGGGAGAGGTTAGGCCCATCACCTGCACCCAAGGAAGGACAGAGTGGACGACACAGAGGGGTGAGAGGAAGACTTTCCCCTGGACACCCTTGGGTGTCCTTTTACCGTGTTCCACGCGAGCATCTTATCTATGGAAAATAATTCAAAGCACCAAAGACGCACAGCTGTGAGGCTGCCGGCTCCCTTCCTCTTGTTTCTTTTCCTGTCTCCTCCTCGACAGCCCACCCACCTGTCCCCTTCCTCCACCGATGTCACACTGAGAGGCAGCAGCATGAAAAGCATGGGGCATGGGGTTAAGAGTGGGATGTAGGGGGACGTCCCTGTGGTCCAGTGGTTAAGAATTCACCTGCCAATGCAGGAGACAGGGGTCCAGGAAGATCCCACATGCCGTGGAGCGACTAAGCCCGTATGCCACAACCACTGAGCCTGCACGCCTAGAGCCTGTGCTCTGCAACAAGAGAAGCCACCACAACGAGGAGGCCTCGAACCACCTTGAAGAGTAGCCCCTGCTCATCGCAACTAGGGAACGCCTGCACACAGCAGTGAAGACCCTGTGCAGCCAAAGAGAAATAAATTAATTAATTAAATTGTATATATATATATACGAGAAGGAAATGGCAAGCCACTCCTATATCCTTGCCTGGAACATCCCATGGACCGAGGAGCCTATGGGGGGCGGGGTGGTGCTGCAGTCCATGGGGTTGCAAAGAGTCAGGCATGACTGAGCGACCAACACACAGACAGATAAGAGTGGGATGTAAAGCCGGTCCCTCCATGCTTGTGTATGAGAACTCTCACTCCTGCAAACCTGCGCTGGCTCTGCAGCAAGCGGGGGTCAGACTATCCCCCTTCACAGAGTGCTGGGAGAATCAGAGCTGACCAGCAGGGGGAAGGCTGCAACCCAGCGTCCAGCACACAGGAAGATGCCTGTACATCTGTTGACCCAGGAGGCCAGCAGATCTGGACCAGTTGAGTTCCTCTGATTACAGTGGGGGTCTTTCCAGGGAGCTGCTCTGAACTGCAGGTGTGAAGGAAGCCCGGAGTGGGAGGTCTGCTTCCCTGCTGTGTGAGCAGGTGTCCTTGCCACCTCTACTGGCTCTGGTCCCACCAGCGGGAGAGGGGGAGAAGGGGGCCCCAGTCCAGGTGTCTGTGAATCAACAAAATGGTCTTCTCGGATCCCAGTATTGTGTCTCATGAGCCCTGACACCAAGACACCCTTGGCAGTGGCTTTGGAAATGCTGGAGATGGAAGAGAGACACTTCAAAGGCTGCGCTTGTGCAAGAGGAAAGCATGTAGGAAAAAGGCTTTGTCTCACCCAAATCCAAGGGAAGCATCTCAAGGGGGCTGAGACCACAGAGCAGAGGGAGGGCGGCCCATGGAGGGCATGTCTTTGTGTCCAACTCCACATGTTTTCACTGAAGTCTACGCCCTGCACCCTTCAAAGCACCAGAAGGCTACGGAACTAGGCAGAGTTCAATTCCTGGCTCTCCCCATTCCTGGCTGTGTGACTTCAGGCAGAATGCTTAAGCTTTCTGTTTCCTCACCTGCAAGATGCAGTTACTCAGAACACCTATCCCATTCGGTTGTCAAGAGGATTAAATGGGTTAACCCATGTGAAGTTGGAACAGAAACTGGCATGAAATAAATGATGAGTACCGGTTAGGACTGTTGATAACCATCATCATCCCCATCACAGCCAGGACCCGCCTGTCTCCTAGCCCCACTCGGTTACACTGCCACGTCTTACAGTCCCACCAAAGCCAGTGGACCCCAGGATTTGGAGCAGCCCCAAGTCCTAGCCTACTGCCACTCAGGGCCATTTCCAGGGCCATAGCATCTGGCCCAGTCTGGAGATCTCGGGTCTCCAGCCTCAGATCTCAAAGCTCTTGGGGCAGCCTGCAGGTCTCACCAGCCCTGCTTCACACCCCATCCCAATCATGCCATGTGCAAACCCCATCTGGCCTTGATCGATGTCTCCCACCCCAGAGCTGACATGCGGTGGAGGCGCATGGCCTTTGGTACCCAGTCCAGCCCTTGCACAGAGTCACACTCCACGCCTCAGCCCTGGCTGAGAGACCAAAGGGACTTGAGCGACTACAGCCCCTGAAGTTGGATTCTTGGCCCAATGCTGTCAGTGCCAATAACAGAAAATCCATCAGCACTCCCCAAGTTCCGAGCCAGCATCTTCCGGCTTCCAAACCAAGTCAATTTAACATCTGACACTTGTGCCAAGAGCTCACGTCGGGAAAGGCACGATCCTTTCAGTTTTACAACCTTCACTGACAATCCCCCACCCAGGCTCAGATCTCAGCATCAGCCGGGTCCCTGCTGGCATCCTCAGTGACTCTGCTGCAAAGCCTGCCTCCCTCCCTCCTCAGCTCCCACCCGGGATCCAAGGAGGACAGAGAGCTGCAGTTCCCCACGGGCACCTGCCGCTCCCTGAGACTACCATTCTGGCTGGATGGCTAAAGGACAGAGCTGTGAAGTCATAATTCCTCTTACTTTCTGGGAGCAGAATCCGGAGCACGTCTCCACGGTCACGTTGGCCTGTACCAGGGAGTCGGGGAAGGCATGCGTGATATTCTCTGGCAGTCGGAAGCAGCCCCGG
The DNA here is from genome assembly GCF_027580195.1 of Bos mutus. Classification (NCBI taxonomy): domain Eukaryota; kingdom Metazoa; phylum Chordata; class Mammalia; order Artiodactyla; family Bovidae; genus Bos; species Bos mutus. The sequence continues at coordinate 12,631,209 of NC_091635.1, forward strand.
TACGTGACAGTCCTCCCTGCGGGGAAGGAAATGGGGATCTGGTGAGAAGCAGTGCCTGCCCTTCTTGGGGCCTGACCCAGGGGAAATGGCAGCTTCAGATCCTGAAATAGGTGGAACTGCACTCAGGAGGAGCAGATTCCAAATCGGAGAGGGTAAACTGCCCAGACAGGCTGTGGTCAAGCCAGGCTCCTGAGAGAAACCAGACCCCAGAACCTCGCTCACCAGGATCACTGACAAGGGACCACTTGGCTGAAGCTGCTGAACTCATGACCTGCTACTCCCGCCAGCCCTCGGGGGACAGTGTCCATCCTTCCCCCCTCCCTCCTTTCTTCCCTTTCTCCCTTCCTTCCACAAATCTGTTGATTTTTTTTTTTTTTTTTTCACCATGCTGTGCAGCATGTGGGATCCTAGTTCCCTGATTAGGGATTGAACCCATGCTCCACTGTGAGTACCTCCCTGCAGCCTGGGGGGAGGCAGCATCTGGGTCACCCTTTTGCACCCCACACCCAGTCCTGACCCTGACATACAGCAGGTGCCCTATACATGCTGAGAGGTAAGGATGCAGCATGAGCTGTGAGAAGTCAGTGATGTAAGATGCTGCTGGCAGAACCTCAGCTGCCTCTAGACTTCAGGTGTGGCACAGGCTGTCACTCCCATTTCACACCCTTCTTCCCAGCTCCCCAGGTGAGAGCCCCAGGCCACTTAGGGCAGGAGGGCACCTCCAAGATGGAGCCACAGATGACCTACTCTGCCCCTTCCTCTGATCTCAACCTGAAGCTCAGGTCAAACAGACAAGTTTTTCTGTCTCTGGCAGGTGTTTGTTTGCTTTAATCTAAAATTTCACTGATGTACATACTTCAGTGAAATTGAATCCAACTTCACAAAGAAGTTTCAATCCAGGTCCCTACCTTGGCAGACTCAAAACCTCCTTTCCTGTCCTCCGTGGACCCTAAAACCTAAGCCGTGTGGCCACCAAGACCAGCAGCTTCCCCCATGAAGACCCAGTGCTGCACCGCATCGTTGACTGTCTTCATCTCATCATCATGATTCCTAGTTCCCAATGGAGCCGGGGATTTCCTTACTTTTTTGATAGTTCAGCTTTGCATTTACAACAACACATGTTCAGTTTTACCCAGCACTTTCACGGGCTTCCCTGATAGCTCAGTTGGTAAAGAATCCACCTGCAATGTGGGAGACGTGGGTTCGATCCCTGGATTGGAAAGATCCCCTGGAGAAGGGAAAGGCTACCCACTCCAGTATTCTAGTCTGGAGAATTCCAGGGACTGTATAGTCCATGGGGTCGCGAAAAGTCGGACATGACAGAGTGACTTTCACTTTCACCAGCATTTCAGGGTGTTGTATAGCTAGGAAACATTCCTACTATCTGGTCCGCCCCGGGTAATGAAAGTCTGCCTCAGCACTTGACAAAATAGACTGGAACCCAAAGATGGGAGGCCACACAGCATGTCTGAGAAACACCTAGACCAAGGCTCTGGGCCTCCTGATTGGTTTTTCTCTCCTGCAGAGGACAAGGAAAGATGTGGTTTGGTCATGAACTCAAGCGATCTTTGGCAGACCCTAACACCTCGCCCCCTGCCACAAGCCTGTCCAGGGAAGGTGGTAGGGAAGGCAGAGCACAGGTTCCGTCCCACAGAATTTAGATGAAGGGCTGTGGATGCACAGGTGGCAGAGAGCAGGGGCAGACAGAGCTGAGGGAGAGGCTGGCGCACTCACGCTTCCTGGAGCCGGGCTGCAGCTCCTCCACGCGGTACACGGAGAGCCGGCCCACACCTCCGCACATGGAGCTCTTCTCCCCTTTGCACTCGTGGTTACACTCCTCCGGCCCGACGCTCATCGCTGGGAGTCGGTTCCCACAGTAGCACTCGGCCCCAGCCTCCAAGCCAGCATAGATGTAGGACCTGCAGGTAGAGCGGGGCCTGGGGTGAGTCCCTAGCCTGGCCCGGGGCACTGAGGTCTGGATCCAGGAATGGCCCCTGGGTCTGGGGCCTGGATAAGGATGAGTCCTGGAATCTCAGGACAGGAACCCCGGGTCTCCTGACACTGAGCCCAGAGCTCTTTCCACAATCCCCTGCCGTCTCGTCAGTAAACCTTCTTTGTTTTGGACAACTGCATCTGATCGGTCGAGCTCTAACCACACTCCAAAAGCCAACTTGCAGCAGAAGCACCACCTCAGGGACACCACTCCTACTCTCTGGCCTATTAGCCTTATTTCCAGTGGAGCTGACCGTTAGGGCCCCCCACTTACCGCTCAGCACATGCGTCCTGGCAGTGGGAGACAGTCATCTTTCTCAAGTCAAAAAACACAGCCCCCTTCAGAGTCCGCTCCTGGCCGTCGTCACTGAAGCATCCCACATAGGTGCCTGCAGGGAGTGAGGGAGAACCACAGCAGAGACTCAGACACCCTGGAGAGTGGGAGGGTCCTAATTCCTGAACCCACCCTTGGTATTGCCCTTCCTGGCTATGACACTTCTCAGAGAAGCCCAGGGGACAAGGTTGTGGTCCAACCTTCCCCACAGTGCTTCTGGACACTTCCAACTTGTTCCCTTCCTGCCCTCTTTCTTAGTTAATGGCCAACAGTCCTGTAGACACCCTGCCAGGAGCCTGGCATCAGCCAGAACACAACTTTCTTCCGCCAGCCCTCACCTGGTTTAATTAAGTCTGGCTGGTTTAATTGCTTCACCTGGACCCCTCTCCTTTTCATCCCTACCCTTCCTAGGCCGGGAGAGGCCTGTCTGCCTCCATGAATGAACTGATAGGCAGACTCTTTTGCCTCCTTGTGATCCAGAAGGAAGAAATGAGTTACGCAAAGTCTGATCTTAGCTAATATAGAGATTTTGCAAACAGGGAGAGCTAGTCCAAGAGAAAAAACAAATCTGCTGGGACATCCCTTGTGGTCCAGGGGTTAAGACTTCGCCTTCCAATGCAGGGGGTGTGGGTTTGATCCCTGGTCGGGAGCTAAGATCCCACATGTTATGCAGCCAATAAATAAATAAATAAACCAAAGCAATATTGTTAACAAATTCAATCAAGGCTGTAAAAATGGTTCACATGAAAAAAGAAAAGAAAATAGCAGCCATCGCAGGAGGGCAGAAGCCCCCATCACTGGAGGTGTATAAGTGGCGTCTATTAACTTGTAAGAGGGCTGTTCTGTGTGGGAATCCTTAGGACCATGGGACCCTGAGCCCTCACCAGGTCAGGCATCTCCAGCACATCCTCGGAAGGGGACAACGTTGAGGGGCAAGGCTGCACAAAGCAGTGACCCAGTGGTGCACGTCAGTGGGAAACAGTCCTGCCCTGCCACACCCCAAGACAGGGAGCTGCCTCCCAGAAATGCACAGCGAAGCCCGGAGAACCTGAACGCTAACAAGTGCATTCGGTGTGTAAATGTCACACGCACCACAGCGCATTGAAGGAACTATGCATTAGGAGTTTGCAAACACGCCATCACACCGTCCAAGCTGTGACCGCACACCCACAAGAGTTGTGCCCAGATCTGGATCGGGCACCCATGATGAAGATGCTGCCGGTCTCCCGGGAAATATTGGCACTAAGCTCCAGGATGTCTCAAGTGGCGTCTGAGCAGCACACTGTAGCCTCTGGAAGTTGGGCATTTCCGGGAAGCATTGTGCCCAAGGCCTCCCCACAGCCGGCCAACTCCCAAACAGCTTTGCGGGGAGGAGTGACCATCTCGTCCACCAGTCCTGGATCTCCCAGATCAGGCGAGACTGGTGCTGATTACTCCTGCCAAGAAGCTGGCCCAAAACAGAAGCTCAGGGCCACCAGCTGAATGGTTTGAAGGAATGAGTCTGCCAGCCACATTCCTGGGAACGTGAATCAGGGAGTGACTTTCCTGGATATGAACAGCATGCTTAAATCTGTCTCTGACCTTGACTAAATAATTTCAACATTCTATGCCTCAGTTTCCTCAACTGTCAAATGGATAAATGCACCCCTCCCCCTCCCCTTGCTCATTTCTCCCACCCACATGGTCATGTCCCTGCTCCTTCCTGCACATCCAATCTTTGCTTTCTACTCATCCTTGATGGTATGGCTTACAGCCCTGACGACTCTAATCTTTTGCAGCCTCTCATTTCCCTGCACTGTCACATTGAGTGTCTGAAAAGCTTGCTGTCACGCAAATCCTGATCATTAACTGTTGTTAAAAATTGTGTACACCTGTGTGTTTCGTCTCTGTACCATGACCTAAGGCTCACTGAGGGCAGGGACCACAACTTTCCCTTAGCTGGTGACTTGCTGCCAAGGTCAGACATGATGCCAATAGTGGGTCAGAAATCCTAAAATCCACACTGACATCCTGTGAGGGTACAAGAGGGAAAGCAGGGAGCCCACATGCAAGGAGGGGCTGGTCCCACTGGCTATACCAAAGTGCAATTCCCAGGGCCCCTGGTTAAAAAAGGCCAGGCAGGGGAAGATGGCCAAGATGGTAGAGACAGGACTCTCTGTCTCGCCAGAAATGGTTGAAGATCCAGAAACCTCAGATTAGAGAACACTGGGCTGCAGCAAAAGCAAAGACCTTCAACGTCTGCACAGGGTCCTGCTCCCTTCCAGGCTATGACCCTCTTGAGGCCACCTTCACTGGGATGTCCGCCAGCACACACATGGCCACACACAGTATCCATCCATGGATACAAGCTCCACTCCTCTACTCGGCGCTCCAGACACCACGGCCATGCAAGCTTCTCTCTCTTAATATAAATCTCAGGACTACCGAGACCAAAAAGCTTTCACCCAGGTCAGCGAGAATCAATTGTTCTCCTTAGCCTGCCTACTTAGTAAAAGAAAACTAATATTTGAGAGATTTCTGACATGTGTTGCTCAGCAAAGAAGAAATTCTATTACAGCTTTCAAGTAAACATCCAAAACACAAGCTCGGGGGTTGTTAAACATTTATCACCACTGATGGGAAATTAACCAGAAGGTTCTGGTCACCAAGAGGGGACTGGGCTCACGACCCCTGGAGGCTGAGATTGGCACATACACACACTTGCGGGGCGGGGTGTGGGGATGGGGTGGGAAGAAACATCTCTTGGGAATGAGCTGCCTTAGATTCAAATCCAGGCTCTGGCTGTGTGACCTGGCATGTGTAGCCTCTACTTCCCCGTCTGTAAAATGCACATATGGTCCCACAGAATCCATGGGGCGGTTGTGAGAATTCCACGAGATAACATGGAAAGTTATCTAATGCAGGCGTGGCATGTAGCGTGAGCGCAGGGGTGACTGTTACTGCTGTAATGTGTCATTATTAATAATAAACACTTTTAGATTACTTTACTTCCCCGAAATGCAAACCCTTCATCATTAAAATGGTGATAGCACGGCTGACATCATAAGGCTGTTTGAAGATTAAATTAAATGAGATAACAGATGTCCATCTAGGCAGAACAATGGTTGGCACACAACAGATGCTCGGATAAGCGACAGCTATTATTATTCTCATCCTACACTGTAACCTGGGGCCGGGTGTGCCGATGGCTCTGTAAATATTAGCAGTGCACATTAATAAAAGAGAAAGAAAGGGTTTCGAGCAGTCAGGGTTGGGTTCTTCAAAAACAAGGAGAGGCTAGCCAGCTCCCAGCCGGCTGGTGGGTGGAACTGACCAGTCTGGAGGAACACCCACGCCCGGCTGGCCCCGTCTCTGTAGCAAGACCCAGATACTCCCCTCATTCGTGAGGAGGAGGTGAGCCTTTTTTCCTGGAAAAATAATGAATGGCTTTTCTAACTCCCTGACAGAGGCGAGAATGTGTAGAAAGAAAGGACTTCCCAGGGATGCACTGGGACACATTCTGAGGCGGATTTATTACTTTCGGCTGAAACGGAGGCGATGCATTATTGTCTGTGACTCTGCATCTGTTCATTTGCACATCAAAATGGACATGCCGTGAAGCTATTAACGATGGCTTCGGAGATATTGGAATGTCTTTGGAAATTACTATCAATAAAAAACAAACTGGCTATGGAGAAGTTACTATTTTTCCCCTAGTAAACTTACTGACATTTTATTCCATTATGGATGTTGTCCAAGGTATAATGAAATGCTCAGTGATTGATGGGGCCTCCTGCGGCTTCCAAGGCTTGCCGGATCCCCTTACAGGAGGATGGCGGGCTGCCCGGGGCCGCGAAGAGACGCCCTCTTTGTCTGCAGCTCCAGCAGCTGTCCCGAGGGCGGGCCTCCACCAGGGAGGCCAGCCTGGCTATGCAGGGCCCCACAGAGCCCCAAGAGAGGAAGGGGGCTCCCAGAGGGTTCTAGGGCCAGTGCCCGCCTCTCCCCACTTTCTCTGAAGATCTTTAACTGCGTGACTCCACCACCTCTCCCAGGGTGAATTCTTTCTCCAATCCTGGGGGATATTCAAAATATTGAATAACTAATGGAAGGCATGTACTGGTCTGAATCGCCACCATTCAACACCAGAGCCTGACTGTTCCTGCTGAACTAGGCATTAACTCTTCCGTTGCCAGGTTTGGGGGTCCCCAGGGAGGGTCAATCAGAGTGAAGAAGGTACTCAGAGACTCGGGGCAGAAACCCTGCTGTATAATAGGTGACGCTCTGTCCTGTCTGGATCTCACCACCATCTCTTCAGCTTTTACTACAGCCTCTTGCATCGCCTCTTTAAAAGATGACTTAAAGAGTGCCTGCTGGTTCTCCTGGATGTAGATATTCTACACACAGGGCTGTAAGCAGGTCACCCCGAGTCCTCCTGTCTTCTGGCCAGTCACCCGGAAGCCAGGTTACTAAGAATTTGTCACTTCTGTGTAACGAGCCCCAAGCCTTCTGCATGTACCTCTCTTATGCCTCAGTCATGCTAGGTGGTAATCACTTAGATGCATATCTGATTCCACCACCACAGACGGAGCTCCTCAAGTGTAAAGTGAATAGCACACATGGAGACTCACATGTGCTAAGTGTGGACTGAGAAAAATAAAAAGAGGAATCGTGGCTAATCTGCCAAGGCCATAGAGTCAATAACTGGCAATACCAAGAGACAAATCCAGGTCTGTTTTCAAAATCTATGCTCTTTCCATGGCTTCTTTTTAAGAAATCCACGGTAACTTTGGTCAGTCCTTTATACTTTAGTCGGAGAAGGCAATGGCACCCCACTCCAGTACTCCTGCCTGGAAAATCCCATGGACGGAGAAGCCTGGAAGGCTCCATGGGGTCGTTGAGGGTCGGACATGACTGAGCGACTTTACTTTCAATTTTCACTTTTTACTTTCATGCATTGGAGAAGGAAATGGCAACCCACTCCAGTGTTCTTGCCTGGAGAATCCCAGGGAGGGGGGAGCCTCCTGGGCTGCTGTCTATGGGGTCGCACAGTCGAACACGACTGAAGTGACTTAGCAGCAGCAGCAGCAGTTATACTTCAGTATAAGTGAGCTACACTGGCATCGCCCTGATAGAGACTCGGCTTCTTGATGTGTTGGGAGGAGTTTATAGAAATTACAACTACATGAAATGAGCTACAGAAGTGGTTCCTTGATTCTCCCTCATTCTTACATGGAAGCCTTGCTGAGGAATCCCACACAAGGGCTATGACCTAGAGGATTTCAGATGAAACTTCCTTCTGTGGAAGTTTCTTCTATAGAAGGCTTAGTTCTGCAGTCTTCATTGTATCGGGCCACCATCTTCTTCTATATCCTGCCACTGAGGATTCCAAGCTCCAACCATACTTCTTACACTCAGAGAGCAGTTTTCCTGCGATTCGTGGTACAGGATCAAATAAGGTGGTGACAGATGCTGAGACACTGACTGAGATCAGTCACCACTCGTCAGTGGCTCTGACGCTCCCTGGGTGCTCACTTCACACAGGCTCGGTTTCTAGGCCCTGCACAGTCTGGATAACACAGTGTTAAGAGCTCCGAGCTGGAGCCAAGCTGACCCCATGATGGAGTCCCAGTGGCGTGACTCCAGCAGTTCTGGTCAGTGCCCTGCCTGTGTCCCCCAGGCCTTGCTGTCTCCAGGCTGCACCCTAAGATGCAGGTTCTACCCTCATTCCAAGTCCCCATCTGCTCCATAACATACCCTGTACTGGCCACCTCCTCCCCTGTCTCACATCCCACTCCCTACCCGTGTTCCTGGGGTCACACCCAAAACAAACCACGTCCATGTGAATCCTAGTTTCAGGGTTTGCTTCCAAGGAACCAAAACTAAGAGAATGATCTTGGAGAATTTACTTAACAATTTCCACGCCTCTTCACCTGCAAAACTGAGTTATAATAATAGTGCGTGCATGCTAAGTCGCTTCAGTCGTGTCTGACTCTTTGTGACCCTATGGCCCATAGCCTGCCAGGCTCCTCTGTCCATGGGATTCTTCAAGCAAAAATATTGGACTGGATTGCCATGCCCTCCTCCAGGGGATCTTCCCGACCCAGGGATTAAACCTGTGTCTCTTACATCTCCTTCATTGGCAGGTAGCTTCTTTCCTACTAGCAACCACCTGGGAAGCTCCATAACAATAATAATAGCACCTATAAATACAACACTTACAGGTGTGTGGTCACTGCTACACAAGTGAGCTAATGTTATTAAATAATAATAATTCCTGACTGCCAGTGCATACAATAGGCCCCCTAGTCCAGTGGTCCTCAGCCTCAGTGCACATGCAAACCACCTGGAGACCACGCTGCTCCAGACTGCAGCCCTCACCCCAGAGTTCGAAATTTGGGGAGTCTGAGAGAACCTGAGAACCTGCATTTGCAACAAGCTCCTGGGTGGTGCTGGGGTTGGCAGCATGGGATCCCACTTACTGAACTGCTGCTCTACATTATCACATTTAATCCTCACCACAACCCTGGGGCAGGTATCTCAACCTCCATTTCCAAGGGACCCAGAGAAATTAAGAGACGTGGTCACCCAATAAGTTTGGGGAATGAGCCAGGATTTAAGCTCAGGTCTTCTCAGCTCTAAAATGCTTACACATCTCAACCCCCAGCCACATGCAGTCCAGCTAGGGAGTGAGCAAAACTCCCAAAAGGCTTCCCCTCCCAGGCCCCTCCTGTCTATGGTGGGGCTGGGGGAAGCAGGGTGTGGGAAGGCCACAGGCCCTCGGTTCCCACTTCTCAGGCTGCAGCCAGGGCCAGGGAGAGGGGACACCAGTTCTGTGCCCCCAAATGGGGCTCCCAGGAATAGCTCCCATATGTGTAAGGGGACCCAGGCTAAGCACCTACCTCGGCTGCTGGTGGCTGGCTGAGGGGCCTCGGGGCTCAGCGCAGGCGGCCCTGGGGGGTCCGCCATGAAGTGGTGGAACCAGCGACGCCGCAGCTGGCGCAGCTCCGAGTTGCGGCTGCGGAGCCAGCGGGGGCCGGGCCGGGGCCGGGCCAGGGGGCCCCGTAGCACGTCCACGCCGAGCAGCAGCTCCGGGCTGACCCGGCCGTCATGCAGGGCTCGGCTGTCCAGTAGGCCCACGCCCAGCGCCACGGCGGCCACAGGCAGGGCCTGCAGCGGGCCAGGAGCCCGGGGGCCAGGCGGGAGGCCCACGCGGGCCCGCTGCAGCAGCAGCAGGCTGCCGGTCATCAGGTAGGCGGCCGTGAGGAAGAAGAGCAGGAACTGCGTCCGGCGGAGAAACTTCTGGAGTCGGAAGAAAGGTTTGGCCATGCCCCTGGGCGGCAGGGCTCCCAGCTGGAGCCCGGGGACGGCTCCTAGCACCCAGGTGGGAAGGAGGCCAGAGCCTCCGGAGGTGTCATCCCCGCATGCCGGCACTGGCCTGTTCTCTCCTGGGGTTACTGTTCCTCCTGCCCTGTTTCCAGCAGGTGCTCAGATAGCACCATCACTGAGCCCCAGTCCCGGGCCCTACAGCTGTAGCTTCTGCCCAAGCGTCAGAAACTTTGCCATCCTTGGGTTCTAGCGACCTTCATGTCCCAGCTCCGAAACCTGGAAAAGAGAAAGGGTACTTAGAGGCCATAGGAGGGTCCACCTCTCCCACTGCCCCAGGGTCAGGAGCCCCACGCCTCTGTGCTCTGTCTGCCAAAGGGACTGGCTGTGCTGCAGAAGTGAGGGACAGAGAGCCTGGTTCCAATCCCAGCTCTGCCACTGGATGACTATGTGACAGCAGGTGGGCTATTTTACCTCATGGGACCTCAGTCTCCTCATCTGTAAAATGGAACTAACGCTCTACCCTGGAGCAGTAGGACAATCCACTAATGATAACAGGAAGGAGGAAAAACAGCAGCAGTGACCTTGTATGAATCCTTAAACTATGTGCCAGGCTCTGAGCTAGACGCTTTATGTATCATCTCATTTAATCCTCACCCCAAAGTGATACATACAGCATTACCCCCATTTTACAGATGAGGAAACTGTGGCAAAGGGAGACAAAGTAAACTTCCCAAAGTCACACAACTGGGGAGAAGAGGAGCTAAGGGTTGGAACAGCCCGAATTCAGAGCCTGGACTGTGAACCCCCATGTGGTCCAGCCTGTAATGAACCCCACTACCTGTATGTGCACTCAGGCCAGCGCATAAGTATACAGCAGGTGCTCAATGCATGTGTGTACTGGGGTTGCATACTGTCTTTTGGAAATGCTTCTGCAGAGGTGGGTTGGTTTTAACCCAGGAGAGGGCACAGAGGAGGGAGTGGGCTTGCACAGTCTTCCCTGCTTCCTGAAGGGAGGACACCAGAGCAGGAGAGGCCCCGGGGCTGTGCACCTGTCAGCAGAGGCTGGGCTCCTGGTGTAGAGAAGCCTTCCCGGGGTGCCCCTCTGCTCCCCAGGACTCAGCTCTCACACTGGGCTTTGGTTTCCTTTGACAGCGCCTCTGAAGTGCACTGTCGGGGGTTGGTAAAGGGGCCCGCAGCTGCTGCGAGCTGGGCTGCTGGATAAGGACAGCCTGGAACACAAGGACAGGCTTGTCCTGGGGTGAAAGGCTCCGAGGAGCGTGACTAAGCCGCTGCCTGTAACTAACAAGGCCCGGGACCCCCGCCAGGACCCCGCGGCCCCTCAATGGCTGCTCTGTGCCCTGGGGACAGTGGCCGGGTGTGAGAGGAAAGACAACGTTTGGGCTCTTGTGGCCTGGCATTCCAGGGTCTGGGAGGGGGTGGTGTCAGACCAGCATGACCCTTTCTGATTCAATGCTGAGTGCCACCAGGTTCTGATGCTTCTGGGCAGGGCAGGATCTGAGAATTAGGGGGTCCAGTGGGTCCTTTAGGCTGGGGCAGGGGTGGCAGGGTAGGGAGTCAGCAAATGAAGGTGGAATTAAATGCTGAGTCTGGGAGCCATTTCAGATGGGTCTCCAGAGCTTTTATTTTCTCTCTAAGCTGGTGTGTGCCAGGCCCACCCCGGCCAGCCTCGTCAGATTTGTAAAACCACAGAGAAAATCCCAAGAAATCCGGACTGATCCCCTGCCTCCAGCTTTGGCCCCTCCAATCCATCCTCTGCAAGGCTGCCAAGGTGATCCTCCTAACACGCAAATCTGATCACGGCGCTCTCCTGCTTAAAACCCCTTTCAATAGCTCCCTGTGGCTTTGGGATAAACTCCAAGCTCCTTAGCATGACATACAAGGCCCCCTTCCTGATCTAGCCCAACCAGCTCGTCTCTTGCTGGGCCCTTCCCTTCTGCTTCCTCATGGCGTGCACATGTGTGTGTAAACACACACACACACACAGACCCCATGGTCCAGCAGAACAACCACAGCATGTCTGCCCTGGCGCCTTTGCTCATACTTCACTTGATGTCTTTTCCTCCCTCTTTACCTGGTGAATCCCTCTGTATCTCCAAGACTCAGCCCAGGTGTCACTTCCTCCAGGAAGCTCTCCCTGACCATCACCCACCCACTGGTATAGATTTCTCTGTCTCCCCATGCTGATCCTCATCCCAGCATTTGCCATCCTAGGATGATTTTAATTGTCCTCATACTTGTCAACCATCCTTGCAGGACTGCGACTGACTCCAGGCTAGAGGTCATACGCTATGTACACATTTTGGTAACCCCAGCTCACAACATGAGTCCCAGCAAAAAAGATGCTCAGCCCTCTCTGTGTCTGAATACGTTTTTTAAATGGATGAGAAGATACACTGATAGGTGGATCCTGATATCAGAAACCTGCTTCTGTGGGGGTCTTGTTGTTCAGTCACTAAGTTGTGTCTGACTCTTTGTGACCCCATGGACTACAGCACTCCAGGCTTCCCTGTCCTTCACCATCTCCCAGTGTTTGCTCAAACTCATATCCATTGAGTCCGTGATGCCATCCAACCATCTCATCCTGTCTCCCCCTTCTTCTCCTGCCCTCAATCTTTCCCAGCATCAGGGTCTTTTCCAATGTTGGCTCTTCTCATCAGGTGGTCAAAGTATTGGAGCTTTAGCTCCAGCATCAATCCTTCCAATGAATATTCAGGGTTGATTTCCTTAGGACTGACTGGTTTAATCTCCTTGCTGTCCAAGGGATTCTCAAGAGTCTTCTCCAGCACCACAGTGGGGGATCTTAGGGCAATGAAATCTCAAATTCCGCTTATCCAGAGCTGTGGGGGCCTCAGTAGATAGGTGGGAGACAAAGCAATACATGAGCACGAAGGACACAGCTTCACCAGTTCAGGCCTTAGAGATACGTGGAAGTTAACACAGGTGCTGAGCTTTATATTTGATCTTTCCTGTGTTGTCATTTTAGGAAAAGGGGCTTCCAAATCTGCTTGCAAAAGGCTTCTGGTTACAAGATTGAGATTCTATCAGTGAAAAATCCTATAAAACTAAAATAAAAGGGGAGTGTGGACCCCTGCTGTGGGAAGAAAGGTTCTGATGAGATGGAGCCAAAAGGTGGGCAATGGATCAACAGTTCACAATTTTGAAGGCAAGATGCAGCCTGAATTCCATATACGTTTGTTCAGAGGAGCTGCAAACATGCTACAAAGGGTGCAGCGGGGTGAGGTGTGGTCAGCGCTGATCATTCCGGAATTGAGTGATCACACCTGGGTTCGCCAAGGCACCTCCCCGCGTTCCACCAAGTTCTTTCTGGAGCCACCCCTTCCCACTGGGGCCCTCCCCTAGTCTGGGGAGGTGGACACTGGGCAAGGGGGCAGGGGACAGCTGCTTTCAGGCCAGAGCTCCACGACCCCTGCTTCTGATAAGACAGACTGCTACTCTGAACTTTTCACACTGCAAAGCTGATTCCTAGCCCAGAAAACCTGCCGCTGCCTGGATGGGGGTGGGGAGTGGGTCCATGTAAACCCACAGTATTAGCAACCTGTCGCCAGGCCCAGGCTTCTGCTCTGCAATCGTCCCCGACTCTCTGCCACACTCACCTCTCCCCCAGGGCACAGACAACACCTGATTTATCATCACATCCCCAGATCCTAGCATGCAGCCTGCAGTGCCTGTAAATGTCTGTTGAGTGACTTTATGGGAAAAAGCCTGGAGGTTGGGAGGAGGGGGTGTTGAGTCAAGTGCAGCATCTGCATAAGGACTCAGAGCCAAGCCACAAGGCAGCTGAAGAACAGAAGCAGCCAACACCTGGGGAGGGGGGTATATCTAACCACTACGTGTCAGCTGTGCCCACTGCATCCCAAAGCCAGGAGGCCCTCTATGAGAGCAAATCCACCTTGAGCAAGTCACCGAATGGGTGGTACCTCAGGCTTCCCATCTGTGAAATGGGGGTTAATCAGCATTGTCATGGAACCGAATGAGAGAGGAAACCTCTTATCTACAGCCAGTGGCAAGGGAAGCAAACTTGGAAACTCCTTGGAGGAGAGGCCTTCAGCAGTGAGCTGTGGGGGACATCAGCCACCCTCACCTCCAGTTAGCCTCCAACTCCCTGGGGTGGGACCAGTATCCCACGCTTACCTGCAGCTGCCTCCATGCTAAGATAGGTGTTAGCGAACTGCCTGCTATTTCTTTCTTTTTGAATATTTATTTATTTGCCGCACCAAGAGGCACGTGGGGTCTTAGCTCGCCACTAAGAGATTGAACCTGTGCTCCTTGTACTGGAAGTGTGGAGTCTTAACCATTGGACTGCCAGAGAAGCCCATGCTTGCTTTTTCAATGCTGAAGAACCTGCCTGCAATGCAGGAGACCTGGGTTTGATCTCTGGGTCAGGAAGATCCCCTGGAGAAGGAAATGGCAACCTACTCCAGTATTCTTGCCTGGAGAATCCCATGAACAGATGAGCCTGGCAGCACAGTCCATGGGATCGCAAAGAATCAGACACAACGGAGCGATTAACACTTCCATCCCTCTTCTTTTGCAGCATTTAGTAATTAGGCTACACTGGGTTGTATGTTTCACCTGCACCATCTCATTTACTCCGTATCTCCCGTCGAGGGGGATAACCTGATCACCCCCATTTAAGAGCCTGGGTCTCTAAAGCTCAGCTGGTCAAGGCCAGACAAACCAGGGCCAGGATTCAGACCCCAGCTCCCTGCTCCCAGAGCCCACCCTGTGTCCACTCAGCTGCCCACCTCTCTCCCCAACCCAGCTTCAAAGAAGGCAAGATGAAATCCTGAAAGGGGGTTGGTATGCCTCCATCAGATCTCTTTGAAAACATGCCAGGATGAAGCTCCCAGGCATGGTGCCACACACAGAGCACCCCCCCAGCCAGACCTCCCCCACGCTGCCATGTGGTGACAGCCCCAGCCTCCTGACCCCTCCCCTCCTCTGCAGGTCCAGGCCATTCTCCCCTAAGGCACGCTCCCCATGTGACACCTCCCATCTGGGAATCACGCAAAGTGCTTCGAAGAATCATGGGGGTGGGGGGCAGGGGACCCCCACCCCTGCCTGAGACTCCAGGCTTCTCAGGAGGGAAGGGGCACCACGGAGGCACAGAGCCTCAGGCTGGACAAGGTGGACACCAGATGCCCTGCCTGGGGGTCTGCCAGAGGCCCAAAAGCCACCCTAGAGGAGACCAGGGCCCAGGGGAGGGAGACCCTCAGCTTCTTCCAAGGAATGAGAAGAGAACATTGGGACAGGGAGGCTTCTGGGGGGTCTCTGGGAGGGAGCAGGAGCCTAGCACAGGTGGGACACAGACAACTTGAGCTGTTACTTTGTTGTCATCTGGACCCAGGTGGCAGCCGTGGCTCAGTCTGAAGCGGGGCAGGGGGTGGGGGTGTGCGTTGGGCAGATGGCACCAGGCTGAGATTTCCGCGGGACTGAAGAAAGGAGCAGTGGTGACAGCCAGGAGAGGAGAGAAGGCAGCCATTGGGGCCCGAGGGCTGGAGAAAGAGCTCAGAGAGGGCCCAGGCCTGACCAGTGGCCAGTGGGGTTCAGTCACACGACTCCACCACACCAGCCCTGCCCCCACCAGAGAGGACAGACAGGGAAGGAAAGAACACCAGCAGCCTTAGGAATGCCATGGCCACTGCTGTGTGGGCTGTGACCATCTGCAGATCCAGAGCCGTGAGCTCTTAGCTGGGTGAGCCCCAAACACAAGAAACAGGGACCCACGTGTTGCTCCCACAGACAAGGAGATGGGCATTCGTGGTCCAGCAGCTCAGAGCCCCAGCCTCCATGATTGGCAGGAGGGTGTCTCAGCCTCTAAACTTCAGCAAAGCCCCACTGAGAGCCTCCAGCTGGGCTCGGTGCTATGAATTAGCACCCCTCCCCGTTTCTTCCCACCCTCAACCCCTGCCACTACCCTGCCCAGTCTCAATGCCTGTCATCTGGACACTGTCCCCTCTCCCAGAGGCTGCCCTCTCCCAGCAGCCTCACAAAGAGATCTTTCTAACACCAAGAAAGATCAAAGCTCCAGGCTCCAATGGCTCTCCAGGACTCAGGTGACCAAGTTCAAGCCCCTCAGCCTGGTATTCACTGGCCCTTCCTGGGTCGGTCTCCCAGCAAACTCCTTTCAACATTCCTTCCAGAACTTGATGCCCCACTGGCCAGCATGTGATGCTTCAAGCCCCCTTATACATACTCTTCTGTCGGCCAGGAATGCTAATGGGTGCCCTGTCTTGTGGCTCAGAAATGCTTTGCGGCCACCAACCTCAGCTCCAATGCTACCTCCTCCATGAAGCCTTGCTCAACGGGGAGGCTGGATGCTCAGGTTACGTGTCCTGCCTTGAGTCCCAGGTACACTGTCCACTTCTCCTCCCAGCCTATGGGCCCCTCATAGACACAGGCAGTGCCTGTTGGGTACAGGGCAGGCCCCAGAAATCTGTGCCCATGGGTCACCCTCCCTCCAGTGCTCAGGGCCACACTGCCCTCACCCCCAGGTCCCAAGGCTCTGGGTCTTGGAAGCTCAGAAAGAGAACAAAGGACCCACTAAACAGAGATCTGCTGGGCCCTGGGATGGGACAAGGTTTGGGAAATGGGAATGCAGTGGGGTCCCTGCCTTTGAAGAGGCAAATCTTTTGATCTTCTGAACTTTAGAACTTAAGGGAAAAGTTCCAAATTAAGAAGTGGTGCTTAAAAGGTATAAAACATAATACTAAGGTCAAAACTCCAGTCAAAGCAAAGGAGGTAGTGGGAGGGGAGATTCTTCCAGTGAACTCAGTGCTCTGGATTGGGAAGACCCCCTGGAGAAGGGAAGGGTTCAGATAGAAAAGACCAAATCCGTATGTTCCACCTTAGAGACTGCAAGACTGCTTTCACACACTCTCAAGTGTGCTGAAAGAACTAACAGGTCATCAAATGAATGAGGGATCTTCCCATAAACTTGTGAAGTCAAAATCATTACCATCTCCATCATGGTAAGGCAGAATTTGAGACAGAGAGAGAGGCCAAATTAACCTGACCAAAGACAAGCAGTTATTGCTAGACTGAACTCAGATTTTCAGATCCCAGGTTTGTGATATCATCTACCATATCACGTGGCCTTCCTTCATCCATTCAACTCCAGACATTCCTCCAGACACTCAGCTAGGGGCCAGGGCTGCCAAGAAAGAACACCTCCATGGGGGTGGCATCTCCCCTTTTTAGTTGGTTGGTCTGGAGCCCAACCCACTCTTGCAAGAGCCAATTACAGACTCTTTTAGGCTATCTCTGGGCCACCTCTTTGGTAGAACCCTATTTTGTTCATGTGCTTGGATGTTTCTTCCACCGAGTGGCAAACTCTTGAGGGTTGTCCAGACCTCACTGAGTGATTTGGATAAATCTGAGCAAGTGGGTAGAGCATCCAGCCGAAGTTAGCTTCAACCTCCTCTGGCTCTGTGCCTGAAGTCATGGGATGGGGTACTTATGCTGGGGGGTGGGGAACACCTTGGACTCTCCTGTCCTCAGAACCCTCCTGGCCCCCTCATGAGTTTTCAGCAGTAAGAGACAGAGAATTGAAGTGGAGGAGGAAAGCTTTAATGGCTACCAAGAGGCTCGCAGTATTTGAAGCTGCATATGGTTAACCCAGCCCATTCTTCCAACCACTCTCACATCCACCCTAGGAAATACAGTTCCTCCCTGACTATGTTCTCCAAAAGAGCCACCCTTCAAACAGCTTCCCAGGTGACATGTCAACATGTGTGTTGTGTTCAGTCACGTCCGACTCTTTGTGACCCCAAAGACTGCAGCCCGCCAGGTTTTTCTGTCAATGAAATTTTCCAGGCAAGAATACTGGAGTCGTTTGCCATTTCCAACTCCAAGAGATTTTCCTGACCCAGGAATCCGATCCAGTGTCTCTAGTGTCTCCTGCATTGGCAGGCAGGTTCTTTACCACTTCACCACCTGATATGTCCACATGCTGATTACTAAAGCCAAGAGGAGGAGAGATTTAAAACAGCAGAGCGAAAAGAAGTCCAGGGAAAAGTAGTCCAAGGCCACGTTCCAGCGCTCACTCCCCAGATGAGCGGGGCCTGCCTCCATCCCAGTTCTGCCCCCGCTGGTGGGTCTGATCATCACTCACATCCTATGGATAAGGGTCTAAACACTGAGCTGTATTTCTGCTTTGCAAATAAGATCATCTATAGACACAGAAGGCAATGGCACTCCACTCCAGTACTCTTGTCTGGAAAATCCCATGGATGGAGGAGCCTGGTAGGCCGCAGTCCATGGGGTCGCGAAGAGTCGGACACGACTGAGCGACTTCACTTTCACTCTTCACTTTCATGCATTGGAGAAGGAAATGGCAACCCACTCCAGTGTTCTTGCCTGGAGAATCCCAGGGACAGGGGAGCCTGGTGGGCTGCCGTCTATGGGGTTGCACAGAGTCGAACACGACTGAAGCAACTTAGCAGCAGCAGCAGCAGCATAGACACAGAGAACAAACTTATGGACACCAAGTGGGGAAGCGAGGTGAGATGACTTGGGAGATTGGGATGGACATGTAGACATGACTGATATTATGTATACAACAGATAACTAATGAGAACCTACCATAGAGCTCAGGGAACTCTACTCAGTGCTCTATGGTGACTGAAATGGGAAGGAAATCCAAAAAAGAGGGGAGATACATTTATAGCTGATTCACTTTGCTGTATAGCAGAACTAACACAATATTGTAAAGCAACCACACTCCAATAAAAACTGATTGAAAAATTAAAAGATAAACACGGAACTGCCCCAGAGTCCTTTGCCCTGGCCTCAGTGAAGCTCCAGATGGAGAATCCAGGGGACTGGCCTCGCCAAGGCTGACTGGGGTCTGAGCGGGATGGAAGCACAAGCCAGGTGTGTCTATAGAGAAACATACCTTCCCAAGAAGCACTGCTCAGACACAGTTCAGTCCCAGCCTGGAGGCTCGGGGCTGCCTGTTGAGGCAGACTTACAGGAAAGCAACTCTGCAACTCACTCCCCAGTGCTCCGAGGGCTCAGGCTTTAGCAGCCAACTGGTGGCCCACAATATCCGCTTCTGCCTGACTAGGCAGACAGGAGGGAAGGGGCAGGGGGCCAGCCATCTGCTTAATCCAGGCGTCTCTTCACTTCCAGCCAGACACACAGGACACAGGACAGCACCCCACAGGGCTCCAAGTGAAATAAGGGAACCCCTCACCCCAAAATAAAGCATGCTTCCAGAGGAGCTGTGGAAATAGTCCTGCTGAAGACTGGAAGATGCTGCAGCAGGGAAGGGCCAGGGGGCTTCTCCTCGAGGAAGATGAGGGCTGCCAGGCTAACCCTACCAGCCCAGCTGTCGGCCAAGCTTCCTTTAGGAGATGAACACAGCTGCTCTTCCCCCATGGAACCACTGGGCTCTGGGGGCAACCAATGGGCCCACCGGGGCATCATCTCCGAGGGACTTGTGAGGCCAGAGCTAAGTGTATGGGGAGGATGAGGGCGGTCAGGGGAATACTGGACAGAACCTCCCCCGACCTTGCTCTCTCTCCAGCACTTGCAACCGCCAGGTCGAGGTTGCTGCAGGCAGAGCGCAGCAAGCCAGCCCTCTGCTGCCTGTATTCCCCTCTCCACCAGCCCTCACTTCCTGTGCCTGAAAACCTAGGCGATCCAGAGGAGAAAAAGAAAAAGTCACTCCCTCTCCCCATCTCCTGATCCCAACCATGGCGTTCTGACATGGGATAAGCCAAGCACTCCATAAACTGAAGCCCGCCCTTCCAGCGAAAAGAGAGACGACAGCGTCTAATGTTGTTAGAAAAGTGCAGTGGAGTTCCGAGTCTGTCCATATTGGGTGCTGCTGGGGACCAGGCGAGTGTGGGCAGCAGCAGGATCCCAGGGCAGGGCTGTGAGACTGGAACCCTCATGTCCAGCCTTCCCAGTGCTCAGAGAAGGGTCAGAGGTCTCCCTCCCCGCCCCTGCCTCCCCACTGGGCGAGCCGGCACCGAGCCAGCATCATTCGTGGGCACAGATGCTCAGGGAAAACAGACACCCGGGAGGTTATCCGGAGCAGAGGACCCCCGAGGCTTCTCCTGAGAAACGAAAAACCGCAATTAGCAGCCTCCAGTCATGAATCTCCTACACTTAGGAAGATGCAAAAGCTCTACTTAGGGTAATTTTCCGGACAAAATACATACGTTTCGCCTTTGCCCATGCCTCCGTTCAAGTTCACCAAGAGACGGAGAAAAACCTCCGCTGACCGGAAACCTGGCGTGCTAGCAGAACGAGAGGGAGCTGCCGCTAGGTAAACGTCTCCTCTAAGAAAAGGCAGTGCGCACCCCAAAACCTGTCCTCACCCCTTCCCCGGGCCCGGATCCAAGGCTCCATCCCGGAAAACGGACAGTCTCTGAGGGTTCCAAGGCGGGTATGCGGCTTGGGAAACTGCCTTGAGCACCCCCTCCCCATCCCGCTCGTCCGAAACCTCCCTCCACCCAAGCGCACACACTCCCGGGCGAAGCCGCCCCGGCCCCGCGAGAGGCACCCCCCGCCAGCGCGCCCCGAGCCGGAGCAGGTGCAGCCCCGCCGCGCTCCCGGCCGCGTCTACACAAACTTGTTGGCCCGCGGCTGGGGTAACCCTACCCGCTGCCCGCGCAGGGGTCCCGGCTGGAGCACCCGGAGACCGCACTCACCCACGCGATCGCGGCCAGCTGGGGCGCCCGCTCCCCGCCTCCCCGGGGCGCTGAGCCCGCAGCCCCGCAGTGCCCGGAGCCTAGGCGCCCCCGGCGCCCGCACGCCCCCGGGTGGCCCGCGGCGAGGAGCGGCCCAATGCGCCCCGGGCACAGGGCGCCGCCGCCTGGCTCCCTGGGCTGCGGACGTCCGGGCTGAACCGCGGCGGCAGAGCGAGCGGGCGCCGAACGGGCAGCCGGGCGAGCGGGCGAGCGGGCGCCCGGCTCTGCACATGCTCACTCGCGCGGCCCGGGGACAGCGGCCGGCCGCCGCCGGGTCCTAGAGGCGACCGTCCTCCCGCCGCCCGTGGGAGGGGTCGCCCAGGTCCTGGGGACCAGCCCACCCGGCGCAGCCACACTCGCTGCTGGGAAGCAGAGTCGCCGGCACCCACTTCCATACACACACTCCCATACACACACAAAGAACCTCCCTTGCTGTAATACACACCGGGCTAATGCAGTAGCGCTCACACCAACACACGTCTACACAAACACACTGGACACTGCCACATAGAGGAACAGGCTCCCACACTCGCCCAACACACGGGGACACACAGTGATGCAAACACACTGAACCACTGCTTCACAGACACTCTGACACCCACACTCACACACACAACACACACACACACACAGGGCTCTGTCCTGGGACACTGACAGCCACCCGTTTGCAGCACTCTGATACCAAGCCACAGAGGCAGACAGACACACGTTGGATCACTGTCCCACGCAGAGCTAGACACTAACACTCACATCCTTATGCACACACACACACACACGCACACGCACTCTGAGACAGTCACCCACAGATCGCTACCCCTCAGACAAATACACTGACACCATCTCCCATGCCCACACACTCAGGGCTCTACCACCAACCACTGCACTGCCCCACACAGACCTACAGTGACAGACCCACACTGAGGTGTAGTGATCCACACACCGGAGTCCACTGACACACACACTGCTGTGTAGAGAGTCATACTGGCCATTGGCCCACAGACCCCCTGAGGTGGATAGGCGCTGATACAGACACACAGGTACACAACCACACTGCTACACACCCATCCCCTTTTTAAAATAACGACTGGATCCAACCTTCAGGATTCTCCCTCCACGCCCCACTCCTGCTCCTCAGGAGTCCCCAAGCCACCGTTCTGCCCCTGCCCTGCCAGGCACATCCTTGGCCCTTGTCTCACCTGGGGCTGGCTGCTGAGATGCTCCGAAAACTGGGGACCAGCAGAGGCTGCGGGAACAGGTGGCGCTGGCATGGCTCTAAGAGGGTCTTCCTGAAAGGGAGTTGCATACCTCCGACTCCCACTAGGGGCAGCACTGCTTGGCAAGGCTGGGAGGAGCCGTTTTCAACAGGTGGAGGGCAGGCGGGGAGAGGATTAGCCTGGGGATCAGTCGAAGCTTTATGTAGGTCAGTCAAGTGGCACCCAAAGGGGAAACGGAGGCGCTTAGGTTAGCCCGGCTAGTCAGGCCAAGTGCAGAAATTCAGAGAGTCAGCCCCCCTCCCTGGGATGAAGTAGGGGAGTACTGGGGCCGGGGAGGACCTGGAGGAGGGAACAGGAAGTGAGGGATGATGCTTGCAGGAAAGCCCCCATACACATCTCTTTGAAGTGTGAATGTGTGTGTTGCTATTATTGTTGCTGTTGTTCAGTCACTCAGTCTTGTGGGACTATTTGCGACCCCATGGACTGCAGCATGCCAAGCTTCCCTATCCTTCGCTATTTCCCAGAGTTGGCTCAAGTTCATGTCCATTGTTGCTATTATTACCAAAAACAATAATCCACTGTACATTTTTTGCATTGCGTTTTGATTTTCGAAGCCCTCTCCAGGACAGCTACATCATTTGTGGGACCCAGTGCAAAATGAAAATGTGGGCCTTTGTTCAAGAATGGGTAAGAACTTCAGGAAAGGAGAACAGACGCATGAAACCCAGCGCAGAGCCCTTCTGAGCTTAAGCCCCATGCCCTGGATGAGGCTCATGCCAGTGGAGCTGGCCCTAATTCTTTCATGCACTTAGCCCCCACTTAGAACTCAAAATAAGTGCTGCATGCCTTCACCATCTTCATCTGCAAATTAGAGAAAATGCACCCATTCTTGGGCTTTTGTGAGGATCAAGGGAAATGCTTGGTGAGCTTGTAGCACTGTCTGCCACAGGATACACGCGTAATGCCTTTTAGTAAACATGATATGAAGAGCTTTCTCCCAAGGCTTTGCTACGATCCAGAAATGCCACCTGTGCAACGGTCTCTTGATCCACAGGCTTACAGTACCTTCTCATCCTCCAAATATCACCTCCCCAGAGGCCTGCCCAGACATCCCAGGCTGCATAAAGCATACTCTGTCCTCACCTTGTGGATTTACTTGCTTATTGTCTGTCTTCTCCCAGAGCTTCCCAGCCCCCACAGCTAGAATTTCAGCCCCCACAAAGCCAGGAAAATTCTCATCTCATTCAGAATTATATCCTTAGTGTCTAGCTTAATTCTTGGCACATAGGCATGCCCACCACGTATTTACTAGATAAATAATTAACTGGTTTTTAAAAATGCAATATGCCTAGCATGACGTATTTTTAAGGAACCCAAACAGTTT
Source organism: Bos mutus (assembly GCF_027580195.1). NCBI lineage: Eukaryota > Metazoa > Chordata > Mammalia > Artiodactyla > Bovidae > Bos > Bos mutus. Next base: position 12,654,180 of record NC_091635.1, read on the forward strand.
CCCAATAGTCTCCATGTGTCTTCCCAAGAACTCAGAGACTGCTTATTCCTGTTCAAGTCACAGACAGATCCACGTTTGTGTCCAACCGCTTTATAATGGTCCATTGGGTGCTACTGGCCAGTAGGGAGACCAAGATTGAGTGCCTGGATGGCACATGGCCTTTCATCCCCCTGCCAGGGGCCTAAGGTGGGTTATGGAAGCAGGTGCCCCTCCAGTACCTGCCAGCATCTGCATCTGAACACCCTCCTCCTTCAACTACATAGCTCTTGGCTACTGCTCCATCAGGACCCTGGCAGGTGACACAGCCTTGACCATCCCAGAGTAGCCTGTGAAGGTTGCCTTACGCTCCTGGCGGAGCCCTGCATCATTGGAAAAAGCATCATTCAGAGACCCAGAGAACCTTTGGCAACATCTGAAAAGACGAGGATGCAGTTTCTTCTCTCCTCCTTTGCTTTTATTCCCCCGTGGTGCTGTGACTGGTGCCCCCTCTGTGCACTCAGACCTGAAACTGGCTTCACCACTTTGCTACGCTGCCTATTTACCTGCTGTCTCCCATGAGCACGCTGCAGAGGCTTAAATATGCCTCTGTGAAGACGCCAGCCACACAGATGGTAATTGTACCCCCTGCTGAGCTGTGTCTGCAGATATCAGAGTGTGAGGTGGGGAAGGGTAGGGATCTGTACCCGCCGCCTGGCAAGGGAGGACAGGTCTGGTCTGGGAGCAGCTGGACTTCCTAGGTAGGGGCCAGAGGTGCCCTGAAAGTTTCAGGAATCCAGAGGCAACTGGGATCAGAATGAGGAGGAAACCTGAGTTGCATTTTTTTCTTTTTTTAAAAAATATTTGTTCTTTCTTTTTTTTTTTTTAATAAATAAAGAAATGTGCCAGGTCTTAGCTGTGGCATGCAGTATCTTTTAGCTGCAGCATGTGGGATCTAGTTCCTCAACTAGGGATCGAACCCGGGCCCCCTGCACAAGTCTTAGCCTCTGGACTACTAGGGTAGTCCCCCAAGTTCCTTTTCTGACTAGACTGGAATAAACTGTGTGACCTCATGCCGAACTTACCTTCTTTTGTCCTGGTTTGCCTTTCTGTAAAATGCTGTTGCTGCTGCTGCTGCTGCTGCTGCTGCTAAGTCACTTCAGTCGTGTCCAACTCTGTGCGACCCCATAGATGGCAGCCCACTAGGCTCTCCCGTCCCTGGGATTCTCCAGGCAAGAACACTGGAGTGGGTTGCCATTTCCTTCTCCAACGCATGAAAGGGAAAAGTCAAAGTGAAGTCGCTCAGTCGTGTCTGACTCTTTGTGACCCCATGGACTGCAGCCTACCAGGCTCCTCCATCCATGGGATTTGCCAGGCAAGAATACTGAAGTGGATTGCCATTGCCTTCTACTTCTGTAAAATGGGCGGTCGTCTAATTCATAAGTGAAGGACCTTGCTTTGAGAGAGGCAGGGGAGCGAAACGAGAGCGCTTCTCTGGTTGGGCAAATGGAATCGTTTTGCCAGAATGTAGTTTTTTAATCTGCAAAATGGGCAAAGAGTCCACTTTCTAGTGCAGAGTTCCTGGCACAGGGTAATATATTCAGTAAGTGATGACATGAATAATTCCTCCAACTGGTGGTATGATGACAATTCTTCCTGGCTGTGGTGTGGTGTGGGGTCTAATGTTGCAGGTGCTGGCCAAGAGTGTGTTGGATTCAGTTTAAAACTGCCTGACCCTGCGACCCTTCCTGTCTGCAACGGGCTGGGGCTGGGGAACAGAAAGCACTGAAGGATCACCAGCCAAGGGCAGAGGTCTGTCAGGTTAGACGCAGGGCTCACGGGCTCAGTTATCAGCCAGAGGGTGTAAGGCCTCTGGTGGAGAGGGTGGCAGAGTAGACCCCCGCTCTGCTCCTCCTGCCTGGTGTTCATGTGCGTGCTGAGCAGAGGAAGCACCCTATCTTTGCTCCATTTTTATGAACTTCTCTGTAAGTCATTCATCAAAGGCCTTGAACTTGGAAGCTGTCATTTAAGAAAAGCTGCTGGAGCACCTCAAGCAGATGGCAGTGATTCAAGAGGAGATGGGTTCATGTTAATGAACTTCTTATTTGGGAATAATTTTAGATTTCCAGAAAAGTTGCAGAGCATTCTTGTGTGCCCCTCACTTAGTTTTCCCTATCGTTAATATCTTATAGGGCTTTCCCTACGGCTCAGCTGGTAAATAATCCACCTGCAATGCAGGAGACACCGGAGACGTGGGTTCAACCCCTGGGTTGAGAAGATTCCCTGGAACAGGAAATGGCACCCCACTCCAGTATTCTTGCCTGGAAAACCCCACGGACAGAGGAGCCTGGCAGGCTATAGTTCATGGGATTGCAGAGTCGGACACGACTAAAGTGACTTAACACAATATCTTATGTGACCAGGGCACCTTGCTCAAAGCTGAGAATTTCAGCTTTGCTATTTGCTATTGACTAGACTGCAGACTTGATTTGTGTTTCCTCTTTCCTCATTCGTGTTGTCTTTCTGTTTCAGATTCTATTCAGGGTCCAGGGTACCACACTGTGTTGTTATCCCTCTCCCTAGTCTCTTCTGTTCTGTGACAGTTTCTCGTTCTTTCCTTGACTTTCATGACCTTGACAGACCTGAGAAATACTGGCCAGGTACCCTGTGAAATGTCCAGAGGGCTCAATTCAAACGGGACATCTCAGACTAGAAGGATTTTTGAACCTGGTGGCATTAAGTGGCTATTTTTTTTTTAATCTACATTGAACTTGCTACAATATTGCCTCTGTTTTATGTTTTGGTTTTTTGGCCATGACGCATGTGAGATCTTAATTCCCCAACCAGAGACTGAACCCACATGCCCTGCATTGGAGGGTGAAGTCTTAACCACTGGACCACCAGGGAAGTCCCTCATGTGACTATTGATACCATCTCTATGCGTGAGCCTATTATGGCCCATTACAAGAGACCTGGTCAGCATCCTAGGGAAAGAAGACGAGGAGAGGCCACAATGGAAGAAATTTCAACAGGATAGGGGCTGGCAGAGGGCTAGTGGCTGGAGGAAATACAATATGAAGTTCCAAATGTAATACTAGCCAGTTCCTGTACCTGATATGCAGGTTCTGCTCATTTCCTGTGTTTCTCTTCAATCTGAGTGTCCTGGCCGCACAGGGCATGTCACTGGGGAAGGAGAGCTGCTGCCCTGAAACTCCCACTTCAGCCCTGCCCTTCCATCCCCCGACTTGCATGGGGCCCATATTCATCTGCTTACACAGTTGGCCATCTCCCCTCACCTCAACCTGATTGAAAACAGCACATCAATGGTAATAGGCACAGTAAAGTCTCCATAAATATCTTCATCAAGGCAAATTAAACCTTCGTTTGGAAATATTTTTAAGAACAAGAAACACACAGACTTAATAGAATAAGCTATGGTTGCCAGGGGAAAGAATGGGAGAGACAGTTAGGGAGTTTAGGATGGACATGTACACACTGCTATATTTAAATGGATAACCAAAAAGGACCTACTGTATAGCACATGGAAATTTGCTCAATGTTATGTGGCCACCTGGATGGGGGGGAGTTTGGAGGAGAATGGATACATGTGTACCTATAGCCTAGTCCCTTCACTGTTCACCTGAAATTATCAGAACATTGTTAATTGGCTATACCCCAATACAAAATAAAAAGTTTAATAAAAGAAAGAGAAACATGTTTGGTTCTTTCCAATCCCTTTCTCTCCCTCCCCTTTGTAGGAATTTCTATTATAGAACCTTAAACACAGCTGTGCTGCTATGCCAGAAAGTGGAGTGGCCACTTCAAGACCATAAGATGACAAGCCAATCCTCTATGTGGGGCAGAGCACAAAGACAGAAGAGACCCAGGTGTGAACCAATGGATGACCCCCTTCCCTGTGGACACATGTTAGAAAAATAAGATCTATTTGTATAGAAATACATCCTGATCTCTTATGTGCTTTTGTCCTTCAAATTGTGAGCCGCCAATATTCAGCATAGGAACAGCAAAGTCCTAATAACTAAGTTTGTGAACCAAGTGAGTAGAAATCTAAAGATCTTGCATATTTTGAGTTTCTCCCTTCTGGAAGTTTTGGTGTATAAGCAGGTGGATGAGTGGAAAGTGGATGGAAGGGCTAGGGCTGTGCAGATGGACCTAAGGAGAAGCAGGCAGACAGGAGGCGGAGGGTAAGCAGAAAAGTTGGATTGTATAGATGCTGAGCTCTGTGACCGCAGGGAGCTCATTTGTCTTCAAGTTCACGGCTGTCACCCCAGCACCCTCCTGTCCCCTGCCCTGAATAGCCTTACCTACTCAAAGCCCCTTCACGTGGCAGCCCCGCCCCCATCTTGCCCAGGTCACCATCCACCCCTCTCCATCCTCCTCTGGCCCCCCACTTTGAGGTTTTCCCAAGCTCTTTGTCATCTCCCCCCATCAGCCTTTGCCATCCCATCTCTGGAGTTCACTCACCCTATCTCCTTTGCCTGGAATGCCCCTCTCCTCGCAATCTGTTGCTCTTTCAGGGCCTGGAACAAACTCTCCCTCCTCCTTGAAGTCTTCCCAGATTGCACATCCAAATTTAATCTCTCACCCCCACCCCCCATCAGTGTTTCCACAGCTTTGTGTTTGGGATAAAAGCCAGGATGGAGAAACACAGAAGCCAAGTAGGAGGAGAAGGTGTGTGTGCATGTGTGTGTGTGTATGGCAGGGTGGGGGGAGGCATGTAGAGCCATTCAGAGATCTACTGACAGAGGAAATATCTATGTCACCACCTGTCTGCCCTAGGTGAGTGTGACAGGGGAAGATGGTGTCACTTAGGAAGAATCATGACTTGATGGGTCCTATGCTAGGCATTTTACATATGTTGATCATGTAATCCTCTTCACAACTCTATTAAATATGTACTGTTTTAGCCCCATTTTACAGATGAGAAGACTGACGCTCAGAGGAATTAAGTGACTGAGCCAAAATAACATATCCAGAAAGCAGAAAAGCTGGGTTGGAGTTCAGATTTGGTTGGCCTCAAAGGGCCTCACCCCCATGGGCTCTAACTTGGTCACTCATGTCCACCCACCTGTCCATCCTCCCAACCCACCCAGGGGACACACAGGGACAGCCTCCTGCCCCTGCTCAATCATCCCAAGGCCGACACATATGTGCTTGTCCTCCATCTCAGATCATGGAGGAATTCTCTGGAAAAAGTGCTGCTGAGTTGTTACTAAAAGAGGACATAGTCAACGTCATGGCTAGAGCTCAGGGGATCATGGGAAGGGGGGGAAGCGGGGAGGGATAGAAGGAGGGAGGGAGAGCGGCTACTTTCCTAAAGATTGTTAAGTAGGATCCAGGAATCCTCTAGGGAGATGGAGAGAAAAGAGGTGCTGAGGAATGGAATTTCCAGCCCTACCCTGCATACACCCTGGTGCCAGACACCCCAGATGTGTGGGCTCACCCACAGGAGGAAACTATCCTATAACAGGACACACACGGGAGTGGAGCAAATTCGGCTGGATAAATAAACTGTTCCCCCATGTTTCGTCTAGTTCCTTCTGCTTCCTTTTATGTGTGTTCCCCAAGGGCAGCTGAGGGATAGGGGAACCAAGGGACAGAAGTGCTAAGAAGGAACAGAAATGCACTGGAGCAAGAAATTCACCAGTCTCTGGAAGAGCAGACAGATTCTGCCGTTCACTAATCATGTGGTGTGTGTCGCTGAGCAATGCTCTTCACCTCTCAGAGCCTCAGTTTTCCCATCTGTAAAATGGAGATAATAAGAATGCGAGGAGATAACATGTATGTTTGGGGAGGGGGGAGTTGGTCCTGTGCTTCCCACCTTACATACACCAAGTTACTTATTTCTTTTCCTTTGGATGTGTTCTCACAATTTTTAGTCATATTTTTTTTGGGGGGGGGGAGTGTAAAGAATCCACCTGTAATGCAGAAGACCTGGGTTCAACCCCTGGGTTTGGAAGATCCCCTGGAGAAAGGCATGGCTACGCACTTCAGTATTCTTGCCTAGAGAATCCCAGGGACAGAGGCTACAGTCCATGGGGTCACAAAGAGGTGGACACAGCTGAGGAAAAAACACTTCCACTTCCACTTCTGAGACTAGACTTTGCAACCCGAAGGCAGAGGTCATTCTAAAGTTCATGAAGCCTGCTTTCCCTGGACCTAGGACAGCACCTGCCATGGGGCAGGGAAAGATGAGAGCAGTGAACGATGCTTGGAGTGCCCTTACTTCTTGCTTCATCCAGGCCTTCGGGAATTGTACCTAAGGCCGGGGTGTGCACCGGTGCCTGGGAGGGCAGAGAGCTGGAGGATGGCGGGTAAGGTCTGGATGCTGGTGGGGACCTGAGGACCCTGAGAGTGTCTAATTCAGATTGTCCCTGCCGACCCTGCTTTCACCAGTTGGAGCAGCTCATGAGAGCAAGAATATTTTCGAAGAACAGGTGTTGAGACTGAGAAGACTTCAAAGAAGAAATGGTGATGGATGGAGGGGAAGTGGATGGAGGGGAAAGGATACTTTAGGATGGGGAGGGGCTGGTGCAAGTTAGCTGAGACTAGGACAGCACACCTGGAGTGCTGAAGGGAAGGGGAGAAATTCTCTGTGCTTGGCAAGCGGATGGGGGCAGGGAGTGTGTTAGGGGAACCTGAGAGATTTGGCCTTTATCCTGGAGCTAAGTGCTGAAGAGCCAGGGAAATTTTTCACCGGCAGGTAGAATCAGCGATATGGGGAAGGGGTAGAGAACAGTGGGGTCCTGACCATCCTGACTGTCATCCCCAGGCCTGCCTGTTACCATGGCAACCAATGGCGGGGGAGCGTGGAGAGAGATCTTTCTGTTTCTATATGTATGAGTTCGACCTCGATCATCTCAAGCTGAGTCTCAGACAAACAGTGGGTCCACCCGCTTCCCCTGAGAGACCCCAGGTGAGGAAGCCAACTCAGCACTCCCAGAAAGCAAAGGCCTGGCTCCTGACCCCTGGGCCTCTCCTGGTCCCCCTCCCTGTTCACCTGAGGGATGGCAGGGCTCAGGTGTGCATCTGACCAGCTTCCACCCATTCCTGACCACGCTCTGAGGAGCAGGGAAATGAGAAGTGACAGCCAATGCCAGGAGTCACTAAGTCTCTGTCACCTCGATTTCCAAGACAGGAGCTGGTGCTGAGCGAACGTGGCACTTCAGAGACACCCCTGTCCCTGCAGGAGCCACCAGAGCCAAGCTGGGGCCTAGCCCCGCCCCCTGCCGACCTGCCTCTCCCCCAGCCCCGCCTCCCCGTTCCCACTTCCACGCCCCCCCCCGCCCCGCCCCGCGCCCCACTCAACCGCGGATCCTGGACCTTGCTTCCATCCGCAGCCGCAGTCCCGCCCGGTAGACACACATCTGACTCCTCCACACCCAGCCTCAAGTTCAGTTCAGTCGCTCAGTCGTGTCCGACTCTGCGACCCCACGGACTCCGGCACGACAGGCATCCCAGTCCATCACCAACTCCAGGAGTTGACTCAAACTCATGCTTGGAAAAGCCCATGGATGGAGGAGCCTGGTAGGCTACAGTCCCTGGGGTCTGGAAGGGTCGGACACGACTGAGCGACTTCACTTTCACTTTTCACTTTCATGCATTGGAGAAGGAAATGGCAACCCACTCCTGTGTTCTTGCCTGCAGAATACCAGGGACAGAGGAGGCTGGTGGGCTGCCGTCTATGGGGTCACACAGAGTCGGACACAACTGAAGTGACTTAGCAGCAGCAGCAGCAGCATGTCCACTAAGTCTGTGATGCCATCCAACCATCTCATTCTCTGTCCTCCCCTTCTCCTCCCGCCTTCAATCTTTCCCAGCATCTGGGTCTTTTCCAATGAGTCAGTTCTTCCCATCAGCTGCAAGCTGTGGGCGTAACTTTACCCATCACTAGGACCACCTCCTCAAAAGAAAGGACTCTCCTCTGTGCCTTTGAAAGACAGCCTCTGTGGGAGTTCCCTGGGAGCCTAGTGGTTAGAAGTCTGGGCTTTTGCTGCCGTGGCCTGGGCTTCTCCGTTCCCTGGTCAGGAAACAGATCTTGCAAACCCACCTGGCATGGGCAAAAATAAAATAAAGATAATCTTTGAAAAGTTCGCTTATGATACCATCCCACAATTCTGGGGATGGTAATAATAATTATTACCTGTTATTATAATTAGGTAAAATAATAATTTTTACCTAATTTTTGCCTAAAGATAATAATTATTCCCAGGAATGATTAATTACTCTATCTGTGTTCAATGCCTTGATCTTTTTTTATTTTTACCAACAGATTGAGGGGTTTCTGGCTACCAGGTCTTTCCCCAGACAACTCGGCTTTTTGAAACAATCTCTACAGTGCCTTTTTCTAAGGGAAATACTGGAGAAAAATAATTACATCTTACATGCAGGCATTTACAGTCTCTAAAATGCAAATCTGGTCAAGCCACTCTCGTCCTTAGGATCCTTTTAGGCTCTACAAGATTCAGGCAGGAACCCCTTCACCAACCCCAGTACTGACCCAGCCAAAAGCGCCACCCACATTTTGCCAGCTTTTGCTCCAGACATGACACTCGGTCCCTGAATCAAGTTTTCTGACTCCCCCAGGTGTGATTGTTGTTCAGTCACTAAGTCGTGCCTGACTCTTTGTGACCCCATGAACTATGGCATGCCAGGCTTCGCTACCCTTTACCATCTCCCGGAGTTTGCTCAAACTCATGTCCATTGAGTCAGTGATGCCATCCCCCATCGCATCCCCCATTGTCCCCTTCTCCTCCTGTCCTCAGTCTTTCCCAGCATCAGGGCCTTTTCCACTGAGTCAGCTTTTCACACCAGGTGGCCAAAGTATTGGCGCTTCAGCTTCAACAACAGTCCTTCCAATGAATATTCAGGGTTGATTACACATGCATGCATGTGCAAACATAGGTATATGCGCGTGCAAGCAGTGCACACCTGTACGCATGAACACGAAAGTGCACTGCAACACACGCATGTGAGAGTACATGCCCACACACAGCTGGACGTGCACACACAAACACGTAGGTGCTTTTGTGTGTGTATTTGTTTTTACCTTAATACTGATGAAGTGAAGTGAAAGTGTTAGTCAGTCGTTTCTGACTTTTTGTGACCCCAACAGGCTCCTCTGACCATGGAATTCTCCAGGCAAGAATACTGGAGACCATTTCCTTCTCCAGGGGATCTTCCCCACCCAGGAATCAAACCTGGGTTTCCACAAAACCTGGGTTTTGTTTGCAAGCAGATTCTTTACCTCTGAGCCCAAGGAAGCCACTTGGTTCTTTGCAGAGTGTCTTTGGGCCTTTGGTACTGGACACTCCCTCCTCACTGTCAGCTCCTGGCCCTGGGGCAGTACAGAGTGCAGCGCCCAGTGAGACAAGGTTGAACACACGAGGTGGTCCAGAGGTGCAGCCCTGGGACCCTCTGCGGGACGTGAATGGGTCCCCACCCCTTCCTGAGGCTTTGTCCCCTGCAAGGACGTTGGGAGGGGTCCATGTGGACCAGGTAGGCTTGAGGGGGGCGGGGAGCTAGGAGACCCGTCCAGAATTCCCACTGCAGCCAGCATGGTCGGTGCAGCCACCCAACCTAGCTTATTTACGATGCTTTTAGCTCCAAGCAGGCCCATTTCCGAAGTCCTCTCTGAGGTATAAATTATCTTAAAGGGCTGATTTGTATCACTGTGGTTGGACAATGCCTAACCAGAAAGCACTCCGGCCTTTCAGCAGTTTCAATCCAGGGAGAGCTATGGATTTTTTTTTCACCCTAATTGAGCACTTCAGAAAGGGAGGGTGTTGAAAAACCTTCAATAGGTTGCATTTTTAGGGAAAGCAATTTTGACTTATTAGGCGCTGTTGGCTTCAGAAATATGCTCACTAATGACTTCTATTTAAATATTTCCCTCCAGCTGAGACTTAAAAAAAGCACTGTGTTAATGGATTTGACATCCCCTAAATGAGTATTTTCCCACCTCGGCCTCTGAACTTCCTTGGCCAGATCTTCTCAAACAGTCAAGAGATCCCAAGCAAGCTGTATTCAGAAAAAACCCCTGTCAGAATTAGCTATAGAAAGGATAATTTTCCTTTTTCAACTGTAGGGCCAACAGTGATCTTCTAGGTGTAAGCCCAAACTTAGATGGAATCACTGGTTTCTCAGTCTTTCACTGGTGACCCAACCCTTATAGAATTAGAATTAAACCCAAAGCCTCTGATCTTGCACAAAAGGCCCATCCTACCCTCATCTGACACCACAATACCCACCTGGCTCTCTTTGAACCCCAGGCAGAAAATTCTAGGTGAGTGCATGGCCTGGGCTGGCATGCAGAACCTGACATCCAGAAGGGCTGTGTCTGCTTTAAGGCTCTGCTGTGGCCGTCTTGAAATTCCTTTTTTTTAAAGAAAGATTTATATATGTATATAATTTTATTTCTTTTTGGCTGCGCCAGGTCTTCATTGCTGCCCACGTGGTACAGCAAGTGGGGGGCTACTCTCTAGTTGGTGTGTGGGCTTCTCACTGCAGTGTTTTCTCTTGTTTCAGAGCCCGGGCTCTAGAGCACAGGCTCAGTAGTTGTGGGGCACGAGCTTAGTTGCCATGAGAAATTGGGGTCCTCCCAGACCAGGAACCAAATCCGTGTCCCCTGCGTCGGCAAGCAGACTCTCACCCACTGGACCACCAGGGAAGTGCTGTCTTGAAATTCTTCATAATTTTTGATCAAGGAGCGCCCTATTCTCATTTTGTACTGGGCTCTGCAAATTGTGTATAGGATCATGCCCAGATTCATCACCCTCTCCCGCTCCTCTCTACATTTCCTTGTATAAGCAGTTTCCTCTACCTGAGGCATCAGCCTTCAGCCCAGCCCTGCCTGCTCCTTGTCCATGAAATTAACCCTGAGGAAGCGCCTTGGATAGTGGAGACAGCACAGCCTAGTAGCTGAATGAAGCCAGAGACCAGAATGCCAATCTCAGCTCCACCACTTCTGGGTTACATGATCTTCGGCAAACAACTTAGCTTCTCTGAGTCTGAGTTTTCCCTTCTGAAAGAATGGAATTACCATTGTCCCAACTTCCTAGGTTGCTGTGAGAACTAATTTTGAGATAATCATGGAGCATTTAGAAGAGTGTCTGGCACAGTATTCACCACTGTTGCCAGTCCCTTCATGAGTGTGATTGAATTTTGATCCTCTCATGAAGCCCTCCTTGGCTGGCCTGACTGCTTCACCTAGAGTGAGACATCCCCTGTCCCAGGTCCTGTAGCCTCCTCTCTTCTATAGGGCCAGCAGGCCACTAGATCGCCATTTGTCAGTATGGTTACAAACACTTTTGTTTGCAAGCATCAGGAACTCACTCAAACTAACTTAGGCAAAAAGACAGGCCTAGTTGTAAGTATATGAGGGACAAGAAGATGGCTGAGCCTCAGGAAGACCTGGAATATAAACTTGAAAACGCAAGTACCCACTTTTCCCATTTAACTCTTGCTTTTATCTCAGGAATGGCCTCTTTCTCTCTCTCTGTCCCTCTCTGTCTCTTCATCTCTCTACAAACCAGCATCTCCCTCAACTTGGCCACAAGGTAGAAAAGTATTACCTGACAGCATCTAAATTGTCCGTATGGTTCTAGCCACCTGAAAGCTGGACCATTACTGGTTCAGTTTCACAGTTCTGCGGACAAAGCCCCAACTGGCCCCTCCAGGGTCAAGCTCATCAATGGAGCCCAAACTACAAGATGATTTTACGCTCCAGTGTGGCTTAATCTCTCCACACCTGTCTACCGCACATGTCTATCTTTCCCTCAAGGGCCACAAAGGACCCCTAAAGGCCACGTGCTTCTCAGCTTTGCCTCCTCCAGTCTGGTGCCTGGAGCCTAAATTGTTGTTGAATAAAGGAAAGTGTGAAGAGATCAGAGGATGATGTAGTTGGATGGCATTACCAATTCAATGGACATAAATTTGGGCAAGCTCTGGGAGATGGTGAGGGGCAGGGAAGCTTGGAGTGCTGCAGTCCAAGGGGCAGAGAAGACTCAAACAGGACTTGGGGACTGAACAACAACAAGAAAGGAGGTTGTAAATGGTAGTGGAGAGGCTTGCATTTTCAACCCAAACACTGATACGGAGCAGGGACCTATGGGGCTCCGCAAAGCCTTCCTGTGTCCCCCATTTCTTTGATTACAGGAAACAGCTTTCATTCAGCTTCCATGACCTTTCCTGAGGTCCAGTGGGCAGATTCAAGCAGTTGTTAATTAGGGAAGGGAGGGGATGCGAAACCAGGGAGAAACAGTCAAGAGCAACCTTGGGGCAGGGTCGCGTTTCCCCATCAATGGACACACACAACAAACATTTTGAGCTATTTTGCAGAGATTGAAACCCCCTCCAGGTGGGAGAAGTTAAAGATTAATGATGTTAGGCTGCCCACAAGCAGATAGACCTCAGACCAGTTGGACCTGAGGTTGTTAACACTAACTCCTACTGACCTCACCGCTAACCCATCAGAAGAATGCCCATGAGCTGATCACACCCTCTTTGAACAATTACTGTAAAACTTCTCACGGCACATGGTTTTGAGGGCATCAGCCCACTGTGGTCCCCTCTGCCTGGCAAAGTAATAAAGCAATCCTCTTCTGCTTCACCCAAAACTCTGTCTCCGAGATTCAATTCAGCACCAGTGTACAGAGAAGCTGAGCTTTCGGCATCAACACCACCATGCACTCTCACAATTGTTCTGTCCCTTGCTGGGACTTAGCAAGTGAGCCTGTCCTGGTACCAAAAGCATCCCAGGGAGGCTATTCATCCGAGGCATGCTGAAGAGCCTGCCCCGTCCCAGCCCCAGACACCCAGGCCGGCTTGCCTGGCTCCCCAGCCTGCATCCAGAGCAACTTCTCTCCTTTGCACCTGAAACAAAGCAGGGCTTGGCCTTCTTGAATATGCAGTGTGCAGCTTCAGGATTTAAGTTGATTTCTGCAGGAGGGAACCTGTCCGCTCAACAGATTCTATACGCTCGGAAATTATTAAAGGAGCAGAATTCAATTCACAGGGGTCAGAGGTCAGGAACGTGGGAAACAAGGCAATCCCAGCAGAACCTACACTAATTGTCGCAGTCGGACATGCTGGAAGAGCAGAAATGCTGCTGAATTATTTACTTGGGTCCTACTATCAAAGCAAATAACAGAGAATCTGCTTCACGCCAGTGAGTCCATGAGCTCAAGGCATGGTGGTCAGCAAATTTCCATACCTAAGGTGTCTCTGCACCAGGTACTTCCTGACTCTTACTGACCCCTCCCTGCCTGGTGAGGATGCAGAGGAAAGAAAAGACGGGTGCCTGAGCAGGATACCCCAGACTGAGCAAATGCAACACACTGACGGGTGAATTCACAGCTTTCAGAGAATAAAACATACGTTCTATCTGAATCCAGCTTCACGCTCCCCTTCCTGGATCCCCGTCACAAAGAACAGTATCAGAAGGGAATGCCTTCTCCCCTGGCCTGGTTTCCTCATGGAAGGCTTTTCCAGAACTCCCACCTGGTCTGTCTCTGTCTCTTCATCCTCTTGGGAGTGAGCTCGCCCTTGGGGGTAGGACTGCACTTCTCTCCCCCCATAGGGGGATGGCTTGCCTCAGTCCAGCCAGCAGACCGGAAGTCACACCCTTCAGCCTGGCTGACAGAGGAGAGACAGAAGACTTGTGGGCCTCCATCTTTATTCATTATTGGGTCACCTTGTTCAAAACCCAGATGGGGAATGGTGGTACCAGTTCTTACAGGGGGCTGGAGTCTCCAGTGTTTGTTGTATGCATCAGGTCACCCTCGGAAGTCAATAAACCACTTGGCCTGGGACATAACCTTTCTGCCCACTCCAGAACTGTTAAGAGATGACACACAACTGTAAAAGCAAACAAATGAACAGACAAACCCATTTGGCCTGATCTAAGCTTCCAGAAATCACCAAGGTCAAAATGCCCTGCCCATATGCAAAAGTCCGAGGTGATAACAGGCTCTGACTGCCCCAGATCCATTCTATGTGTGTATTTGGCTTTCTGAATTCCAGTCTTTTTTAACATTCATTTTTTTTTTTTTTTTAATTTGGCTGCTTTGGGTCTTAGTTGCAGCATGTGAGATCTTTAGTTGCAACATGAGAACTCTTAGTTGCTGCGTGTGTAATCTCAGTGCTCTGACCAGGGATGAAACCCAGGTCCCTTGCATTGGAAATGCAGAGTCTTAGCCACTGGACCACCAGGAAAGCGCCTAAATTCCAGTCTTTTAAAAAATAATTCCCCACTGCGTCAAAGGTTGAGGATCTTTGAAGGGACCTCTGATAAATGGTACCCTCCCACATTTTGAACAAGTTGAGGGAAAAGAAAGAAGAGACGGAGCCAGGGACTTCTCTGGCAGTTCAGTGGTTAAGACTTCCCCTTCCATTGCAAAGGGTGTGGGTTCAATCCCTGGTTAGGGAGCTAAAATCCCACATGAGTCAAGGTCAAAAACCAGAACATAAAACAACAGGCAACATTGTAACAAATTCAATAAAGACTTTAAAAATGATTCACATTAAAAAAAAAAATCATGTTAAAAAAAAGACAGAGAGCCAAACTACCAGGTTTATTATTGCTAAAGATGAAATGGAAAATGTGGCTTTAGGCGCATTATGCAAGAGGCTTGCTGGTACTAAACTCCCAAATCTGGCAGCTGTGTTCACTCAGACTAGGGCATGTCAGACTAGAGCCGGCTTCCTACACACAGAGTGTCCCATTTGAGCAAGGCTCAGGTCTTCGAGGAGCAGAGGAGAGCTTTTTAAAAAAAAAAAAAAAGAAAAAAATAGACTTTAGGGCTTCCCTGGGGACTCAGTGGTAGAGTCCGCCTGCCAGTGTAGGAGACATGAGTTCCACCCCTGATATAGGACTAGCCCACATGCCATGGAGCAGCTAAGCCCAGGAGCCGCAACTGCTGAAGCCCGCGTGTCCTAGAGCCAGTGCTCCACAAAAGAAGCCATGAGAAGCCTGCTTGTCGCAACTAGAGCATGCCCTCTGCTCACCACAACTAGAGAGAGCCCGCACAAAGCAACGAAGACACGGCACACTCAAAAATAAATACATGAATAAAACCATTTTAAAAAATAGACTTGCATTTTTAGAGGAGTCTTAGGTTCACAGCATAATTGCACAGCAGGCACAGGGAGTTTCCGTATACCCGCTGCCCTCTCCATGCGCAAGGCCTCCCCCACTATCCCCATGCTGTCGGAGCGGAACGTTCCTTACAGTCCAGGAACCTGCACCAACACGCCACCCTCTTCCAGAGTCCATAGTTCACAGTGGGGTTCACTCTTGGCGTTGGACATTCTGTGGGTTTGGACAAACGTGTACTGACATGTTCCCACCGTTATAGTATCACGAGAGTAGTTTCACTGCCCTAAAAGACCCTGTGTTTCACTTACTCTCTCCTTTCCCCTATCCCCTGGCAACTGCTGATCTTTTCTTACTGCCTCCATAGTAAACAAGCCCCTTTCAGAATGCCAGATCGTTGAATCATACAGAATGTAGCCTTTGCAGATGGGCTTCTTTCACTTAGTCACATTCATTTAAGTTTCCTCTATGTCTTTTCATGGCTTGATAGCTCATTTCTTTTCTTTTTGCATATGACATTATATTAGGGACTTCCCTGGTGGTCCAGTGGTAAAGACTTCGCCTTCCAATGCAGGCGGGGAGGGTTTGATTCCTGGTAGGGGAGCTAACATCCCATATGCTTCCCAGCCAAAAACCAAATCATAAAACAGAAGCAATATTGTAACAAATTCAATAAAGACTTTAAAAGATGGTCCACATCAAAAAAATCTTTAAAAAAATTATATTCGTTTCAGGTATGTAACATACTGATTTGGTAATTGTATATTTGCATATTGTTTAATTGTATGTATTATAAAATGACTACCACAATAAGTCTAGTTGACATTCTTCACTGCACACACATAGAATAATACATAGTTACAACTATTTTTTCTGGTTATGAGAGCTTTTAAGATCTACTCCCTTAGCTACTTTTTAATATGCAATACACTATTATTTCCTTGTAGCTCAGTGGTAAAGAATCTGCCTGCAATGCAGGAGACCGCCTGGAGAAAGGAAGATCCCCTGGAGAAGGAAATGGCAACCCACTCCAATAGTCTTGCCTGGGAAATCCCATGGACAGAGGATCCTGGCAGGTTACAGTCCATGGGGTCACAAAGACTCAGACACAACTGAGCACGCACTCACACACATAAAGAACTATCGCGACTGTGCTGTATGTTACATTTCTTTTTTGGCCCTCGATAATTTTCCACTGTATGGATGTACTATAGTTGATTTATCCATTCCCCTACTGAAGGACATCTTGGTTGCTTCTAAGTTTGGGCAATTGGAATAAAGTTGCTGTTAACATCCATGCACAGGTTTTTGTGTGGGTATAAGTTTTCAGCTCCTTTGGGTAAATACCAAGGAGCACAGTGTTAGTTCATATGTGAAGAGTACGCCTAGTTTTTGTAAGAAACCACCAAACTGTCTTTCAAGGTGGGCTGCACCATTTTGCATTCCTTCCAGCAACGAATGACAGTTTCTATTGTTCCACATCCTCGCTAGTATCTGATATCATATGTGGTCCGAATTTGGGCCATTATAATCAGAGGAGAGCTTTTGCCCTTTGGAGTCCCACTTGACCCCAAGAGTAAGTTTAAAGCCAAGCAGATTGCCTAGTTACTCTTCAGTTCACCCACCAGATGAGTTAGTGTGTGAAAAGATAGAGAAAGGTTGCATGTGCTCAGGGAAATGTGCTTTTCTTGATAGCATTTATCCCAATAATTCTTCCTTTTATCTGTCTTCCTGTCTGCCTTGCACATATTAGATCCTCAATAAATTAATGAATAATCATTATGTGAGCGAATGAATGAAAGGTAGGGACCACATTCATCTTCTTTTCTGTTGAATCTGAAACTTTGGGCAGGGAGACTGACACAAAGATTTGTTGAATCAATGAATTAACAAAGCAATACATGAATGAATCAGTGAAGGGTGACATAGTATGTATTGTTAGACTCATCACTGTGTCCTTTTTTCCTAGCCAAGTGCCTGATACCTGGCAGGGACTCAGTAAAGTATCTAAGTGAACAAATATGTGAATTAATGAAGGCATAAATGAGTGAATGAATGAATGAATAGATATCTATGGTGCGCAGTGAAGGAGGTTAGGGTCCCACCTGTCCAGCAGTGGTCAGTGCTAACTCAAAAGTTAGGGCCACACACTAACAGTGAGTCCAGAGGAAGGGAGCATTAGATTTCTGGAAATGTTGAAGGAATTGGAGATGTGACAGTCTGTCTTCAAATGTCTTTAAACATCTGCCAGGCTGTCATGGGAGGAGGAGGCAGACATACTCTGGGATCCCCAAGGAACCAGTGGAGGAAGCTTTAATAAGGCAGATTTTGGAACAATTTAAAAATGAAAAGAACCTACATGCTTTATGCACCAATCACGTACAAGGCATCTGCAAGTTGTTTAGCCTGTGTTCAGTTGCATTTCACATCTTCCTAAACCAGGCGTGGTTTCCTCACACTCAGACACAAGAGACGATGTGGCGAAGAGCTCTAAGTCACACAGTTGTAACAGAATAAACCAGTGTGCAAACTCAGGACCAGCTGATTCCATAGCCTACACTGCTTAGAGTAGACCCCCACCCCCACAAAAAACTGTAAGGAGTCTTGTTGGGTAGTGAGCTCCCCATCACTGGAGGTAGTCAAGTGGAGACATGGTCACTCACTTGGTTAAGCCAAGAGAGACTACACAAAAGAGCTTGAAGGACAGACTGAATTAGTCTCTAGTTTTCTGGCTGTGAGTTTACCCATTCTTATATTGAGCCCAATATCATAATGGGTTTGAGACAGTGGTTTTGGTCTAGCAAGCTTACTTCAAAGGTGATCTACCTGTCCTCTAAGCTACATCTAAGAGGCTTATAGCACACACCTGATATTAAGTGTAAAAATGGCAAGTAGATTTTATTTTATGTTTCAGTTTGATTCAATTGGTGGTGGCTGCCTGGAGCGCTGTTCTATTATAAAGCTTTGGTTAGTTTCTGTGGGAATGGTGTTTTGATTGATGAGTGATGTCTGTCCTGGGTACGGGACAGTAGCTGGCAGACATTTGCCATATCTATGCCATCCTTGCTCCAGGATATGCATTTTGACTTTGGAGAGCCCAAGTGGATAATAGTGGAAAAGCCACATTCATCGAAGAAAATACCAAAGTACATCGTCTTAGAGCCAGAAAAGGAATTAATTTTCAACATGAAGATTTGAAGCAGTCCAGATTCCAATTCCTAAACATCACTCATTCTTGTTTTCTTGTGGGCCTGTCCTTTAATTAGGAGGTTCTGCAAACACTTCAAAGCCAAGCAGTTCCCTGGCCAGCCCAGCCCAGTGGCTGTCCCTGCCAGCTCCCCAGTTCCCTGCCAGCCACGGTTTCCCCTGAGCACCAGACTGGGTTTTGATCATGCAAATAGAAATGGATGTTTCCCACTGTGCGGTAAATAGCCTGTCTCCATGCTCAGCCTATATCTTTATTCCCGTAGCCAATTAGAGGCATGGCTACCTCCCCATGCAGAACTGGGGAAGCACCTCTGCTCATTCCCTTCTTGGATGTTGGGGGGGATGCTCTTCTCCCCCATCCCAGTCTTATCCAGGCCTCCAGAAAATCTGAGTGCCTTCCTTGGACAAGGGACTTGAGTCTGTGACATCCCTGCCCTTCCACTGGGCATACACCTTTCTGTAAGTGCTGCAGCGTTTAAAAAGTGGGGGTGGAGGGGCTTCCCTGGTGGTCCACTGGTTGGGGACATGGGGACTAATGCAGCAGACAGGGTTCAATCCCTGGGCGGGGAAGATCCCACAGGCCTTGTGGCAACCAAACCAGTACTCCCCAACTACTGAGCCAGAGCTCTAAAGCCCACAAGTCACAACTACTGATCCCATGCTCCCCAACTAAGAAGTTTGTGAGCCTACAGCCTGTGGTCCAGAACAAGAGAAGCCACTGCAATGAGAAACCCACACATCACGATGAAGAGCAGCCCTGCTCACTGCAACAAGGGAAAGCCACACGAAGCAACGAAGACTCAACACAGCCAAAGCAAAATACATGTATTTTTTTAAAAGGTGAGAGTGGAGCCTGATAGTTTGGGGTTTGGCTCCAAATCTTGATTCTATCAGGTACTTGCTGTGTTCCTTTGCACAAGTCACTCAGCCTCTCTGGGCTTCACTTTCCTCATCTCTAAAGTGGGAATAATGCTTTCGTCAGGAGGTTTTCCCTCCCTTACTCATTCCACTGTCAATTATGAATACCCATCACAGGCATCTGTGCCTTGCTACTGCCATGGTTTACATTCAGATCTCGGTAGCTCTGCCCGGTCTAGAGGTTGTGCTTGGTTAGGCAGAAATTATTATTTTTAAAAGCCAGAGAAGCTGCTTTTTGAATTTGTCAGTTTCTCTTTGATGGGACATTAAGTCATCTTGGAGCAGATTTTCTCTTTCCTGGGAAGAATCCCTGAAGGAGGCCCCCTTAGTCATGGAATAAGGGCCAGTATGGTGCAAATGATCCCAGAAAAGAACAAAGGGGTCTTTTCTGAAGTTTGACCAAGGCTATACCTCCCAGTATTCCAGAACTGGTGACTGGGAGGAAGGTGGGTACATCATGGGCTTCTTGGGGGAAATATTTCAAGAGCCCGACTTCTTCCTCACATCTGAAGTTCAATGATACAGTCTGAGAGGGTCCTGATTCAGTCTGCAAGCAGAAAAAGACATCAGAAAGCCGTGAGCTGGGCTTGACCTCAGAGCTGTGGGTCTGTCTGACCCGGATGGTGGCCATGACTTGAAGCCCCTCTTCCCAGAGGATGTGCTCTGGGGGAAATTTTGGAGCCGGAGAGTGAAAACTAGGAAGGTAATCCTCAGAAACCAAGGAAGAATCGCCGCAGCCTGCAGAGAATGTAGACCTGCTCTGTTCAATACAGTGGCCACTAGCTCCATGTGGTGATTGAAGATTAAAATTAAATTAATTAAATGGAAATAAAATTGAATCTGATTCCTCAGTCATATGTAGCCACATTTCAAGGGCTGGGTTGCCGCATGTGGTTAGCGGTTACATTAGCTAGTGCAGAATTGTAGACTGTCTCCATGACTGCAAAAAATTCCCTCAGGGACTTCCCTGGTGGTCCAGAGGCTAAGGCTGTACGCTCCCAATGCAGAGGGCCTGGGTTTAATTCCTGGTTGGGGAATTAGATCCCACATGTTGCAACTAAGGGTTTCCATGTCACAACTAAGAGTTTGCATGCCGCAATGAAAAGCGAACGTGCTGCAACTGAGACCCGGCACAGACAAATAAATAAATACATTTTTTTAAGTTCCCTTGAAGAAAGAAAGAAAAGAAAGTGTTAGTCGCTCAGTCGTGTCCGACTCTTTGTGACCCCCCATGGTCTGTAGCCCAGCAGTCTCCTCTGTCCATGGAATTCTCAAGGCAAGAATACTAGAGTGGGTTGCCATTCCCTTTCCAGGGGATCTTCCCAACCCAGGAACCGAACCCAGGTATCCTGCAATGCAGGAAGATTCTTTACCACCTGGGTAAAGAAGCCAAAAATTTCCCTCGGATGGAGCTAATTTGCAGAAGGAGTTTTCAGCATCATCATTACTGACACTCGGGCTGATGGATCACTCTTGGTTGTAGGGGGCTGTCATCTCATGCACTGTGGGATGTTTAGCAGCATCTCTGGCCTCCACTGTCTAGATGCTAAAGAAACCCACCCGTGGGGTGGCAACCAAATTATCTCCAGACATTGGTACTTGAGGGGTGGTGGTGGTGGCAAAACTGTCCCCAGTTGAGACCCACTGGCCCAGATCGTGTAGAGCATCCTGGGCATCGCCTAAGGGGTGGGGAGGGGCACAAAGACATAACTGAGCTGGACCAGCTTCCTTCAGGCTGAGATAGAAGAGCAGAGAACACAGCTGGCCCCATCAGCATGGACTGGACAAGTGTTCAGAGTTCTTGGACAGTAGGAAGGATGGAAAGAGATGGAGAGAGTTGGCAAGGAGGCCATAAGGATCACCTGGGTCACACAAGTTGCATCTGCATCACTGCTGATGTCTCCTGCATGGCCTCCCAGCCTCCTGCTCCCTCCCCCATGATCAACCCTACCTGCTGACTGCTGGAGTGATGGGCGTGCAGAAAAAGCCTTGAATGTTATTTCCCTTTTTTAAGTGCAAAGAGTAATTTCTCATTGCTCTTAAAGTCAAGACACTTGGGCCTGGCACCCAGATCCCTCTTGGCCTGTTTCCCCCGAACTTTTTCAGGTTGATATCACACTACCTCCGAATTTCCCATGGGCCACACTGATCTCTGCCCAAGTGGTGCCCTTTCACACTTCTGTGAGTTAGCGTCTGCTGGTCCCTGTCTCCGTGTCCTCTCTCTGTCTCTCCATCTTCCTGTGTCAGCGATCCCCAAGACGATCTACCTGCTCACTGATTCACTAAAAGAACTCCTGGGACTCAGAGTATTGTCGTTCTCCTGGCTGTTTATTTTTGTTTATTGTCAGGAAAAGATGCACAGGAACAGCGAAAGAGAAAGATATCACATAGTCTGGCTTCCTCTGCTCTCCCTCCCAAGAGGGGCCACGCTGAACAGGCTCCTTCTCCAGGAGCATAACTGCAGCCACACGTGTGTAATGTTTCTGCCCAGGGAAGCCTGTTTGAGACTCCAATTTCAGTGTTTTTATTAGGAGCTGATCACCTGGGCATTCTTAGTCAAGAAACTACCAAAACATCAGACTCCCAGAAGGAAAGCAAGGGTTCTACCTAAAACACGTTGGTTGCAGAGTTTAGTCACAACCAAGCAGCTTTATCAGTTAAGGAATATTTCAAGAGCCAGGTTCCCTGACACCAGCCAAGGACCAGCCTTGCAAACAAACTCTTCTAAAGAGAGCAGCAACTTCTCTGTGTTCCTTCTTTGCTGCAGATTTCTTTTCCCAGATCAAAGGTCACACTCTTTGTAAATCCTTGCTTGTCTCCGGGGTAAAGCTAGTTCAGGGTCTCTGGGTCTCGGTGGCTTCCTTGTATCATAGAAGAAACCATAGGGGTTTTTTAATGGCCTGTGAATTTCCCCTCCAGACTTTGGGCATGTTGAAGGCAAGGCCATCACAGGGTTCAGTACCCAGTAAATACTTGCTATCTGCTGAATAAACAGATGATTGGAAAGCATTAATGTGCTAGAGACCTAGGATGCAGAAGATACAGACCAGAAAATACATGGTCCCTGCTCCCCGAGGAGTATGTGAGGAATGCCCAGGCCCAGTGAGATGAAGCAGGTGAGCAGTGAGCCAGACAGAACTCTCATCTTGGCCCCCCACTGATCCCACAGCCAGATCCAGTGGTCCACCAGCCAGGAGAGCCTGCAGGGCAGCTGCAGCTGAGTTTATATCCCCCTCTCTGCTGCCAACCAAGGAGATTACACCTTTCCCAAGTGGCAGCTCACTGGCTGGGAACATCAGGTTTGGAGCAGCAAGATCCCCCCTAGACATCTGGTAGAGCATCTTGAGGCGCCCAAGTGTCGCAGGTAAGGGAAGGAGACATCACTGGCTAGAGAATAATACTGAGCATCCCTTTAAGAGGAGGGCACTAGCAGGATGGTCCTGGGGAGGAAGGAGGCAGAGGAGGGGCTGCCCTCAAAGTTCCAGGGCCCTTTAGTTGGAAAATGCAGCCCACATGCCCTCCCTGGACTTTGGGGTCCAGGAGACCTGGGCTGGAATTCCAGCCCCATCATTTGCTGTGAGATCTGGCAAGTGCCTTAGATTCCTTGAGCCTCAGTTTCCTCATCTGTAATGGAAAATGCAGCCCACATGCCCTCCCTGGACTTTGGGGTCCAGGAGACCTGGGCTGGAATTCCAGCCCCATCATTTGCTGTGAGATCTGGCAAGTGCCTTAGATTCCTTGAGCCTCAGTTTCCTCATCTGTAACACGGGAAGAATATTTCCTTCCTGAGGCTGATGTACGCATTCAGTGATGCAAACAGTTCAGTGTAGTCCCCACCCAGTGCCCAGAAAGTGGAACTGACTGTGACTGCCGGCCTTGTGGGCTCTGTACAATTATTGTCAGCCTGTGAGGCTCAGTTTGCTGTGCCCCTTCCACTGAGGAGCAGACTAGCTCCCTCTTTTGAGTCTCAGACCCTCCCCACCTTGGCCCATCCTTTGGGTGGTGGCTCTGGCTGCCACAAGGGTATTCAGACCCAGAGCTCACCCTATTTTTGGTCAGCCAAGCTCGCCCTGGACAAACACCTCTTGCCAAAATGAAAAAAAAAAAAAAACAGCCCCAGAGACTTTGGGGGTAACCATGGCAACTGCCTTCTGCGTAGGATTACTGTTACTTTCTCAAAAAGTTCTCTTTTCCATCAGCTTTGGGATACTCCGAAGTTCACTGAATTTTTAAGTGTGGTTTTATTATATCTTGGAGCTAAATGTTTTTGTGGCAGAAACTCTTCCCCAATCAAGTAATTCAAGTTGACAGGAAAAGGGCTAGAAATTGGTTCCAGTGACAACTTTCTCCCCCCAAGTTGCTCACAACCAGTGTCTATTTTTACCCCCAGTGAATGTGATAACCTGGGCAAGATGATCTGGCAGTCTTGTTGATGACCAGTTTTATTTCTCCAGGTCTCCTTTAAGCTGCTCCATCCATCAGAAGAAGGCAGAGACTGGGATCCTCAGGGCAGGGACCCTGTGGATTCAGGTCTGTGGCTGAGCTCCTGGGTGCCAAGCTGGGATAAATGATGGAGAAGTTCAATGTTCCAGCAGTGGGACTGTAGGTGAGACTCTTCACCTCATAGGTCCCAGATTCCTCATTGTAAAGGGGCTCCATGATACCAAGCTACCAGCCCAGCTATTGTGTGGCATCTAATAAGTGCTCTATAACTGAATGGATGGATGGATGGACGAATGAATGAACGAATGAACCATCTAACTAATTAATTCCTTGCTGTGTCTCTTGCAAGGCTCAAATGAAGGAATGATTATGGAAGTTCATTATAAGCTGTGAAGTGCTCTTAAGTACATGGATTGCAGTTATTGTGGTTAATAATTAAAACACCACCCACTCAGTCTCCTGACCACCTCTTGCCCATTCTGCTCAGCTCAGATTGGCTTCTTCATGCCCTGTCTCAAAAGTCTTCACTCCTCTGGGACTTCCCTGGAAGCCCAGTGGTTAAGGCTCCATGCTTCCAATGCAAAGGTCATGGGTTCTATTCCTGATCCAGCAACTAAGATTCCACATGCTGCATGGTCAAAAAAAAAAAAAAAAAAAACCTTTACTCCTTATGGAGGAAAGTGCATGATCTTGACAGTGAAGACCCCACAGTTTGGTTCCACTCTGACTTTCCGGGTGAATCCGTTTGAGTCCTCCTGTCAGGGTTCAGACAGAAAGCCTCCTCTTTCCCGGAAGGGTGAAGAAGGGAATGTGAATGCCAAAGTCACAATGTCAGAACTTGCTCCATCTGTTGCTATCGAGGGAGAAAGAAAATCCTGGGGGTCATTCAGTGACGTAACTGTTCCCAGGAAATGGCCATGCTGCCCTTCACCCCCTCAAGCTTAGAGCCTGCGCAGACACTGAATGGCCCCCATTCCACAGCCCAGCATGTGGTCTGGCAAAGCTGAGCCCATTCCGTGGCATTTTCTGGTGCCCAGGACTTGACCGGGAGGCTACCTGTAGAGCAGGGACGAAGAGTGAGTGAGGATGGCTAGAAAAAAAATAGGACAAGCACTTGCCAAGTGCCTAGCAGGTTCCAGCTGCTAAGCTAGGCTCCATGTATGTGCTTAGTTGCTCAGCCATGTCTGACTCTGTGACCCTGCGGACTGTAGCCCACCAGGCTCCTCTGTCCATGGGATTCCCCAGGCAAGAATACTGGAGTAGGTTGCCAGTTCCTTCTCCAGGGGATCTTCCCGACCCAGGGATCGAACCTGGGTCTCCTGGATTGCAGGAGAACTCTTTACCATCCAAGACACCAGGGAAGCCCCAGGCTCTGTGTCCCCTCTCCCTAATATAAATCCTGCCCAGCAGAGATGGTTGGGACATTTAACAGATGAGATCCAACAAAGGAAGGAGCCGGCTCCTGGACCTTAGCATCAGTCTCTCATACTCACTCCACCTGGCCCCAGCTGGTGGCTGCATCCTGGGGATGTTGTGGTCCCATGTCTGGCTCTCTCTACCTCCAGAAAGCCCCTGCTAAGCCCAGAGCCTGGCCTTAGCAGAGCCTGAAGGAAGGATCTGCTGAAGGGAGAGTGGAGCTACCTGGGAGATAGAAAATCCTGAGGGCAGGGGAGTAGGGAAGGTCACCTGGAGGTGATGTCCACCGAGAAGAAAGCCTGAATGAGAATCCTGAGGGCCACTGCCTTTGAAGGGGAGCTTTCTCTGCTGACCTCCAAGGACAGGCTATTTATACCCACACTATCAGTACCCTGGCCGGACTGAAGCAGGCACCCAATGAACACTGGCTTCATCCATGAGCGATGCCGTCTTGAGGAGGCTTCATTGCAGTGACTCTGGCAAGGATGCCGTTCCCCGTTATCCCGCTGATGTGAGTGTCTAAAATTAGCTGGTCGATACTGTAAATACTGCTGAAAGGTCAGGCCTCCCGCAGCCCGCGGCAGGGAAATCTCAACACTGAGTGACTTTGACCAAGTGAGAAAGCACAGCTGTTTAAAATTGTGAAGCTGGTCTGGAAAGAGCTCAGGGCTGGATCATCTAAGATTGCTCCCTTCCTCAACCACTTAAGACCAATGTCACCTCGTCCTCCTCATTCCAAGGACAGCTCCCCTGTGCCATCTACCCAGCCCTAGCTCTGGCCTTACCATTTTCACTTGGAGGATCATTCAGCATCCTTTCTCACTGAGCTCCCCGGCCCTCCATCCACTCCTACACTGGCCTCTAGAGAAGCTGCCTAAAGAACAAACATTATCATCCTCCTCATCATTAGTTTAGCATTGACTAAAGGATTAGTATCTGCCAAGCCCAGGGCTTCGCTGATGGCTCAGCTGGTAAAGAATCTGCCTGTAACATGAGAGACCTGGCTTTGATCCCTGGGTTGAAGGGAATGGCTAACCACTCCAGTATTCTGGCCTGAGAATTCCATAGACTGTATAGTTCATGGGGTCGCAGAGTCAGACATGACTGAGCGATCATTTCACTTCAAGCCTAGGACCAAGCACTTTACGTACATTAATTCACTTATACCTGAGAACAACCCTGGAACAAAGCTACTATCATCCCCATTTTACAGATGGGGACTCCGAGGCTTAGAGCAGTGAGTGCATTACTTCAGGGCCACGGCTACGAAGGTGCAGATCTGGGGCTCCAACTCAGATTTGTCTGCCTCTATTGTCCTCATTCTTGACTTTGACATCTTGCTGAGCCGCCAGAGATGGATGAGGCATGACTCCCTCCGGGAGCTCAGCGTCTTAGGGGAGACGAACCTGCACGGAGAACACTTAGTAAACAGTGAGGTGGGCACAGTGAGGAATGAGCGAGGTGCTGCCAGAGGCGGTGCCTGTAACTGGCTGGGGCAACTGGAGAGGATTCTCTGCCTTGCTGAGGACCTAGCAGGGGAGCTGGCTGCTGGAGGGCAAACAGGACGGAATTTTGAATCCGTATGCAGGAATTCATATGCAGGAATCCATATGCAGAAGGAGCAGCATACGGGGGCCTTTGGACCACTGAGTAAAACGCAGTTCTGTCCTGGGTATTGGAAGAAGTGATAGGAATGGATTGAGGGCGCCCCGTGTGAGTAATAGTTTTCTCACACTGAACACGTCCCGAACTGAGCCCCTCCTGTGTCCCCGGAGGCAGCTCCTGCTAGGGGCCGTCCCCTTCTCCAGGTGCTCAGCCCAGGCCTCTGGGTGTCGCGCTTGACTCCTCTCTTTCTCTTCCATCTTCTATCTGGCCCGTCAGCAAATTCACTCCAGCCTACATTCAGACTACATCCAGAATCTGCTCACTCACGTCCCCCTCTGCTCCTGCCCCCTTATCTTACCCTTGGATTATTGCCATAGGCTCTGAACTTGTCCTCGCCTGAATAGTCTATCTTCCACGGTGGTCAGAGTGCCTCTTTTTAAAAGGAAGTCAGA
Organism: Bos mutus; assembly: GCF_027580195.1. Lineage (NCBI taxonomy): Eukaryota > Metazoa > Chordata > Mammalia > Artiodactyla > Bovidae > Bos > Bos mutus. The sequence continues at coordinate 12,681,312 of NC_091635.1, forward strand.
TCATGTTACCCTTCTGCTCAAAACCCTCCGAGGGCTCCCATCAGAGTGAATTGGAGGAAAAGACCAGGGCTTACAATGACAAGAGAGCCTCCAAGGCGACAAATCCATGGCACCCTGCGTCTCTCCTTCTCACCCTTTTTCTTATCCCCTCTGCCCCCACCAGCCACCAGCTATTCCTTCAAACTCCCGTCTGTCACCTCTAAGTCCCTGCATTGGCTGCTCCCCTTCCTGGCATCTGCCTGACCCACCTCCTCACTTCCTGCAGGGACCCACTCAAGTCACCTTCTTCCCAAGGCCACACTCTCCCTAAAACTCCAACCCACCTCCCCCACCATATTTCAGATTCCATTTCTATAATTTAACTTTTATTTTATTTATTTTTAATTTATTTTTCATTGAAGTAAAATTGAATTACAATGTTGTGTTAATTACTGCTATACAGCAAAGTGACTGAGTTTTATATATAATATATATATATATACAGATTCTTTTTCATATTCTTTTCCATTACGATTTATCACAGGACTTTGAATATAGCTCCCTGTGCTTTACAGCAGGATTGTTCTTGTTTAGTCTCCAAGTTGTGTCCGATTCTACTGCGACCCTATGGACTGTAGCCCACCAGGATCCTCTGTCCATAGGATTTCCAAGGCAAGAATACTGGAGTGGGTTGCCATTTCCCTCTCCAGGGGATCTTCTTGACTCAGGGATTGAATCAGCATCTCGTGCATTGGCAGGTGGGTTCTTTACCACTGAGCCACTGGGGAAGCCCCATACAGTAGGATCTTGTTGTTTATTCTAATTTTTCTTTTAAAGACAAGTTAATGCCACTGTTTAGCATCCATGATATTTGACTTACCTGGAGAATTGCCTGTTTGCACCACTAAAATATAAACTGCATGAGAGTGGGGATTTGATTTCAATTTATTAACCACTTGGAGCTGATAGGCAGGGAGAAAGAAGGCTCTGGTGGAAAGATAGGAGAAATTAATTTGTGGTCAGGAATTGTGAGCCCCCTGGTGTTTGATATTCCTAAAGGGGAGCCCTTCTAAAGAATGATCAGGCAGGGAGGGAGAGGTGGTTGGAGTAGATCCAGGAAGGGAGAGTCTCTACCTTCTGAGGCTTTGTCCCCTCGGCCATTGAAACCACATAGGATGCAGGCAGAAGACAAGGAAAGGAGAAGTGGGACCTGGGACCACAGTCTAGAAAAGCCATGGTGCTGGGCAGAGCAGAGATGGGAGGTGAGTACTTCCACTAGCGATGTCACCTTGAAGCAGGAGTTCATTTATCTGGAAGTCACATTGAGATCCGGTTACCTCTGACCATGGTTCATACCTTTTCAAAGAGGCTCTCGGTCACTTATAGGCTGAACAAAATCTAAACATCCCAGTTGCATCAGAAGTCCCTGGTCATTTGCTTGACCTGCCTTCCAGACTGGGCTCTCTTAACATGGGCTTTTGAAAGGGACACAGACTTTGGAGCCAAAGGATCTGAGTCAGAGCCCTGGCTCTGCTATGGACTCACCTCTTTGAGTCTCAGTTTTCCCATCTGAAAAATGGGTCTAATATGCCCAACGCATAAGATTCCTTTAGGAATTAAATCCAACACACATATGCAAACAGAATACACAATATATACTTAGTGCTTGACAAATGACAACTGCGATTTCTACCACTTGAGTCTCTGAGTCTCCATCTCTCCATCTGTATCATGAAGCCAGTGATGTCTAAGGATTAAATGCCAGTGTGTGTGTTTGTGTGTGTGTGTTTGTGTGTGTGTGTTAATTGCTCAGTCGTGTCCAACTCTTTTGCAACCCCATGGACTATAGCCCACCAGGCTCCTCTGTTCATGGAATTCTCCAGACAAGAATACTGTAGATTGATGAAAACGCTCACGAAAAGTAGATTCTTGGGTGTTGGTAATTATGCCACGTAACACCAATCTACCCACTCTTTCCTGAACCTTGCTTCTTCTTTCTCAATCCTACACCGTTAATCATGCCCTTTTCTCTGCCTGGAGGGCCTCCCTCACATGTTGGGTCTGCACTTGCCTGACATTTACCCAGCACTCAGCTCAGCTGGCCTAGTACCGAAGCTATTTGTTAGTCAGTTTACTTCTGCTTCCCATTAGATTGTGAGCTCTGGCAGGGCACAGAGTAGAGGGTTCCCACACCAGGGAGTCTGCAGCTCCCTGCCCAAAGCTATGCCCATGATGGGTACTAGATAAATGTGGGTTTAACTGGATTATGGCAGAAGGATCAAGGGGAGTTGCTATCTTTCCCTTAACTCCTCTTCCAATCAGATGTCTATCTGCTTGTTTAGAATAGGAATTAATTGCATCAAGGACCATTTTCCTGGAGAAAAGCTGCCAATTTAGGATTTTAGAAATAATTGCAGTTCTGTGTTACGTCCCATTTGAGGGAGGAGAGGAGACTCAGATAAACAAGCTCACAGCAAGGGGCAGAGGTGTCCCCATCGCTCTTAATAAAGGGTGCACTTCATCTCTTATGATCACGTTCAAAGTGCCCTCCCGCCAGCTGAGATTCCTTCCGATGCCTAAATATCCCCACCCGCCACACTGGGGTTCAGAGCGGGAGCTGCAGGCCTCTGGCTCAGCTTCAAGTTCTGGCTGCCTGCACAGCCTTCAGGTGGGGTTTGCTCAGCCTTTGCTTGACTCCCAGAGGCTTCCTTTCTCAGGAGCTCCAGGCTGCCGGCCGTTTCCAGGTGCTTTTCACTGCCCATCTCCCATTGCACCTCCAGCTTGGACCATCGCATCAGCTCCCTTGCCAGGGTCCGTGCTCCTTCAGGCTCCCACTCCAGTGCACCCTTACAGTACCTTTCTGGAACATACATCTGAAGATGCCCTTCCCTCCTTTCTGACTTGGAAAATTGCTACTCTTCCTTCAAAACTCGGCTTAAATGTGGTCATTTCAGAGGGTGAGATGCATTTCAGAGGGGGAGCCATGGTGGCAGGGAGCTGGGGAAGAGGGCAGACGTGGGGAGCAGTGCAGGATTCTGTCAGGCAAGTATCTGAGCCAGAGAGAGCTGGGCGGGACATTGGAAGAGATGGGATGCTCAGGAGGCAGAAGAGGAGCACAGGAAGGTGACGTGTTCAGACCCACCCCGCTGTGGTAGACCGCTCTGCATCCCTCCCACCGCAGACTTAGTATTCCCACAAGAAGTTCCCAGCAGCTTGGTCAAGGCCTCATGCTCTGGGGTCTTATATCAGGTTGCACAACTCTGTTGTATTGTATGTATAAATGGTGCCCTTTGAAGTTATGCCTACGGCGACCCTACAGCCTGACCTTCTGGGCAGAGATCGTTCCATCAACAAAGACCAGGTTAGCGTGAGGCTAGGAGACATTCATAGAACCGTATGGGGGTCCCACTGAGTCAATCCTGGGCTCTCAGGGATTCTAACGGAAAGTCATCAGCAGAAAAGGTCAGCTGAGATGGCCCCATTTTACCTCCGTAAGTCACCGAGAATTTCAGGTTCTCATCACTTGCTGAGGCCAGAGTCTAAAGGCAGATGACCTCTCTTGAGTCTGGGAAGGGCATGAGAAAGGAGGACCCGTCATTAGCTAATCTGATGAGGTGCTGATTACTGCTCTCCAAGCTGGATTTTCCTTTTAAATTATTCATAAACACAAGTTTAAATGTTTGTGTCCAGGCAGCCATCTAAAATAAATAAATAAGCTGATACAGTTAGAAAAAATTGCCCTGTCAGAAACACCAAAACTGGATTTGACAACTGATTATTCTATAAATGAATTTATTCTGTTTTCAGTACCTTAGCTAGACTTTGGGACCTTGTGATGAAAGGAAGGAGGGGGCACTTTGCGTTCTGCTGTTGTTTAACCCTCTACCGTGCTCACCCCAGTAGTGGGCCTGCTTATCCCTGAGACTCTAAGCAATGCTAATTAGCATTTTTCTAAGGCCTAAATTCCTACTCTTCCACCTAGGGACAGGGTTCTCTGGAGTCCTATTAGTAGAATGTTCTGGAATCTTGCTTCCATAAACTGTTGGTTAGAGAAAATTGAGACTTTCCAGAAAGTCATACTTGGAGTCAGCAGATTTCACATCTGGGAGTCTATCCTAAAGAGATACATGACACGTTCAAAAAGATAAAGTCATGATTCCAGGGCTTGGAGTGGGGAGTGATGAATAGGCAGAGCACAGAGGATTTTCAGGGAGGTGAAGATACTCTCTGAATGACACTATAATGGCAGGTATCTGTCCTTATGCATTTGTTGTGACTGTAGAAATTGAGACAATACTAAAATGTATGCAAAATTTAAAGGGCTAAGAACTTTCAAGACTATTAGATATCAAGATAGTTTTAAATAAAGGGACAGTAGTTTATATAGTATGGCACAAAAATAAATAAATAGAGATCACACAAAATGGCCCACCTACATGTATGGATGAGTATGTCATACACGGATGAGTACGGATGAGTATGTCATACATGAGTATGTCATAATCAATACACACACAATTGATTATGACAACAGTGGAACTGCACAGCAGTGGGGGGAAGACGGTCATCTCATTAAATACTGATAGCTCAACTACTGGATATCTGTATACGAAAATGAATGTTGACACCTGCCCCACAACATACGTAAAAATTAATTCCAGATGGAGCATAGATTCAAATAGAAAAGCTAAACCAATGAAGCTACTAGGACACAATAAAGGAAATCATCTTCAAAACCTTGGAGTCGGCAAGGTTTCTCAAACAGGACATCAAGGCAATACCCTTAAGTGAAAAGACTGACAGGTTTTGTTGTTCAGTCGCTCAGTCATGTCCAGTTCTTTGCGGCCCCGTGGACTGCAGCACTCCTGGCTTCCCTGTCCTTCACTCTCTCCCAGAGCTTGCTCAAACTCATGTCCATCGAGTCGGTGATGCCATCCAACCATCTCACCCTCTGTCGTCCCCTTCTCTTCCTGGCCTCAATCTTTCCCAGCATCAGGGACTTTTCCAGTGAGTCAGCTCTTGGCATCAGGTGGCCAAAATATTGGAGCTTCAGCTTCAGCATCAGTTCTTCCGATGAATATTCAAGCTTTATTCCTTTTAACACCACAGTTCAAAGCATCAGTTTTTCGGTGCTCAGCCTTTTTTATGGTCCAACTCTCACATCCGTACGTGACTACTGGAAAAGCCATAGCTTTGACTACACAAACCTTGTAATGACAGGTTGGACTACATTAAACTTCATTCATCAAGAGACCCATTAAGAGAGTAAAAAGACAAGCCAACGTGGGAAAAGATATTTTCAACACACATAACCAACAAAGGACTAATAGAGAATATATTTAGAACACCTACAAATAAATAAAAGAAAAAGATAATAGAAAACCAGGCTAATTATTTGAAGAGGTGCTTTACAAAAGAGGATATTTAAACAACAAATAAACTGAAATTGTGTCTTTAAAAAATCTTTGGTTATCAGGGAAATGCATTTTAAAACCACTGTCAAGACACAGTCTAAAATAAGACTTTAAGTACTGACAAAAATGTGGAATAACTGCAGTCCTCTTAAACTGCTTGTGGGAATATAATTTTGCACAACCATTTTAGAAAAGAGTGGCAACATCTATCAAAGGTGAAAAGATACACACCCTGTAACCAGCAATCCGGTCTTGGACATCAGACCAACAGAATATACATCTATGTCTGTAATGTATAAGAGTGGGGACTTTCCTGGTGGTTCTGTGGTGGTTCCAATGAAAAGGGTTTGATCCCTGGTCAAGGAGCTAAGATCTCACATGCCTCACGACCAAAAAAAAAAAACAAAACATAAAGCAGAAACAATATTATTACAAATTCAATAAAGACTTTAAAAATGGCCCACGTTTAAAAAAAAAAAAGTCTTTTTAAAAAAGACCTGTAAAAGAGTATCCATAGCAATGTTACCTGTGATAGGCAAAAATTGGAAACACCTCCAATACCCATTAAGGCAGGATGAGCAAATAAATTGCAGTAAATTCGTAGCATGAGATATTAAACAACAATGAAAATAACCAAGCAACTGAGAGTCACAATAGCATGGAGGAATCTCACAGTGTTGAACAAAAAGCCAGACACAGAAAAACGCATACTCTATAGTCCCATTTATCTTAAATCCTAAATTAGGCAAAATTAACCCAAGGTCTTGGAAGATAGGATAATGACTTCCATGGGGGAAGATTGATAAGAGGGAGACACAAATGAGATTCTAGGCTGCTGATAACATTTTATCCCTTGATCTGTGCTTAGCTGCTCAGTTACGTGTGACTCTTTGCGACCCCATGGACTATAGCCCTCCAGGCTCCTCTGTTCATGGGATTCTCCAGGCAAGAATACTGGAGTGGGTTGCCATGCCCTCCTCGAGGGGATCTTCCCAACTCAGGGATTGAACCCAGGTCTTCTGCACTGCAGGCAGATTCTTTATCATCTGAGCCACCAGAGAAGACCATCTCTTGATCTGGATAGAGCTTATATGGATGTGGCCACTATGAGAAATTTTAACTGTCAATCTCTAATCTGCGTGTTTTTCAGGACATGTGTTATATTCCCATAAGATGGTGTATATATGTTTTATAAGAGTATTTTTAAATAAATAAATATATTAAAAATAATATGCTTAATTTTGATCTGGAGGCAAGGTAAACAGGCAAGGAGTAGAAAGATGACGGTCTTAGATTCACCATGGGGTTGAGGCAAAACACACCTGTCAGTCAGGCCAGGAGTCCTTCTGGTGGACTTGGAAGGAAAAGATGGTGGGAAAAGACTATAGTTTCTCCTAACTTTTCCTTTAAAATCAAGGCGAGGAAATTGTCAGCCAGGCTCTTACTGAATGGGTACTCACCATAGATCCTTAATAACTTGTTCTTTGCTGAGAATAAACGTGTGCATCCCAGTGAATTGATGATGATTTTCTTGCCTTGGGAGTTGAGGAGATTGTTTCTTCTTTTCTGCTTCATCACACTGTGGTCCAAACACAGCCCCTGTTGGAGAGGAGGAAAATCAATAGAGGACTTGAGTTTATCTTATGACTTTCTATCAAGAAATAATTTCTAGAATTGGAATCCGTAAAGTGAAAAAAATCACTGAGTGCGTATAGATTTGGGGATACTTTCTTCCCCACCTCCACCTTTGTCCCATCTGCCTAGGAGTTTAAATGCTGAGTCTTTCTCCACATTATAGCAAAACATATGCATGCATGCGTGTGCATGCACACATACACACACACACACACACACACACACACACACAGGGAGGCTTCCTGCCTCAAAGCCCATACTCTTCCCAGTATTTCCTGTATTCACTTTCTTTTTTTTTCCCTTGGCTGCATTGAGCTGCCTGGGGGATTTTCATTCCCAGACCAGAGATCCATCCTGTGTCCCTGGCAGTGGAAGCTCAAAGTCTAACCACTGGACCACCAGGGAGGTCCCATCCAGCATCCTCTTTGGACATCCTTTTGCTAAGTGCCATGTTGTTGGCCTCAATTTACAAGATAATCTCTCTGGTCCCTCCCCTTACTCAGCCCTAGATGCTGGTTCTCTGAGTCCTCCTGCCTCTTTGGAAGCCAACAGGTGGGCACAGGACCAAAAAAAGGCCATGATGAAAGTCTGTTGATCCTGTTAAGGATTCAGTAATTTGAACTTTGGGGCACAAAGAATCAGCGTGGGCCCCACTGGGGCCTCATGGTTTTAGGTCCATCCTCTATGCACTGTCAGGAGTTTCTCTACGCATGGAAGGCGATGCAGAACAGGTCAGTCTGAACTTTGAAAGGTCTGCTCCTCCCCTTCTCCACCAATACCTGCCTGGGCTGCCAAAGTCATCTTCCTGCTCCTGAAGCCACTCTTCTGCTTCATTCACTCGCTCCCTCATTCACTCCTCATCTATAACTCATGTATCACATGCCATAGGGACAAGTCCTAGAGCTCAAAAAGAACCCCCTCCCCCCACCCCACTAAACTAACCATTGACCATCGAGATTTGCAATTTCTTTGGCAATGTCAATGGCCAGAAAGTGCACAGCCCCCTAGAAGAGTAACCCCAAATCTAAGTGTCGCCTAGCTCAGGAAGGGCTGCCGGACCCCTGAGGTCCCTGAAGTGTCCAGCGCCCATGGCTGTTTAGCTCAAGCACCCACCTTTGCTAGATGTCTCTTACAATCCTCCACTCTACCCCAGGAGACAGAGAAGCCAGAATTTGGAATGTACCCTCTCTGAACCAGCCCTCTGGCTGACGGAGAGCCCTCTTGGGGTCTGAGGTGCCCATGGAAGCTCCAGGGATGAGCTTGGATGGCAGCCTCCAGCATTCGTGTGACTTCCATGACAGTTACATTAATGCTGCTCTTGGCCCCAGTTCATCACATTACCTGACTTCCTTTCAGCACAGAGGTTGCTCAGCGAAGGGTGTAATTTCCTGACTCTAATGCATGACAAGGTTTCACTTAAAGGATGAAATAAAATTACCTTGGGAGGCTGACACTGGGAAGTCACAGATACGACTTGGTCTGCAGGGACCTTCAGGTCTGGTCAGATCAGAGAGAGCTCAGATGAGTCCCTGGCACTGATGACAAAGCACAGCCTCCCTGTGACTTGCAGCTGCTGGTTCCATGGCCTGGGCCAGGGTGGAAGTTCAGTGTGGCCAGAGTCAGGATGCACTTTCTGATAATAGCATGTGATGATCCTTAATTGAACTGGCCCTTCCATGACTGCAATCTATGGCCTTGGAGACATCCATGCCATACTTTAACCACTGAACTTTCTGGCCACCATTTCCTCCAATAAGCATCCTTCCCAAAGTTGGAAGTTTCACCTGTCATTCATTTGGCTTCAGTGAAACCTCTCACAGCCCATTGAATCACATGGAATCGTGTGGAGCTGGGGGCTGAGACTTGCTCAAGGTTATTGAGGGAGTCACTGACCTAGAACAGAGTTCTTGAATGAAGGAGACAAGACAACGCCAATGGTGAAAGGAAGATCCCACCTTCTACATGATCACCATCTGATTGCCATCCTGATGGGTGAAAGAAGCAGGACAGAGGTGAAAGGAGTGAGTGAGACCCTTGAGAGATGCTCCTTTCCTGGGAAGTGGTCCCAAGCTGGACACCAGCCTCTGGAAAGGCACAAGTCCAGAGTGGAACATTCATTTCCTCTACTTGCAAATCTCCCTTTGGAAACTAGCAATGATCTCTGAGACACTTCTGTCTCTGAGACTCGGGAAGAACCCTATAAGCATGTGGTTATAAAATCAAATCTGTAGAAAATTCAGGCTGGCAGAAAAAGCCTCCTCCAATCCAGCCAGTTCACTGGAGCTTCAGGCTTCAGCCCTTAGAGAACTAACTGGCTGTACTTGAACTACTCCGTCTATAACTCACACCCTGACAGATCTCTTTGGAGGACTGAAGCTTGGACTGTGACAGTCTTCAAAGATGCAACACAAGCTATTTTTAATATGTATGGAGAGAATCCATTTGGGAGGGGGAGGTTTGGTGCTAAGCACAGCAGCTGGACTTGCAGGTTGCAATGAGACCTAATTTTAGAGTTGTTTTGACATTTTTCTAGAGTTTAGTCATTGGTGCCTGGGATCAGAGAAGCCCAGAAATAGGGAGTGCATGTCTGGGAACTTCCCTGGTGGTCTAGCAGTTAAGAATCCGCCTTGCAATGGAGGTGGATGCAGGTTTAATCTCTGATCTGGGAACCAGGAACCCACATGGTGCCAGGCAACTAAGCTGGCATGCCACAACTAAAGGGAGTCTGCATGCCACAAGGACAAGCCCCCATGTGGCCACTAAGACCCAACACAGCCAAAAATAAATAAAATAAAAAAATGTGTGTCTGTTCAGTTACTTTGAAAGCACAAACAACTTCCTAGATAGAAAGGGCCAGGAGTCACTTTAGGAAATTTTCTTTTTTTAAAAAAAATTTTTATGTGGACCATTTTTAAGGTCTTCATTGAATTTGTGCAGTGTTGCTTCTGTTCTATGTTTTTGGGGTTTTTTTCTTTGGCCATGAAGCATGTGGGACCCCAGCTCCCCAACCAAGGATCAACTGTGTCCCCGCCCCCACACTGGAAGGCGAAGTTTTAACCACTGGACTTCCAGGGAAGTCCCAGGAAACAGTTTCTTTAACATCTAAACATACATTTAAGTTTGTTGTTGTTCAGTGGCTCAGTCGTGTCTGACTCTGCGACCCCATGGACTGCAGCCCTCCAGGCTCCCCTGTCCATTTACCTTATGGATCTGATATTTCACTTCTAGATATTTATCCAAGAGAAATGAAAACCAATGTCCACAAAAATCCTTGCATAAGAATGTTCATAGCTTTTTTCATGATAGTCAAAAACCAGAAACAACTCAGATATCCATTATCAAGAGAACGGATAAATTGTGGTGGAGTTGCACAATGGAATACTACTCAGCAATAAGTTTTAAAAATCGATTGAGACATGCTGTGACATGGAAAAGTCTCAATAAATAATAATATGGTAAATGAAAGAAGCCAAATATGAAGAATACATATAGTATGATTCCATTTATACAATATTCTGGGAGAGGGAAACTCACCTGTGTGTGCATGCTAAGTCGCTTCAGTCATGTCCAACTCTTTGCGACCCCATGTACTGTAGCCCGCCAGGCTCCTCTGTCCATGGGAGTCACCAGGCAAGAAGACTGGAGTGGGTTGCCATGCCCTCCTCCAGAGGATCTTCCCGACCTAGGAATCCAACACGAGTCTCTCACATGTCCTGCATTGGCAGGTGGGTTCTTCACGACTAGCGCCACCTGGGAAGCCCCAGGCAAACTCTCCTATGGTGATCAAAATCAGATCAGGGTGTTACCAGGTGGTCTAGCAGTTAGGACTCGGCGCTTTTACTGCCAAGACCCGAGTTCAATCCCGGGTCAGGGAAATGAGATCCTATAAGCTGCATAGTGTGGCCAAAAAAAAAAAAAAAAATCAGACCAGACATTGCTCTCTAGTGGGAGGATTGACTGGGAGTGGACACAGGAAAGTTTCCACAGTGATGAAAATGTCCTGTCCTGGGCCCATCACATCTCTTCCCCTCCATGCCTCATGTTGAAGTCGAAAAGATTGATTTCCTGTCTCCATGCATGTTTTGGGCTCATGCCATTCCCTCTTCCTGGAAATCCTGTCCTCAGCCATTGTGTGCAGGTACAGATACTTTCTATCCTCCAGGACCTAGTTAAAATCTCCCCTTCTCAGGATTTCTTTGGTGGTCCAGTGGTTAAGAATCTACTTCCCAATGCAGTGGGCATGAGTTCAATCCTCAGTCAGGGAAGTAAGATCCCATATGCAGTTTTCATTCCAATCCCAAAGAAAGGCAATGCCAAAGAATGTTCAAACTACTGCACAATTTCACTCAGCTCACATGATAGCAAAGTAATGCTGAAAATTCTCCGAGCTAGGCTCAAACAGTACATGAACAGAGAACTACCAGATGTACAAGCTGGATTTAGAAAAGGCAGAGGAACCAGAGATGAAATTGCCAACACCCATTGGATCATAGAAAAAACAAGACAATTCTAGAAAAACTTCTGCTTCATTGACTACACTAAAGCCTTTGACTGTGTGGATCACCACAAACTGTGGAAAATTCTGCAAGAGATGGGAATACCAGACCACCTGACCTGCCTCCTGAGAAATCTGTATGCAGGGCAAGAAGCTCCAGTTAGAACTGGATATGGAACAACAGACTGGTTCCAAATTGGGAAAGGAGCATGTCAAGGCTGTATATTGTCATCCTGCTCATTTAACTTATATGCAGAATACATCATGCTAAATGGCAGGCTAGATGAATCACAGCCTGGAATCAGGCTGGGAGAAATATCAATAACTTCAGATATGCAGATGACACCATCCTTATGGCAGAAAGCGAAGAGGAATTAAAAAGCATCTTGATGAAAGTGAAAGAAGAGGATGAAAAAGCTGGCTTTAAACTCAATCTTCAAAAAACAAAGCTCATGGCATCTGGTCCCATCATTTCATGGCAAATAGACAGGGAAACAATGGAAACAGTGACAGATTTTACTTTCTTGGGCTCCAAAATCACTGCAGATGGTGGTTGAAGCCTTGAAATTAAGACACTTGCTCCTTGGAAGAAAAGCTATGACCAAACTAGACAGCATATTGAAAAGCAGAGACATTACTTTACCGACAAAGGTCCGTCTAGTCAAAGTTATGGTTTTTCCAATAGTCATGTATGGATGTGATATTTGGGCCATAAAGAAAGCTGAGCACCAAAGAACTGATGCTTTTGAACTGTGGAGTTGAAGAAGACTCTTGTGAGTCCCTTGGACAGCAAGGGAATCAAACTGGTCAATCTTAATGGAAATCAGTCCTGAATATTCACTGGAAGGATTGATGCTGAAGCTGAAGCTCCAATACTTTGGCCACTTGATGCAAAGAACTAACTAATTGGAAAAGACCCTGATGCTGGGAAAGGCTGAAGGCAGGAGGAGAAGGGGACGACAGAGGATGAGATGGTTGGATGGCACCATGGACCACATGGTGGTATAAACATGATATAGACATCTGAGTGCAGAGTTCCAAAGAATAGCAAGAAGAGATAAGAAAGCCTTCTTCAGCAATCAATGCAAAGAAATAGAGGAAAACAACAGAATGGGAATGACTAGGGATCTCTTCAAGAAAATCAGAGATACCAAAGGAATATTTCATGCAAAGATGGGCTCGATAAAGGACAGAAATGGTATGGACCTAACAGAAGCAGAAGATATTAAGAAGAGATGGCAAGAATACACAGAAGAACTGTACAAAAAAGATCTTCACAACCCAGATAATCACGATGGTGTGATCACTCACCTAGAGTCAGACATCCTGGAATGTGAAGTCAAGTGGGCCTTAGAAAGCATCACTACGAACAAAGCTAGTGGAGGTGATGGCATTCCAGTTGAGCTATTCCAAATCCTGAAAGATGATGCTGTGAAAGTGCTGCACTCAATATGCCAGCAAATTTGGAAAACTCAGCAGTGGCCACAGGACTGGAAAAGGTCAGTTTTCATTCCAAGCCCAAAGAAAGGCAATGCCAAAGAATGCTCAAACTACCACACAATTGCACTCATCTCACACGCTAGCAAAGTAATGCTCAAAATTCTCCAAGCCAGGCTTCAGCAATATGTGAACCGTGAACTTCCTGATGTTCAAGCTGGTTTTAGAAAAGGCAGAGGAACCAGAGATCAAATTGCCAACATCCGCTGGATCATGGAAAAAGCAAGAGAGTTCCAGAAAAACATCTATTTCTGTTTATTGACTATGCCAAAGCCTTTGACTGTGTGGATCACAATAAACTGTGGAAAATTCTGAAAGAGATGGGCATACCAGACCACCTGATCTGCCTCTTGAGAAATTTGTATGCAGGTCAGGAAGCAACAGTTAGAACTGGACATGGAACAACAGACTGGTTCCAAATAGGAAAAGGAGTACGTCAAGGCTGTATATTGTCGCCCTGTCTATTTAACTTCTATGCAGAGTACATCATGAGAAACACTGGACTGGAAGAAACACAAGCTGGAATCAAGATTGCCGGGAGAAATATCAATAACCTCAGATATGCAGATGACACCACCCTTATGGCAGAAAGTGAAGAGGAACTCAAAAGCCTCTTGATGAAAGTGAAAGTGGAGAGTGAAAAAGTTGGCTTAAAGCTCAACATTCAGAAAATGAAGATCATGGCATCCGGTCCCATCACTTCATGGGAAATAGATGGGGAAACAGTGGAAACATTGTCAGACTTTACTTTTCTGGGCTCCAAAATCACTGCAGATGGTGACTGCAGCCATGAAATTAAAAGATGCTTACTCCTTGGAAGGAAAGTTATGACCAACCTAGATAGCATATTGAAAAGCAGAGACATCACTTTGCCAACAAAGGTCTGTCTAGTCAAGGCTATGGTTTTTCCTGTGGTCATGTATGGATGTGAGAGTTGGACTGTGAAGAAGGCTGAGCGCCGAAGAATTGATGCTTTTGAACTGTGGTGTTGGAGAAGACTCTTGAGAGTCCCTTGGACTGCAAGGAGATCCAACCAGTCCATTCTGAAGGAGATCAGCCGTGGGATTTCTTTGGAAGGAATGATGCTAAAGCTGAAACTCCAATACTTTGGCTACCTCATGCGAAGAGTTGACTCCTTGGAAAAGACTCTGATGCTGGGAGGGATTGGTGGGAGTAGGAGAAGGGGACGACAGAGGATGAGATGGCTGGATGGCATCACTGACTCGATGGACGTGAGTCTGAGTGAACTCCGGGAGTTGGTGATGGACAGGGAGGCCTGGCGTGCTGCAATTCATGGGGTCGCAGAGTAGGACACGACTGAGCGACTGATCTGATCTGATGGACCACATGGCATCTTGGATGGCAAAGAGTTGGATAGGAATGAGTGACTAGATTGAACTCATGCCAAAGGACAACTAAGTCCACGAGGTGCAACTCCTGAGCCCACATATCACAACTAAGGAAATTCTTGCACACCTCAACTAAAGAAAGCCCATGCGCCACAATGAAGACCCATTTTTTTTAATTTTTAAAAAGATCCCCCTCCTCCAGGAAGTATTCCATGCTCTCCTCCTACCTAGTGGCAGTTACACTGTCCTTCCAGCATTGACCCTGTAGTTTGGAGGCTTTTTTCCCTATCTTTCTTCTGGTTTTGAACACTCTTTGTAGTTTTGTTAATAGCTGTTATATCCATGCTTTAATTCCCTTGCTCTATTAAGACCTTGCCAGCAGCCAGAGTTGTGTGGATTCCAGCCACCTCGTCCCCTAATGGATCCTCCGTACATGTCCGATATATACACGGGAAAAGAGTGAGACTTGAGTCTTCCTCTTTGTCAGCCACTGCATGGTATTGTGCTCTGACCCCTTTTATTTTTCATCTGTGTAGGATGCAAGCCACACTGATCTTTGCAGGAGCATCCTCTGGGCCCCCAGAGAGGGCTGGGCTGCCAACTTCTCATGAAGTAATTAAATGACAAATTACCTGCAGGCTCTCAGCTGGAAAACCTATAGGAGCATGGCCTTTCCATATTCATAGGATTTAATCAAATCTGAATGCTTGGAAGAGCTTCATAGCCTTTGTTCCAAAGGCCTCTATTTGCAGATGGGGAAACTGAGGCTCAGAGAAAGACAGTAGCTCCTTCAAGGATCCATGGGGCTTTTGTGGAATGACTTGCTTATCATCCTTTCCTCAAGTTTCCATAGTGAGAGGAAGCTTCCATTCCACTGGCCAGAATGGGGCAGGATTGGAGGAATATTTCTCATCACTCCAGTATCCTGGCTTGGAAAACTTCATGAACAGAGGAGCCTGTCAGGCTACAGTTCATAGGGTTGCAAAGAGCTGGACATGACTGAGCGTGCATGCATGCACACACACACACACACACACACACACACGCCACTCTTTCTCCAGAAAGAGGAAAGCCTTATCATATTGGAGAGATGAGATTAAAGACCACAGGCCAAGTACTGCCCAGTCTTTCTCATAGACTGTTTTTGCCTCCAGCTGCTTCCTTCACGTAGTAGGCTCCAGGGCAGGGCTTCTTCCCCCGCTCCCACTCCACTAAACAGTCACCCAGGGGAGGCTCAGATTCTCTAGATATTCCTGCCCTCACTAGGTGGGTAAATGAAATTCAGGAGAAAATAAAAACTCATATGTCATATGTTGAGCTTGGACCAAGATGAGTTCATCATTCCTCCTCTGTTGATTATACAGTTGATATTATATATTGATCCTTATATGGCTTCTTGGGTCTGTTTTCAGAGTTGTAGTTAATTGTCACCCTCAGTATCAACCTGGGGGCAAGTGGCAGTGCCAACATATAGCCACCCACTCAATTCCTCTAGAAGTGAGGTAGGAACTGGGGAAGAGGAGGTGTCAGGACTGGTGGCCCAGTTTCTTGTCTGGATGACCAGATGGATGAGGAAGTTGATCTTTGGGGGAAAAAACAGATGCTAAGGGGAGGAGCAGACTCAGGGAGATGAAAATGAGTTCAGTATTTGGCCACAGAGCTCTTAGGGGCTCCAAATCTTAGTGACAGAGAATGAGGAAACCAGCAAGACAGGGATAATGAAAATGTGGTCCATAGGCCAACGGTCTCAGCATCACCTAGCAACCAGTTAGATATGCAAATTTCCCAGCCCCACCCCAGACCTACTGAATCAGAAACTCTGGCCTTGAGGCCCAATCAGTGTTTAATAAACTCTCCAGGTAATTTTGATGCCCATTAAAGTTTAAGAATCTCTGGCGTTAGAGGTCATCTTCTTACATGTCTTTAATTAGATTTATTTCTAGGTATTTTCCTGGCATTTGGTAGGTTTTGATGCTATGATAAATGTTATTTTTAAATTTATTTTTCTGGTTGCTTGTTGCCGGTATATGGAAATACCGGAGCTTCTCTGGTGACCCAGGCACTAAAGAATTGCTCCTGCAATGTGGGAGATCCAGGTTTGATCCCTGGTTTGGGAATATTCTCCTGGAGAAGGGAATGGCAACTCACTCCAATATTCTTGCCTGGAGAATTCCATGGACAGAGGAGCCTGGTAAGCTACAGTCCATGGTTTCACAAAGAGGCGGACATGGCTGAGCAACTAACACACACACACACACACACACACACACACACGTAGAAATACAATTGATTTCAATTGGTCTTGAATCCAGCAACCTTGCAAAATTCACTTATGAATTATAATCATTGATCCACAGATTCATCCCTTTGGGTTTCCTATGTGACTGATGAGTGATATGAGAGGGTGACAGAGAAGAGGTCATAGATTTGGAAATCAATGTAACATCTGTAAACCCAGTAAAAGGCTTTTTTTTTTTTGAGAAAAGGAGTCCAAACTTAGACTGCAGGGCACTGTTGTGCACTACAGGGGTACACATGCTTGTGAACACACAGGCACAGAGATGTTCCAGATACCATGTAGGTGAAGTGTGGGCTGGATTTCAGAGTTTCTGGAAGCCAGAACCTCTCCCTCTGTCTTACTATGAATGCCAGACTTCCCCTTAACGAAGTCAGAGGTTGGCACAGGTTGACTAAATGAAATATATTTTCCAGGTAGGGAAAAGTAGATTTATCAGATATGGACAGGATTGTGTGCCAGCTAGATTGATCAACCATCTGGTTTTCCCTAGAACCAAAGGTTTTCCCTGGATGAGGGACTTTCAGTGCTAACGCAAGGACACTCCCAGGCAAATTGAGACGGTTGGTCACCCTAACTTCTAACTTGGCTTCCATGAAGCTGAGCAGCCTGGTGGACCAAAGAGATCCAAAGAGTCCATCATGTGAGTAATGCCTGATCCCAGACAGGTGAGGAGTAAAGATCTATTTTGAGAACCATGAGTGTTCTGGGCTTTCCCGGTGGCTCAGCAGTAAAGAATCCACCTGCAATGCAGGAGCCACGGGAGACATGGGTTTTATCCCTGAGCCAGGAAGATCCCCTGGAGGATGGCATGGCAATCCACTCTAGTATTCACATCTGGAAAAATCCCATGAACAGAGTAGCCTGGCAGGCTATAGTCCATAGGGTCGAAAAGAGTTGGACACAAGACTGAAGTGACTTAGCACGTGCTCGTGAATATTCCCCAGCTTTCACATTGAGGCCATACTCCTTGATCTTCCCACCCTATAAGGCTGAAACTCTACCAGCCAAGTTGTCTGCTTCTTGATCAGTCTATCCTGATATTGGGCAGACTGGGGGTTCTTTGTTACCAGAGTTCTCTTGGAATCTCTGAGCAGTCAGTACCTTGGGTTTTTTGACCATGATCTTCAGCATCCAGGTACCATACCATAAGATGCCCGCTCCCTGTCATGTTTCCCCCTCGACACTTGAGACAAATACATTCTTGTGTGTAATTTCCATTTCATAGCCCCAATTCCACCACTTTCCATGTAAGAAAGCACATCTTTCTTGCAAGCGAGTAATACAATGATGAGGATAGCCTAGAATTCTCTCCAATTTTTTTAAAGAAGAAATCATTTGCAAATGTCAGTCATTTATTATTAGTTACAAACTACCAGCAACATAACACATGTGGATGCTAGTGTACTGAGCTATTTCCTTGAGGATTATCAGGTCTGAAACAAATCCTCTGGGGTGAAAGAACACCGGTGTGGGGACTGGTGGCAGCAGAGATGTTAGAAGACACCAAAGGTAATGGCCATGACAAGGAGTTCTGACTCACCAACCCAGATGGAGACTTCGTGTCTATAGTCTCCAGACTGTAGAGTCCATGGCCAACAGCACTAGTGAGTCATGGACATCACTCACCGGCTGTCTGCCCCCTGTCGCTTCTCCACCCACTCTCCTGTCTCTTTGCAGGCGGCTAAGTCTCTGAGAGTCTTATCTCTCAGGGTATCTTCACATCCCTGTCCCAGATGGGGAAGATGCTGAAGATACAGGTGTCCTTGGCATCTGGACCTGCAAGGTCCCTGCCATGCCTCTTTACTCACAGGTAAATGGCTTTAGGAGCAGACTTGCATGTGGCTGAGAGAAGGGACAGGAATCTGGGCCTTGAATCATAAAACCCTAGCTTGGGTCTTAGCTTAAGCCCTCTGAACCTTAGCCTCCTCATTCATCTCACATCTCTCAAAATTTGCATGCCGAAATCACTACTTTGCAACCAACCATGTAACAATTGATAACAGGCAAGAATCTTTAATGGATGCCAAAACCATTGGGTGAAATGATATTGGGGAATCGGATATTCATGCAGTGTCTGGGTATCATTCCACAGTTACTTGTTAATTACAAAAAGAAAATGTACTTCTGCAGTGGCAAAGGCTGTTATGTGCGTGCTCAGTCATGTCCAACTGTTTGCAACCCCATGGACTGTAGCCTGCCAGGTTCCTCTGTCCACGGAATTTTTCAGGCAAGTATACTGAAGTGGGTTGCTGTTTCCTCCTCCAGGGGATCTTCCTGACCCAGGGATAGAATCTGCATCCCTTGCATCTCCTGCATTGGCAGGAGGATTCTTTACCACTGCGCCACCTGGGAAGCCCAAGGGTTGGAGTTTACAAATCATTAAATCCTAATAATACCCATGTCATACTAGTATTGTCTCTGTAATAGTTCTTCCCCCACCAAAACCAAACAGAGGCAAGTTCCTTCTTGCATATTCCTACTGATGGGCTGCTCACTACTTTCCAAGATAGCCTCTTTCCCGTGTGGTCAGTACTATCTGAGAAGCAGAAATCTTCCTGAAGCTTCTACTATCCAGTGTCAGCATTGCCTTTGGCAGTTTCAGCATATAACTGAATCCTTTCTCCCCAGGAGAACTCATCAGAAATGGGTAGACAGAGACTGTGGCCCTGCTGCCCGCACACAGCTCTGCTCCTGGCAAGCCTTCAGCTTCTGCTGTTTCACCTGGAATTAGCTTTCTAGTCCCCTCCTCCCCCTGGTTGCCCTCACATGTGTCATCATCCACGTTGTCTATATTCCTGATTCACTACCCTCCATGCCTCTAACTGCCCCCTCCACTACCATGTTCTGCGATGTCCAGCTTGGACCATCTATTCTGCATCACTCCAAACAGTAGCACCTGCAGAAGTCATCAATCCCACTGGGGATGGTATATGTGCATCTTCTGAAGGACGAGTATTCCTCTTCACGCAAGGCTGGAACTAGCATCAAATACCTCCTGTGGTCCAGGTTTTCCCATTTAATCTTCCCCATCAATCCCATGAGATCAGTAGGAACACTCCCAACTTACAAATGAGGTGACAGGCTCAGAGAGCTTCAATAAAGACTTGCCAACTGATAAATGATGATGACAGATTCGTGGTCTCAGATCTGTGGGATTTCTGAGTCCAGGCTTTATCTTCCACATCGCATAGGTACAGCATGGCTTACCCCCAAGGATGGGCTTGACAGAGCAAGACAGGTGATACCCATCAACACCTGAGGCGCAGGTGTCAGCCTCAGAGCACGTCCAGGGGACTCCTCCTCTCCCCACACCTGCCCAGATGTGGACATGCAGTGTCACGGCCAGTGGCTACTGTGTTTTGTTTCTGGACTCAACCTTCTGCATGTTCCCAAGTGAGCGTCAGATTCAGAGCTATATTGTAGCGCAGGGAAGGCCAATGATCCCTCAACCCTGTATGATATTCCTCTTTATTAGTTCTTTACTGTGACAAAACCGCTTACGCCAGAACTCGGTAGCTTAAAACAACAGATATTTGTCTCTTCACAGTTTCTGTGAGTCAGGAATCTGGCAGCTGCTTAGCTGTTTCTGACTCAGTGTCTCACAGGCTGTAGCAACTGTATCAGCTGGTGCTGAAGTTGTCTGGAGCTCCCCTGAGGCTGGAGGATTCACTTCCAACTTACTCTTGTGACTGTAGGAAGGAAGCTTCGGTTCCTCTTCACGCAGACTCCTGTATCAGGACACTGACAACTGGGCAACTGGTTCCTCCCAGCACGAGTAACCCAGGAGAGAGAGGGGGCTCAGAATGGAAGCCATAGCTGTCTTTATGAATCCTTTATAATCTGAATTTAGAAGTGACAGACCATCACTGCCTCCAAAATAGTCTCTTGGCCATACAGTCTAATCCTTGTGCTATATAGGAAGGGGCGTGAACACGATGGCATGAACACCAAGAGGTGGGTGCCATCTTGGAGTTGGCTATCACATCCCCGAACAACATGTTTTCCCCTAAATCATGTGTGACTTCTGCAATCTGCTCGGGCACATTTGAGAAGTCACAGGAGTTCCAAAGGTGTGCATGTGCACATGCCTGCTT
This sequence comes from Bos mutus, assembly GCF_027580195.1. Lineage (NCBI taxonomy): Eukaryota > Metazoa > Chordata > Mammalia > Artiodactyla > Bovidae > Bos > Bos mutus. The sequence goes on from NC_091635.1 coordinate 12,702,074, forward strand.
ACACACACACACACACACACACACCTTAAAGAGATAATGATGGTGCCTTCCTCAGCCATTCTTCAATGATGCTTTTGAGAAACATTTGCTGATTAGCTGCCTGGATGGAGGCACCTCAGGCTTCTCTGGTGGCTCAGATGGTAGAGAATCTGCCTGCAATGCAGGAGACCCAGGTTCGACCCCTAAGTCGGGAAGATCCCCTAGAGAATGGAATGACTACCCACTCCAGAGACGGCATCTCAGAGACGGGTGCTGGGTCATGGGGGATTCAGGCTTCCATAGACAAGAGGACAAGGAAGCAAGGCCAGGAGGAGATGTTGTTATGACTGTGTCTAAGCGGGGAGGGGAAGGAAGTAGAGTCAGGAGGGGAGAGGGGTGTATATGAATAGTCAACAAGTGGATCATTTCCGATTGGAGATACCCATGCAGCTCTAGAACCGAAGCACTTGAAACAGCTTTCAGGGTCAGAGATGACAATAGCGATCCATGAATGTGGGAGTTTGAATGCGATTGAGGCGGAGATGGGGGTGGGGGGTGGGGAGGAACTATAGTTGTAAGAGAATCAGTCAAGGAAATTAGTCATTTTAATTTTCTCTATATTCATGGATATTCCCGTATCCTCCCTCTATCTTTGGAGATTTCTCCTACTCTTGTTTATAATTTAACATAGTCTCATTTTTTTTCTTTTTTTTTAAAATTTTCTTAATTAGGTTAGCTAGTGGTTTATTTCCTTTATTGCATTTTTCTCCATGAAGTTCCAGATCTTATATTTATTAGTGCTACTGTTTTTAATTCATTAATCTCTGTCTTTATCTTTGGCAGTTCCTTCTATTGCTTTCCTTAAGCTTGTTTTGTTCTTGTTCTTCCTAACTTTTGGAACTGAGCCCCTAATTTATTTTCCTTTCTTAAACGAAAACGTATTTAAGATCGTGACTTGTCTCCTGCCTTTAAATTCAACCTTATCTGATACTGAGACTTAGATTCCTGTTTTCCTTTGCTGCATTTGCCAGGTAGGGGGCTAAACCATCCTTTATTTTTTCATCTGTCTTTGGGCCTTGGTTTTAGACTCGTTTGTCTACAGCATATAATTTGCCTTTGTTTTTACAAGACATCTGAGAGCTTTTTCTTTAACAGGAGAGTTTATCTCATTTGCAATTACAAATAAGACATGCTTGTTTGTTCTCAGGCTGTATAACAAACATTTTAAAAATAAACAGAAAGAAGCATTAAAAATAAAAAAGATGACAGGGCTGTTTTCTTTTTTTTTTCCTCTCAAAGGTTTTCCTGCTGGTAAATTGGAAAGGTTTAGTTCTTGTGTGAGTGTTTCTCTTAATGATGCCGGTGTTTCACTTTGTAAGCTGTAATTTTGTCAGTCATCTCCAACGCATCACTTGGGTCCCCTTGGACTCACCTGTCTCTTGTTCTGCACATCACTGCATCTACCAGCTTCAAGCAGGCACAACCTGATGGAGCCAAGGGACATCAGGAGATCACACACCTGCCACACGCAAGTGCAGAGGTATTCACACCTCACAGGGAAAGGGAAAGTGTTAGTCGTTCAGTCCTGTCCGACTGTTTGCAACCCCATTGACTGTGAGCCAACAGGCTCCTCTGTCCATGAAATTCTCCAGACAAGAATACTGGAGTGGGTAGCCATTCCCTTCTCCAGGGGATCTTCCTGACCCAGGGATCTAACCCAGGTCTCCTGCATTGCAGGCGGATTCTTTACCATCTGAGTCATCAGGGAAGCCCTGTTTATACCTCGTGAAATAAGCCATTAACCAGTAGGAAATGAGAGCTTGTAGATAAATTCTTCCCACTTTCTCTCCCTGGACAGACCATCCTAAAACACAGTTCATGAGTTTACTCAAGCTGCCATAACAAATATCTCAGACTAAAGGACTTAAACAACAGAAATGTCTCTTTCCCCAGTTCCGGAGGCTGGAAGTCCAAGTTCAAGGTTCCTTCAGAGGCCTCTCTCCTTTGCTTGCATAGATCTGTGTTCTTGCTATGCTCTCACCTGGTCATTCCTCTGTCTGTCTGTGTCCTAACGCTCTCTTCCTGTAAGAATGCCATTCATACTGGATCATGGAATATTGCGCTCAGTCATGTCTGACACTTTGCAACACCATGGACTATAGCCTGCTAGGCTCCATTGTCCATGGAATTATCCAGGCAAGAATACTGGAGTGGGTTGCCATTTCCTTCTCCAGGGCATCTTCCTGACCCAGAGATCCAACCCAAGTCTCCCTCATTGCAGGAAGATTCTTTACCACTGCACCTCCTTGGAAGCCCCTATAATGGATCAGAGACCACCCATATAACTTCATTTTAAATTAATTACCTCTACAGAATTGAAAGAGACACGTGTACCCCAATGTTCATCACAGCACTGTTTATAATAGCTAGGACATGGAAGCAATCTAGATGTCCTTCAGCAGACGAATGGTTAAGAAAGCTGTAGTACATATACACAATGGAATATTACTCAGCCATTAAAAAGAATACATTTGAATCAGTTCTAATGAGGTGGATGAAACTGGAGCCTATTATACAGAGTGAAGTAAGCCGGAAAGAAAAACACCAATACAGTATACTAATGCATATATATGGAATTCAGAAAGATGGTAACAATAACCCTGTATGCGAGACAGCAAAAGAGACACAGATGTATAGAAAAGTCTTTTGGACTCTGTGGGAGAGGGCAAGGGTGGGATGGTTTGGGAGAATGGCATTGAAACATGTATATTATCATATGTGAAATGGGTCACCAGTCCAGGTTTGATGCATGATACAGGGTGCTTGGGGCTGGTGCACTGGGATGACCCAGAGGAATGGTATGGGCAGGGAAGTAGGAGGAGGGTTCAGGATGGGGAACACATGTACACCCATGGCAGATTCATGTCAATGTATGGCAAAACCAATACAATATTGTAAAGTAATTAGCCTACAAAAATAAATAAATAGAAAGAAAAAATAAATTAATTGCCTGTAAAGGTCTTATCTCCAAATACAGTCATATTCTGAGGTACCAGAGTCAGGATGTCAACATATGAATTCAGAGAGATTGGAAGACAGTTCAGTGCATAACATACAGTTTTCTATGACTTCCCTGAGCCTTGTCCCAGGAGACAAAAGAATCATTTGCACCCAGTGGCAGCCAGCTGGATTTTAATGCTATGGACTTGGAACTTCCTCAGTGGTCCATTAGTGAAGAATCCACCTTTCAAAGCAGAGGACTCAATTTTGATCCCTAGACAAGGAACTAAGATCCCACATACCAAGGGTCAACTAAGCCCACACTCCACAATTAGAGAGCCTTCACACCACAGCAATAGATCCCATGAGCCACAACCAAGACCCAGACACAGCAAAAATAAATAATAAATAAATTTAAAAAATGGGATCTCATTTAAAAAAATCTTACAGGCTTTCCTTCTTCCTGTGTCATCCTTTTTGTCCTTCACCTCTACTTCCTACGATTAACGTCCCTGATACATTATATTCTCCAAGACTTTGCCAAAGGTTGTGCTTCCTGGGAGGCTGGATCAAGACAGTATTTAAAACTGGAGTTATCATCTTGACTCTGTATGAGTGATGGGAGCTTAAATATGGTTCATGTCCCCACTTGCTCCCATCTAATCTCATTTCCAGTTTTGATGACCATATTGCTGTTGAATACTTTCCATAGTCATCTTTATACCTTTCAAAGCATATTTATATACCCATCAATTGCTTCCTTTCTCTGAGCCACATCATTTAGCCCCAGCTTCTTTGAAAAACAAGGAAATCTGCTGCTTTCCCTCTCACTTTGCTTTCCAACATGTGTCAAAATTATTACATTATTACTGCATTAGCTTATAACACATTGCACATTGTTCACCTTAATTCTCTCTTATTATCAGCTCCACATTTTAATAGAAACATTGTAATCGAGCAGGAACTCATGGGGCCTTCCTAAGACAGACCCTCCCCCTTATCCTGTGCTTTAGTTCCTCTCTGAAGTACCTAGCTAATAGTATTTGATACACATTTCCTGAGTTGTTTTGCAGATGTGAAAAATCCTCACTGAATGGAAAAACTACTTGATGACTATTCTCCTGGAGCCTAAGGATTGATAATGTTCACACCTGTGACAGCACGCTGCTACCTCACCGTCAGCCAGTCAGAGAACTGTGCATGAGCTGATTACTTACCCTGCTACCCTCATCCCTCACCTAGCTTTTAAAAGTGCTTTGTCAAAACCTTGAGCTAGCTGAGACTTTTCAGGGCAAGAAATACCTCTTCTCCTGGCATGGCCCTGCAGTAAACCTTTCTCTGCTCCAAATTCCGATGTTTCAGTTTGTCTGGCCTCACTGTGCATTGAGCACACATACTTGAGCTAACAACATTGCTGAGTGTTTGTCCTTTTATCATGATTTGCTGGTAGTAAAATGTCATCTATTTTACTCTCTTACAAGCACCAAAGTACCAAGTACCAAAAGGTACTCTCTTCCAAGAAGACCTTATGGTAATTTTTACACGTTTAATGATAATCATGTCTTAACTCTTTTCCGGAGTGACAGCTTAGCAGGGAATAAAATTCTTCAAAGGTGACACTGGAGAAATTTTATCAGCATCAGTTGCTAAATATCAGTGGCTCTCTCTATAAGAGGGCTACACATCCTTGCCCCCTGCCAGGTGGCAGGCAATGCCTCACAGTAGGTGGGAAGTTTCACCCCCACCACCCCCGCCCCATCTCCCTGATTTCTTTTCCTAAGGGCTTTGTAGTTTCATTGCCATTGCTTTCAAGCCCTGAATATGCTGTGCAAAATCTAAGGGCAGTCTGATTTTCTTCTTTATTGGGTGTTTTGTATTTTTGGCTTGAATATCCATCGTAATTTTTTTTATCTTTGAAGTCCAGAAACGTCACTAAGATGCATCTTCATTTTAGGTACTAGGTTGGCCAAAATGCAAAATGTTTGTTTGGGTTTTTCTATAAAGTCTTCCAGAAAACCCCAAGTGAATTTTTTGGCCAACTCAGTATTTTAATCTTTATTTGTTTCAGGGCAGAATATATCCTTTCAATTTGCCTATTCAAGTTTTTATTTTAAGCAAGTTTTTTTCCATAGATATGGATGATATTTCCATTATTGATGTCACTGAAGCAGGAAAAAAAAAACAAATTGAAATGAAAAATAAGTTTAGTGATGATAAAAGGTATATATCCTCAAATCCTTTTATATATATCTGCAAAGGTCTCTATTCAATTTTTTCTGTGCTCTTTGGTCTTCTATAGTTAATGCTTGTCTCTAATCCTTTTAAATATTTTTCTTTCATTTAATTGCATTTGATTTTCTCCAAAAAACTTTGTCTATTTTTTCAGCAATTTTTCTCCTTCTTATTGCTGATTCTAATTTGACTTGTTTCTTGTTATAATGAAGATAATTATAATGATAGCAACAATTATATAACACTCACTGTGTACCCACTCCAGTATTCTTGCCCAAAGAATTCCATGGACAGAGGAGACCAGCAGGCTACAGTCCATAGGGTTGAAAAGAGTTGGAACAACTGAGCAACTTTCACTGTTTACCAGGAACTATTCTAAATGCTTCTACCAATATTTATTTATTATATTTATCCTGGCATCTATTTTATGACATGGTGCTATTATTATCCTTATCTGAGGTACAGAGGTTCCAGCTGAGCTATTTCAAATCCTAAAAGATGATGCTGTGAAAGTGCTGCACTCAATATGCCAGCAAATTTGGAAAACTCATCGTGGCCACAGGACTGAAAAGGTCAGTTTTCATTCCAATCCCAAAGAAAGGCAATGCTCAAACTACCACACAATTGCACTCATTTCACACACTAGCAAAGTAATGCTCAAAATTCGCCAAGCCAGGCTTCAACAGTACATGAACCATTAACTTCCTGATGTTCAAGCTGGATTTAGAAAAGGCAGAAAAGCCAGAGATCAAATTGCCAACATCCACTGAATCATTGAAAGAGCAAGAGAGTTCCAGAAAAGCATCTACTTCTGCTTTATTGACTACGCCAAAGCCTTTGACTGTGTGGATCACAATAAACTGTGGAAAATTCTTAAAGAGATGGGAATACCAGACCACTTGACCTGCCTCCTGAGAAATCTGTATGCAGGTCAGGAAGCAACAGATAGAACTGGACATGGAACAAAAGACTGGGTCCAAATCAGGAAAGGAGTGCGTCAAGGCTGTATATTGTCACCCTGCATATTTAACTTATATTCAGAGTACATTATGAGAAATGCTGGCCTGGATGAAGCACAAGCTGGAATCAAAATTGCTGGGAGAAATATCAGTAACCTCAGATATGCAGATGGCACCACTTTTATGGCAGAAAGCGAAGAGGAACTAAAAAGCCTCTTGATGAAAGTGAAAGAGGACAGTGAAAAAGCTGGCTTAAAACTCAACTTTCAGGAAACGAAGATCATGGCATCTGGTCCCATCACTTCATGGCAAATAGATGGGGAAGCAATGGAAACAGTGAGACTGCAGATGATGATTGCAGCCATGAAATTAAAAAACTTTCCTTGGAAGGAAAGTTATGACCAACCTAGACAGCATATTAAAAAGCAGAGACATTTCTTTGCCAACAAAGGTCCATCTAGTTAAGGCTATGGTTTTTCCAGTGGTCATGTATGGACATGAGAGTTGGACTATAAAGAAAGCTGAGTGCAGAAGAATCGATGCTTTTGAACTGTGGTGTTGGGGAAGACTCTTGAGAGTCCCTTGGACTGCAAGGAGATCCAACCGTCCATCCTAAAGGAAATCAGTCCTGAATATTCATTGGAAGGACTGATGTTGAAACTGAAACTCCAATACTTTGGCCACCTGATGTGAAGAGCTGACTCATTTGAAAAGACCCTGATGCTAGGAAAGATTGAAGGTGGGAGGAAAAGGGGACAACAGAGGATGAGATGGTTGGATGGCATCACCGACTCAATGGACATGAGTTTGAGGAAACTCCGGGAGTTGGTGATGGACAGGGAGGCCTGGCGTGCTGCAGTCCATGGGGTCACAAAGAGTCGAACTGAACTGAACTGAGGTACAGATAGAGCAAGTCACTTGATAAAGGTCACACAGCTAGTGAGTAGCAAAGACAGGACATGAGCTCAGGCACATGCCTTTATATTCTCTTCTACTTATTCTCTTTTCCCATTCCTCCCTACTGATTTGGGTTTTTTCCCCTATCATTTACATTTGTTCAACTCACTTTTATCCTCTACCTCTTGCCGTCCTCTTTTCCTTGATTTTTTCGTGTGGAGAACACCTGACTCATCATTTTTACCTGCTTCAAAGCATTATCTTGCTGGAGTTCTTCATCCATCTCTTGATTATTATCATCTTTGCTTTTTTTATTCCCAAAGTTCCTTTGCACAGAGGCTGGGGTTTTTGTTTGTTTGGTTGGTTGGTTATTTATCATTCCTCCTACAATGAAGGAGGTATAGTTTTTGTTCAGCTGACTCTGTGTGAAAGGATTATTGGAGTCTGGAAGTAAGCTGAGGGCTGTCAGAAAGACTGACTTGAGTTTGCCGTCAACTTTCTCATTCATTCTCTCCCCAGGGTACGTCTGTGCTCTAGATTACCAGGAAATCTCCTTGCTCATAGCAAAGTCGCACACTCGCCTCTCACCCCTCCTGGTATGTCACACATTGGTTTTGGTGTCTCTTGATTATCTTTTATTCCTCTGCTGCTTCTCAGGGCTACTTGTCATGTGCAGCCTCCCTGAAATTTGAAACTTGCTAATTGCCAAGGTGATGTTTCTCCCTCCCTATGGGGCTCTGCCTTGGAGATCACTCCACAGTATAAACCAGGGCTTAGGAAGTTTTTGCAGCCTCCACCTTCCTGGGTGGCTCAGATGGTCAAGAATCTGTCTGCAATGCAGGAGACCCGGTTCAATCCCTGGGTCAGGAAGATCCCCTAGAGAAAGGAATGACTACCCACTCCAGTATTCTTGCCTGGAGAATCCCTTGGACAGAGTAGCCTGGCAGGCTCCAGTCCATGGGGTTGCAAAGAGTTGGCAGACAAAACAGAGCAACTAACACTTTCACTTTCACTTGCCCTTCCTGGCCATAGGTCATGAGTTTTGATCCTTAGAGCCCTACTTTGCCTGACTTTCATGGAGATTTGTAGAAGCAAGTCACACACTATCCTCCCTTCCCTGGTCCGATTTTCACTGCATTTGCAGTCTAGTTCCATGCAGCGTAGTTGAGAATTATGGGTGTTTCTGAGTTTCTTCAAAGATAAAACTAACTTGTCTCTTTCAAGAAAGAGAGGAACAGAGACATCCTGAATCAAAATCCTCACCCACTTAAAGTCTTGGACCGGGAGGGAAAGTAGATCTCCAATCTGAAAGATTAGGATGGTGGCAAACTTGCCCCATCCTGTAATATATCCTAGCATTGTGAAGCCATCCATTCCTGAACAGGATCTACCCTGAGCACAATCCAGGAGACATTTGGGAGCTGCTTTCCCTGGCAACAAAGGCTTTTCAGAGTAATATATGGTGGCACATTAAACAGACACTGATGAGGGAATTAGAGGAATTTAGATTCTCCATCTCTCTGGTTAAGGAGGGAATGGCACTCTTGATCCCTTATGGAACAGCAGCCAGTGCTGGGGTCCTGGCACTTCATTACCTGGGCTAGAAAAAGAAGGGAATGATGGCCTAGCATTTTCTCTTTCTTCCTCTTTTCCTACTTCTTCTTCTCCTCCTCCTTCTTCTCCTTGATTATCCTGACTCCCATCCTGCATGGCTGCCAAAGGCATGACAACCACACAGAGTCAGGCAGAAATCCCTTGAGTGCCAAACCAGTGATGGAGGGAACTGACATAAGCTTGTATTTTCAGGAAGACAGTGTCATAAGAGGAATAACATACAGAGGGGGGAAACAAATGTAAATTTAGGTCCCAGCTTTGGGTCAGGTGTGGGGAGGGTTTTATAGTTTGGAAAGTAGAGGGGGAAGATCTGAATTTGGGAGATGGAGTTACCTAGATTTACTTCTCAGTTCTACCACTTACTCAGAAGGACCCTAGGCTGTGATTTCCCTTCTTTTAAAAAAATTTTATTGAAGTATAGTTGATTTGAAAAGTTGGGTTAATTTCTGCTATACAGCTAAGCGATTCAGTTATACTTATATATTATCTTTCATATTTTTCCATTATTGTTAATCACAGAATATTGACTGTAGTTCCCTGGCTATACAGCAGGATCTTGTTGCTTATCCATCCTATATATAAAAGCTTGCATGAATTCCCCTTCCTCTCACCCTCTTAGTCAATTAAATGGAAACAATAATACAGTTATATTAGAAAGTTGTTGTGGAAATTAATGGAATACTTACGGTTCTGGAAGATGATGGATTTAAATTAATATCAAATCCCTCCATTGATAAATATTTAGAAATGCTAGAAAAATACAAAATAATTACTTAAAATACAGAATTCAGAAAAAGGAAAACCTCCAGAAATAAGAGTGATAAATGTGTGAGCTCAAAGACACAAAGTCCCAGTTCCACATGCTTAGCAGAAGACATAGACAAGGAGAGTCCACAGCTGCATTCTCCTTAACAACCCCAAATTGGAAACAGTCCAGATGTCCACCATAAGTAAAATGGGTTAATCATGATATATTCAAATAATGGACCGATGTAGACAACTATAGAAGGAAAGTATGGTTATATACTACAGCCCGGAGGAAGTTTACAAGCAATTTTACATGAAAGGAACACATACAATCTGAATCTCTTTATATAAAGTTCAGGGAGAGATAAAGACAACCATTCTGGGGTGCTGGATACATACATCTATGTGAATACAAACATCTATTGCAAATATTACTGTAAACAAGGGATCAGAGTTCATGTCACCAGCGATGAGTAAATGCAACGTGAAGCCCTGGATGGGACCCTGGAACAGAAAAAGAACATCCAAGAGAAAATTGGCCAAATCCAAATAGAAGATAGAGTTTAGTTAATAATCATGTACCAATGTTAATTTCTTAGTTTTAACAAATATATCATGATTATAAAAATGTGTATATTAGAAGAAACTGGGCAAAGAATCTACGAGAATTCTCTGTACCATCTTTGAATCTTTTCTGTAAATTTACAATTATGCCAAAATAAACTTTATTAGATGTATCAGTCATTCTCCTAGCTATTATCTGGCTGACTTTTAAAAATATATGTCCATCCAAAACTCTGCACATGAATGCTTACAGAAGCTTTATTGTAACTACCTAAAAGTCAAAGCAGCCAAGGTGTTCTTCAGTACACGGGTGATCAAATACACGAACTTTGGTACTTTCATACAATAGAGTACCATCCATCAGTAAAACGAATGAGTTATCAAGCCACCAAAAGACATGGATGAATCTTAAATGCATGTCACTGAGTTGAACAAGCCAGTCTGAAAATACATACTGTATGATTTCAATTATTTTGATTATATGACATTCTGGAAAAGGCAAAATCAAAGACAGTAAAAGGATCTTTGGCTGCTAGAGATGTGGTGGAGGGGGTGGTATTTGAATAAGTGAAAAACAAGAGATTTTTACATGAAATTCTTCTATATGATATTTTAATAATGAATATGTGATGTGAGAGTTGGACTGTGAAGAAAGCTGAGCGCGGAAGAGTTGATGCTTTTGAACTGTGGTGTTGAGAAGACTCTTGAGAGTCCCTTGGACTGCAAGGAGATCCAACCAGTCCATTCTGAAGGAGATCAGCCCTGGGATTTCTTTGGAAGGAATGATGCTAAAGCTGAAACTCCAGTACTTTGGCCACCTCATGCGAAGAGTTGACTCATTAGAAAAGACTCTGATGCTGGGAGGGATTGGGGGCAGGAGGAGAAGGGGACGACAGAGGATGAGATGGCTGGATGGCATCACCGACTGGATGGACATGAGTCTGAGTGAACTCCAGGAGTTGATGATGGACAGGGAGGCCTGGTGTGCTTCGATTCATGGGGTCACAAAGAGTTGGACACGACTGAGCGACTGAACTGAACTGATATGATACTGTGTGACTGACACTATGTGTCAAAACCCATGGAACTTTGCAGCACAGAGAATCAAACTTAATGTCTACAAATTAAAAAAAAAAAACCCACATTTAGGAGGTCAGAGAACTCCAAGATGAAATGCAGAATGTGACAAGAGAATCTAATGTTACAAATGTAATGCTGCAAAAGAAATCTCACCAAAGAGAGAAGATGGAAAAAATGATGACCATACTAACTAACTTTGGAAGTAAGTGGAGTCTAGAAGACTAAAGGCAAAAGAAAGTGTACATGAGGACTCTATTTCATAAAGTCATTGCCCATGGAAGTGTGGGTTATCAATTCTGAAACCAATATACCTGTATATTGAAATTGAAAAACTAAGTAAACAGATGGTGAGAGGTGGGAGCCAGCTTTCTCACTGTTACAGTGGGAAGTGAGATAAGTGAGGAGAGGAAGAGAGAATAATCCACGTGGTGATGGATTCAAGCCAGAGGCATCAGCATGAACTCACGTTTAATACAGAGACAGAAGCTTATAAATAAAAATATTTATAGAAATGTGTATATACATGAATTAACATACATAAAAATATTTTATCTTCTGTCTGCTGAGAGGACCTAGAAGTCAACTACATCTCAATCATAACAAACACTCTCACCCCCCAGATCTTGGTTTCTGTGAACAATTCTCATGTAATAGAAACCAGGACTCCTTGGAGAAATGGCTGCTGATTCTAGGACTGGGTCTTCCCTGATGGCTCAGACGGTAAAGAAGCTGCCTGCAATGCAGGAGACCAGGTTCGATCCTTGGGTCAGGAAGATCCCCTGAAGAAGGGAATGGCAACTCACTCCAGTATTCTTGCCCAGAAAATTCCATGGACAGAGGAGTGTGGTGGGCTACAGCAAAGAGTAGCAAAGAGTTGGACACGACTTAGCAACTAACATATACAGGACTGGGCAGGAAATATATGAGTCTGGAGTATTTTATAGTGCCAGAGAGTAAGGAGGTGCTTAACACACACACACACACACACACACACACACGTGTGCATGTACACACAAAGATGGGGATATGTCAGAAGGACACAGAAATCATCTGAAAGAGCTCCCAATGGCCAAAGCTGGGGCAATTTGAGCCACAAAATAAATACAGTAGTGCTGGCTGAAAGCTCAAGCATAAGATAAATGTTCACAAGTTCCTACTGATATAAATAAATGATTGAATAATTACAGAAATGATGGAGAAGAGTCAAATCTCTCAAGCTGAAGAATTTCAAATATTTTATGTAGAGACTCAGTCCTTAAGTTCTTAAGTCTGGACTCTGCATAGGGATCCCCCCTCAAAAAAGTACAAAATTGAAAGCAAGGGGAAAAAAAGCAACCTTACAGCAGAGAAACCTCACACGCACTGCCTGAAGCCAAGTGATCAAGATTAACATGAGATACAAGAGATACATCATGTTGATAGTACATATCTCGGTTTTGATGTGCTGAGAATGGCACTTTACCTCTGTGGTCTTCTTCCCCACAAAGCATAATTCCAGTCTAACTAAGAGAAAAACGTCAGGCAAATCGGAATTGAGGTCTATTCTCCAAAAGACCTGATCGATATTCTTCAAAACTGTTAAGGTCATAAAAATAAGGAAAGTCTGAGAAATCACCTCAGTTTACAGGAGCCTAAGAAAATACACTCACTAAATGTAAATGTAAATTTAGTGAAGGGATGCTGAAAGAGAAGAACATTTGGTTAAAAAAAAAACAATTACAATCTGAATAATATATTGACTTGATGCTGCTGCTGCTAAGTCACGTCAGTCGTGTCCAACTCTGTGTGACCCCATAGACAGCAGCCCACCATGCTCCCCCATCCCTGGGATTCTCCAGGCAAGAACACTGGAGTGGGTTGCCATTTCCTTCTCCAAAGCATGAAAGTGAAAAGTGAAAAGTGAAAGTGAAGTCGCTCAGTTGTGTGGGACTCTTAGCGACCCCATGGACTGCAGCCTACCAGACTCCTCCGTCCATGTGATTTTCCAGGCAAGAGTACTGGAGTGGGTCTCCAGTGCCTTCTGCATATGGACTTGAGTGGATGATAATATAGCAATATTAATTTGAGCATAGTAACAAATGTATCATAATAATGTAAGAGAACACAGTCTGAGTATGGGGCATATTGGAACTCTCTGTTCTACCCTCACAACTGTTCTATAAACCTAAAACTATTCTAAAATAATAAAAAGTTTACTTAAAAAAAACAAATACTCCTCAAAAAAGTAATTGCCATACTAACAGTAGGGGAAAAGCTTACTAGGAAAAAAAAAGATATTAATGCTTCTGGGTTTATTGATCTTATAGAATGACAGATTGTCAGAATAAAATCGTGTTTAGGAAAACAAAAACAATGACACATATGCAGAACAAACAAAAAAAAAGCTTGGTATTTAGTAATGCATCCTTGGGTGGTAAAACTGCAAGGAAAACTCAGGAAGTCATTACCATAAAAATCAAGGTGCTGATTAATTTTGGTGGGAAGGGACCTGAGGGTAATTTCTGAGACCGCAATGCTCTATTTCTTGAACAGGGTGGTGGGTATGTGGGTGATAAATTTGTATTATATTTGTGATAAATTATAGAGCTATATTTTTCTGTTTTGTGAATTTTTCTATGTGTGCTATAGATCACAAACAAAGGTTAGGGGGGGAAAATGCACGAAATCGAGAGGATGGGTAAGAATGTTCTGTAATTGGTGAAACATATTCATCCTCAGAAGAATTTTGAAACTGATGAAAATTCTTAAAAAAAAAATTCACACCCAGACATATGACTTAAAAGACAAGAGAAAAACAAATAGGGCAAAATATTAACAATCTATTAACTCTAGCAATTGGAATCTGGGGGATTATATTATTTTGTATGATTTATGAATGCATGGAATATTTTATAATTAGCTTATTTTTTAAAAAATTAAAAAGCACTAATAAGAAAATATAGCTAAATAAACAAAGTGCCTATTAAAAGAAGTCAGAATAGTGGTTACTTCAGAAAAGAGGTTTTGGGATTAACTGTCATTGAAAGGAAAGCAGTACTGAGGTCCCATTGGGGTCTGGAAATTTTTATAATTTGATCTAGTCACTGGTTGCATGGTGGATACATACCTAAAAAATCTATGTAGGTTTTCATTTAGAATCAGCCCACATTGCATACTTTAATGTATGTTAAGTATTCATTAAACAAGGATTTCCCTGGTAGTCCAGTGGTTTAGACTCCACACTCCCAATGCAAGGGGCTCAGGTTCAATCCCTAGCTGGGGAACTAGATCCCACATTCAACAACTAAAAGTTTGCATGCTGTAACTAAAGACTCCGCATTCCGCAATGAAGATCGAAGATCCTGAGTGCTGCAATTAAGACCCAGCACAACCAAATAAACAAATACATTTTTTAAATATATTAATTAGGCAGTTTAAAAGAAGCTTACAAGAAAATGCCTGCGGCAGCACCTGGCACCTGCGTGCATGCTAAGTCGCTTCAATCGTATCCAACTCTTTGCGACACTATGGACTACAGCCTGCCAGGTTCCTCTGTCCATGGGATTCTCCAGGCAAGAATACTGGAGTGGGTAGCCATTCCCTTCTCCAGGGAATCTTCCCAACCCAGGGATCAAACCTGCGTCTCTTACGTCTCCTGCATTGGCAGGCAGGTTCTTTACAACTAGCGCCACCCAGTGGCTTGGACCTGCTGCTGCTGCTAAGTCGCTTTGGTCGTGTCCGACTCTGTGCGACCCCATAGACGGCAGCCCACCAGGCTCCCCCGTCCCTGGGATTCTCCAGGCAAGAACGCTGGAGTAGGTTGCCGTTTCCTTCTCCAATGCATGAAAGTGAAAAGAGAAAGTGAAGTCGCTCAGTCGTGTCTGACCCTCAGCGACCCCATGGACTGCAGCCTTCCAGGCTCCTCTGTCCATGGGATTTTCCAGGCAAGAGTACTGGAGTGGGGTGCCATTGCCTTCTCCGGAGAAGGCTGGGACCTAGTAGGTATTAAAAGGATATATGCATGCTCTGATGCTGAAACTGAAGCGCCAACACATTGGCCACCTGATGCGAAGAGCTGGCTCATTAGAAAAGACCCTGATGCTGGGAAAGATTGAAAGCAGGATCATAAGGGGACGACAGAGGACAAGATGGTTGGATGACATCACTGACTCAATGGACATGAGTTCGAGTAAGCTCCAGGAGATGGTGAAGGACAGGGAAGCCTGGTGTGCTGCAGTCTGTGGAGTCGCTAAGAGCTGACTCAATATACAGATTGGTATGTTAAGCCCAATATATATGGGTTCGATCATGGAAAACAAGCGACCACGGAAGACAGTGATCACGTGCTGAGTACGTAGATAAACCAGGCCTCAGCCCCCGGTGTGCATCTTGGTGTGACGGTTGGGCCTGGGCATCCCCGCCTTCTCCTTCTTGAGGCTAAAGCTGGCTTTGGTGGAGCCAGAGGCTTGGATTGTGGGTGTTCACATATGGCTCCCCCATTCCTCTGGCCAGCCTGTTTACAAGATCCACTGCAAACCCCGTCTGCCTGTTAAAGCAGTTGCCACTATGAGGATGCCCACTGCCAGTTCAAGCTCCAGGCGCCTAACAAGTGTCACAGAACCACCTCCCCACCTCGGGCACCATCCCCCCTGCAGGCCTTTGGCTGGCACAGGGCCTATCACTCAGTCTCATGATAATGCAAAATCTCAAATGCATGTGGAATGGGAGAGAGCAGAGCCGGCACAGAATCAGTGCCTGCTGGTACCTTTTGCCACCCACCTCTCCTACCCCACAGAATACCTTGCTCTCTGGGATAACTTCTGAATTGTTGTGTATAGTCACTAAGTCATATCTGACTCTTTGCAACCCCATGAACTATAGCCCACCAGGTTGTCCATGGGATTCTCCAGGCAAGAATACTGGAGTGGGTTGCTATTCCCTTCTCCAGGTGATCTTCCCAACACAGAGATCAAATCCATGTCTCCTGCATCTCCTACACTGCAGGTGGATTCTTCACCCACTAAGCCACCCAGGAAGTGCATAACTTCTGAGTGTGTGTGTGTGTGTGTGTGTGTGTGTGTGTGTGTTAGATGCAATTGTGCCCAACCCTTTGCGATCCCATGGGTTGTATCCCACCAGGCTCCTCTGTTGATAGAATTTTTCAGACAAGAATCCTGGAGTGGGTTGCCATTTCCTCCTCCAGGGGATCTTCCTGACCCAGGGATCAAACCCATGTCTCCTGCACTGGCAGGCAGATTCTTTAACACTGAGCCACCTGGGAAACCCCTAACTTCTGAGTAGCACATCCCAATTCACAAGACCACCCCAGTGCCCACTGACTGACACAATGAATTATGGTTATCACACTGGGAGTGCTGGTATGAGGCCAGGAAATTAGGACCTCCAAGGGTTTACAGGCAGAGGTGGGATTGCAGCCAGGTCTCTGGCCTTTCCATGCTGCCCACTGTATATATTGCTCTCTGCACACACGGAAGGAACAATGAGAGAAAACAGGTCAAACTTCTACAAAGCGAGTGCTCAAAACGTCAAGTGCTCTGAGAGAGTGAAGCCTCTGTCTTCGTGCTTTAGAAACAAAGACAGAGGACTTCCAAGAAACCAGAACTACCCCTCCGCAGTGACTCCTGTCACCACGGGACCCCAACTCCAAAAAGCTGGGCCCCAAGATCTTTTCTGCTTTGGAAGGAAGCTCAGAGCAATAAAGGAGAAGGGGCAGAGTCCGACATTTTAAAGCTGAAAGTTATAAACTTTTTATTAAGGCGGATTCCGCTTTTATCATTAGCATGTAATGAATTATTCTCAGCTATCAATGCCTTGGTAATTGTCTCTCCGAAGAATCTCATTAAACATTGCAGGAGACTTTTGATCATTATTAACAAAAGTGATAACTTGGAATAATCTTGCATTTCTCAGTTGAGGCGGCAAACCTGAAGTATTAGGATAGATAATTAATGACAGGTGGAAATCTTCAGAGATCGCCACCAGCAGCATTTTGTCTTTGTTCTCAGCGGGTCCTCCTAGGTTGGGGGAATGTTTGCTCACTAGCGTCAGACCATCTCCCTGACCAGCAGCTTGAATTCCTTCTCCACCACTTCCTGGCCATAGATCAACGGGCACATTTCTTCTCTGAGCATCCATTTCCTTCTATGGGTTCCTTTAGCTACTAGTGAGAGAGATTGAACTTCAAGGCTAAAGCACAGAAAATGTTCACAGGATGCCACTCTATTGTTATTAGGCAAGAAATATGCACTCAGATATTTTTCTTCAGAACTCAAAATCATGAAAATTTATTTGAAAGCTCCAACAGTGGCCAACATGAAATCACAGCATCCCATTTGAATCAGGATTCTTCTGTTATTCTACATTATTTATAGGAATAACACACATTATGCTCTCATTATAAGCCAAGTACTAAGCTAAGACCTTTAATATGAAGTATCTCATTTGATACTTCATATTATGACAGTTCTCGGAAGTAGAAACCATTTTCCGCAGTTGACAGAAGAGATGAGGTCCAAAGTCACTCAGGCAATAGAGGAGCTGGGATTCAAACCCATGCAGTCCACTTCAGGCACCATTGTGCTCCACCTCATCACGTTTGTTTTAATCTTTTCGGATGCAAAGTGACCTTTTTGAAAGCAGAGAACTGATGATCTCAGAATCCTCTCCATTCTATCCCATGTTTCTCTCATATGAGCCAAAGACAATTCCAAGACTTCCCAGTGGATTTTCTAATATGCAGACAATGCCCAGTCCTCACCAGCCTGCTTCTAAATCTTAGTCATAAGGCAGATCATGCTTTCTGAAAATAGTCTGTCCAGTATCTCACATTTCACATGCCCTTCGTGTAATCTGATTTTGATACTCTTCCATTCTGTGGTGGGTTCCATGTTCCCTCCCCTTCGATGTGGAAGGGTTTGTTGCTATGTGACTTCCAAGGGTAGGTCATAATGGCTTCCACATGATTCTCCCAGGAGATGTTTGCTCTTGGAACTCATCATCATGCTGTAAGGAAGCACAGGCATTCTGTGACAAGATCCTTGAGGAGAAACTTACATGGAAAGGAATTGAGACCCCCAGGCTTCAGATGTAGCTAAGATCCAGGCAACAGTCTGAGCCCACCTGCCATCTGCATGAGAGAGTAGCCGTATTGAAGATGAATTTTCTGACCCTCCATTGAGCCAACTTAGCTGATGCCCCATGGAACACAGGCCAGCCTTCCTCACCAAACTCTGCCTAAATTATGGATTCACGAGCTAAAATGTGTTTTCGGCTGCTATGTATTGAGTGGTTTGTCCTGCAGCCATAGACAAACTAGAAGAAGCTCTTTTTTACTTTCCAGACCCATATTTTCAACTGCTTTCTGTACATGAATGTCCCCAGGTCACCTCAGACTTAATGTATTTAGGGAGTTCTACTTCCACTTTGAACATAGAAGTGAACATAGAAATCCCCCCAGACGTGTCACTTCCATCCTCATTATGCAAACAACCCAGATAAACTACAAAATCATGACTTTTTTTGAGCCCATCAGAGAACTGAGCTCCTAAGGCAGCCAAGTGATCTGAATGCCAAAGCAGAGCAAGCTCCTTTGAGGAGTGACCACATGGAATGTTTCCCCTTCAGAATGCAGGTGGAAAGGATGTAACTACCCCAAAAGTAGGTAAGAAGAAACCAGCTAAAATTGTCATGAACTTCTAAAGGTTTGGTGCGGGCTTACAAAAGATCCTCAAGCTAGGAAAGATTGAGGGCAGGAGGAGAAGGGGCTGACAGAGGATGAGATAGTTGGATGGCATCACCGACTCAATGGACATGAGTTTGCACAAACTCCGGGAGATGGTGACAGGGAAGCCTGGTGTGCTCACAACTTGGTGACTAAACAGCAACAATAGGACAAGGGAAGTTTGGATTTCCTTGCAAACTTTTCCCTAGGGGTCTCGGCAGTGTGCTCAGGAGAAAGACTAGAAGCAGGGCAGGAAATGTGGGGAGGTTAGAATAGGCAGCACAGGCATACAGCTGATGCTCGACTGCAGCTGGCTCACAGACAAAACCCACCCCTTTCACTCCCCCAGACCCTTCTCTCTCAAAGCAAATGTTTTGAGATCCTGGGAAAAGCAAAAGAAGTCCTCCTGCTCCCAAGGCTTAAACAAAGACAGTCTTCTTTGGGGGAAAGAGGTAGAAGCAGAAGTCTTCTGTCCTTGGAGAAGGGGGAGGAAATGCTCCCAAACCCAGGGTCTTGCTCTGATACAAAGCATAGGTCTGCTAGTGCTGGGGGAGCAAAGGGTTCTGTGTCAGCCTTAGGCACAGAACAGTATTTGGCTGCCACAGAGGGAAGAGCAGGACTGTTGATAATGTCCCATCCCTGAGGTCCAGATGCAGAGTAGTGTTATTTGCTCAGTCATGTCCGACTCTATGTGACCCTGTGGACTGTAGCCCACCAGGCTCCTCTGTCCATGGGATTCCCAGGCAAGAATACTGAAGTGGGTAGCCATTCCCTCTCCAGGGACTCTTCCTGACCCAGGGATCGAATCCAGGTTTCCTGCATTGTGGGCAGATTATTGACCATCTGAGCCACCAAGAAAGCCCCAAAACAGTCTACTGCTGCTGCAAAGTCGCTTCAGTCATGTCCGACTCTGTGCAACCCCATAGACATCAGCCAACCAGGCTCCCCCATCCCTGGGATTCTCCAGACAAGAATACTGGAGTGGGTTGCCATTTCCTTTTCCAATGCATGAAAGTGAAAAGTGAAAGTGAAGTCGTTCAGTCATGTCCGACTCTTAGCGACCTCATGGACTGCAGCCTACCAGGCTCCTCCATCCATGGGATTTTCCAGGCAAGAGTACTGGAGTGGGGTGCCATTGCCTTAACACCTGTGTAATTAGAGTCCAAGAAGGGGGGAAAATGGGAGAAATTATTTGAAGGAATAATGGCTAAGGATTTTCCAAAATTAGTGAAATATAGCAAACCATAGGACTTCCCTGGTGGCTTAGATGGTAAAGAATCCACCTGCAATGTGCGAGACCTAGGTTCAATCCCTGGGTGGGGAAGATCCCCTGGAAGAGGGCATGGCAACCCTCTCTGGTATTCTTGCCTGGAGAATTCCCATGGACAGAGGAGCCTGAGGGCTATAGTCCATGGGGTTGCAAAGAGTCAAACATGACTGAATGACTAAGCCCAGCACAGCAAACTATAGATGCAAGAAAATTGAAGAACAAGCAGAATAAATAACCACACACACACAGGCGCGTGTATTTGGATACACACTCAGGCACAGACACCTAGACATTTCATAATCAAATTGCTGAAATTCTAAACATCAGAAAGAAAAAGAACATCTTGAAGATAGAGAAAAAGGGAAACATTACATACAGAAAAACAAATACAAGAATTCGGCCGAAGAATGAAATGAAGCACGCCAGAAGAAAACGGAGTGACAGCTTTAAAGTACCACTAGAAAAAGCTGTCAACCTAGAATTTCAAGTCAAGCAAGAATGTCTTCAAGAAATGAAGGTGAAATCAAAAATTTTCAGAAAAAGGAAAGCTGAAAGAATACACTGGGAGCAGACTTGTACCACAAGACGCTTTAAAGGGAGTCCTTCAAAAGGACTAGAATACCAGATGGAAATTTGGATCTATACAAAGAAATGAAGTACAACAAAAAGTGTAAAAATGTGGATAAATGTCTTTATGATATTTTTAAACTGATTTTTACATTGCTTTAAAATATAATTGACTGTTGAAGCAAAAGCAGTCATAATATATCTGGGGTTTATAGCACATGTAGAAGTGAAATATATGTCAACTATAGCATCAAAGCAAAAATGGGAGCGAGGAAATGGAAATATGTACAGAGACTGTGGCAAAGCTAAAGACATATATTATAAGCCCTAAAGCCATCGTTAAAAAGTGAAAGGGAAATGAAACAAATAAACCAAGAGTGGAGATAAACATGAATTATGAAAAATACCCGACGGATCCAAAACAAAGCAGAAAAAAGGGAATAAGGAAAACAAACAAAAAAAGATGTAACAAGTAGCAAACCACCAGCAAGATTCGTCAGAGCCTTTTTCCTTCAGCTTTATTTCCTCCTGAGCCTGATGTAATATTTAAACGACAGTGCAGAGTTCTTAGTGAGCCTCAGCCTGTTTAATCAGCACCCAGCATTCTTTCGGTTGTTTCTGAAGATAAGGAGGCCACTGGTGGAAATGGCTCCTCCTCCTCCATCATTAGCTCACAGCCACAGAAAATTACATGCTCTACATTCTTTACATAAGGTTATTGAATTTTATCAAGGGTGGATCAGAGTAAAGTCTGTTATATGAAGACAGGATTGTTCAGAGCTGCTCAGCAGATGAAATGCCGCTGGGGAAACAAAGACCCTGTGCCCTCCTCCTCGCTCGTGTCTGGCTCCTGCTCCTCATCCCGCATGCTTGTTTCCAGACTGAAATACATTTTTAAATGTAAGGTGTTCTTAGGATAAAACCAAGTGTTTTGAAAAAGCAAAAGGAGAAAAGAGAAAAACTAGCAAAACCATGTATTTAAATATGTATATTAAACACAACTAGATCAGTATTTGAATTAAACATAAATAGTCTAAGAAACTCAATTTTAAAAAAAGAAATGTCAGTAGACTATAGGAGAGTAGATAGATATTATGATTCCAAAATCTTTGTATTGTTTTGGAGAAGGGTAAAGATACTAATTAACTTCAAACTTTGGTGAAGTAAATGTACTAAACATTTAAGACAATCACTGAAGTAGTAGACGGTGCCATTTCCCCCAGTGTGAAGGATAAAACAGAATCTAGAAAGTAAAATGGGATAAAGCAAAAAAAGGAAAGGTCAGATTTGATGAACAAAGCCCAGATCCAACTCTGTGCTACCTACAAAAACACACATACACACACACACACTAAGTACAAAATCATAAATAGAATAAAAAGAAAAGAATGGAAATACATCATGTGAAAATGAATCAAAAGAAAGTTGGAGTGACTATATTAAGATAAGTAGACTTCAGAACAAGGAATATACCAAGAATAAAAAGAGACACTTCATATTCAAAGGGCTTCCCTGGTGGCTCAGTGGTAAAGAATCTGCCTAAAATGCAGGAGACGCAGGGGCCTGGGGTTCGATCCCTAGTTCAAGAAGATGCCCTGGAGGCAGGCATGGCAATCCGCTCCACGGTTTTTGCCTAGAAAATCCCATGGACAGAGCCTGATGGGCTACAGTTCATGGGGTCTCAAAGAGTCAGACACGGCTAAAGTGACTGAGCTCCCACACATATTTTTTAAAAAAACACTTCTTAATGTGTAGGCCCTTAACAACAGAACTTCAAAATAAATAAAGCAAAAATTGATAGAACTGTAAGGAGGAAGAGACAAATCCAGCATTACAGCTAGAAATCTCACCACTCTCTCAGTAATCAATAGAACTTGTAGACAGAAAATCAAAAGGGATATAAACAGCCTGAACATCAGAATCAGAGAACATGAACCGAAACCCTCTTCCAAAAAAGAGGAGGGAAGATTCTAACTCATTTTATGAGACCAACATTATCCTAATACTTCAAGCCAGGTAAAGAAATTACAAGAAAAGGAAACTATAGACCAGGGTCCCACAGACCCGTGTTTTTGGATGCAAAAATCTTTAACAAAATATTACCAATTGAATCCAAAAATCTATTCAAAAGGGTAACATGACATGATCTAATGAGAATTATCCTGGAAAATCAAGATCAATTCAAAACCAGCAAGGGTTAAGATCTCACATAGGGCTGTACTGTTTTTCTACTACTTCCTGAATGCCATGTCAATGGAACCACTCCCCGTGTTAATAACATTTAGAGGAGGTGGGACGACATATACGATGTTAGCAGTAAATGGTGTCTTGTTGTTTTGTTGCTGTTTAGTCCCTAAGTCGTGTCCCACACTTTTGTGACTCATGGACTGTAGCCCGCCAGTCTCCTCTGTCCATCGGATTTCCTAGGCAAGAATACTGGAGTGGATTGCCATTTCCCTCTCCAAGGGATCTCTCTGACCCAGGGATCCAACCTGGGTTTCCTGCATAGCAGGCAGATTATTTACCATCTGAGCCACCAGGGGAGGCCCAATTCAATTTGTAATAGGCCTCGAACATAGACAGTTGTGAATCCAACAAGATGAAAGAGCTTGTCCATAAGGCAGCTGAGTGAGAGTGATGTTCAGAAATCCAAACAAGTGTCAGCCCCACCAATCACAATCAACCCCATGGATCATGGGTTGTGGGTTCTGGTGAATGAGATGGGCAAGACCAAAGCAGCAAACTTCCAGACCTTCATGTGTATCCCAGAGTACAGGGTGAAATGTCAAGTTCAGACCTTCAGGAACAAACAAGGCAGGGGGTCTAGGTACGACTGAGACCAGCGGCAGGGCCATTTCTGGCCCGAATCCCTTCCTCAGGGCTGCTGAAAGCTCTGGCAATCTGGGTCCCTCTAATCTTGTATGTGACAGGTAAGGGGTCCCTGCTAAGAGGAGAGAAGAGCTGGAGGGGAGCTGCAGGGGGCAGGGATCCAGGGCAAGGCTGACGGTTCCTGCCAAGAGATAAACTCTCAGGGGAAAGTCATCCCTTCTTGATGTCCCCTCTTGAACCTAAGTTCTGTCTATAAAACCAAGACAGGGTCCCTCCACACTAAACCGCAAACACTTCGTCGTCCTGGCTTCTCCTCTGCAATGACTCACTGCTCTGAGCACGCTTCTCCCCACATCAGGAATGGGAGACACAGAGAAGACCATGGTCCGGTGCCCTCTAAAGTCATTGACGACTGCAACGGAAGTCATTGAGGGCCGACAGTAAGTTAGGGACTGAAATTATTCAAGCTCTTAAAATGGGATAATAAGGTAACTTTCCTCCTCCTGCTATGAGCTCATTTAATTGTAAAGATCTTAATAAATTCAGCCTGATTAACTCCAACCTTGTGGGGGAAGGTTATTCAGTGTTGTGGAATTAATTTTAAACAGAAGCAAAAAAAAAAAAAAAAAATAGAGCAAGGAAAAGAAAACCTCCAGTGAGCAATGAGGAGGGAGGATATTTACGTGCAGGAAGGCAGCTCTGAGGAGGACCACTGCGGGGGCCCAGTCTGCTTTTGAAATCTCACAGCACGGGCTTTGATTAATAATTCACTTTCCCAAACTTGGCGGCGCCTCAGGCAAGCTCCCTGGGCCCAGGACCAGCTTGTAGACCTGTGCACCCCCACTACTGAAGATGAAGGGTGAATCCTGGGGTTCACTTGCCCCTAAGTGCTTTCTGTGTCCCTGTTCTCGCTGTGCCCAGGACCCGGGAGGCCATGGTTTATGGTTTCCCATCGCAACTCCTCTACTCACCAGCTGCCTAACTGTGGATAAGTTGATCCCTTTGGGCATCAGTTTTGTAAGGAAGGTAACAACCCTCAAGGTAGGAACAAAATGCACATGAAGTGATTCTCCCAGTCCCAGGAGTGTGTCAGCCACCAGAGCCATTGTTGCTGGGTGGTCTTGGGATTGGTGTGTGCTTTCTGAGGCTCTCTTAGCCCTGCTCTCCCCATGGACTCTGCTGAGCTGCATCCCTGACTCTTCCCATCTCTGGTCTCTCTGGTCAGCCTCTTGAGCTGCCCACCCCACCCTGACTTTGACCCACAAATAGCTTGAATGATTTAGAAGAGGAGTCCATTGGTCAAGTTGGACCTCCTGTGGCCCACATGCTCTGCGTGTAACAAACTTTATACTGAAAACTCTGGCCAGCCTTAGAGTTTCTGTGCTAGAGACGGGGATGGAGGGTCAAGAGGCCTACTGACCTGTGTTTGAGGGCCCAGGAAGCCTGATGAAATACCCACACCTAAAGACTTCCCTGGTGGTCCAGTGGCTAAGACTCCTATCTCCTAAAGCAGGAGGCGCAGGCTCCAACCCTAGTCAGGGAATTAGATCCTACATTCCAAAGCAGGAGGCGCAGGCTCCAACACTAGTCAGGGAATTAGATCCTACATTCCACAGCTAAGAGTTCCCACGCACAACTAAAGAACCTGCATGCCGCAACTAAGACCCAGCACAGCCAAAGAAATAAATATTAAAAAGAGAGAGAGACTAGATTTTGTGCTTTCTTTGCTATGGGAAGACACAGCAAGAAGGTGCTCATTTGCAGGGAAGAACACCAAATCTGCCAGCACTTTGATCTTGGACTTCCCAGCCTTCAGAAGTGTAAGAAACAAATTTCTGTTGTTTGTCAGCCAGTCCATGAGAATTTGTCAGACATAGCCCCAGCTGACCGAGACAGCCCCCCAAGTTCTCCACTCTCTGCTTATCTGGGTTAAAAGAGTTGCTTAGTATATACGAGTGGCCCAGATGGGCATCTGTTGACTGGTGGGTGTCCTGCAGGTACATCACAGGGTGAACACCTTGAAAAATTAAGCTGACTCTTAGATGGGGGCAGTGATAGAATTTGCCATTGGCTACCAAGTTTTACTGCACCCCAAGCTTGAAACTCCTGTGGGGTCTACCTTTGGCAAGAAGCATATACTTGGGCTTCCCCGGTGGCTCAGTGGTAAAGAAACCATGTGCAGGGTAGCAGCCACAGGAGATGCAGTTTCAATCCCTGGGTCAGGAAGATCCCCTGGAGGAGGGCATGGCAACCCACCCCAGGATTCTTGTCTGGAGAATCCCATGTACATAGGAACCTGGCCAGCTTCGGTCCATAGGGTGGTAAAGAGCTGGACACGACTGAAGTGTCTTAGCACACACACACGCATATACTTGGCCTTGGTGCTCCTGCCTTACTTAGCCTGTGGCTCAGAGGGAGTGTTGTGGAGGCCACCCAATGCACACCTGGTTTCGGATCTAGGCCCACTGGCTCCCTGAGAATAGCACTTAGCTGACTTCCATAAACAAGGACATTCATCTTAGTCAGCCTTAATGAACCGCATTTGTCAGACAGGAACCAGAGAGCAGCTGTGTTGGAGGGAGACAAATCACTTAATCCAAGGCTCCCGATGTGGGAGCCCCTGGCACAGTAGCGATCATGGCATTTAACTATGGAAGGGGCCTAGAGGAGCCCCATCGGGGGAGGGCTGGCTGTCCTTGACTGTTCCTGTCGGGACAAAGCGTGTGAGCTGGCAAGTCAGTGTGTGTGCTGGCTGGTGCTTCTCTCCCTGATGAGCATCTGTTTCTGGGGCTGAGTACCCTGCAGATGTCTGGGCAGGAAGAGAGACGTAGGGGGTGGGCAGCCTCTGTTGGCAGCAGAATGCAGGCCCAGGAAAAAGGACTCTGTTCAGAGTCACCCCTTTGGGTTCCACCAACTTGTTTCCTTTGAGATATTTTTAGGAAAGACTCTTGGGTACCAGGGACAGGAACCCATCTCAAGTGAGTTCAGGCAAAAGGGTATGTATGGACTTCTGTGGGCTGTGAGGTTGAATATCTGTGCTGCAAGCAAGGTGGGCAGCAGCTGGGTTTCATGAACAAGTACCTCTGGGAACTCAAACACACTTCGGACGCCTCGGTTTCTCTCCTTGCTTCTTCTGCCTGCTGGCTCTGTCCCCTCTCCCTGTACTCTTCCTCCATCAGTGGGAAATTCGGAGATGATGGCTCTCACGTTTTACCTCTCAGGGTTTCCACCACTGGGAAGGGGTTGATGTAAGCCTTTTATGGCCCTAAACTTAAAAAAAAAAAAAAAAAACACCCGGGAAAGAGCTCTTATTGGTCATTGTAAGTCAATCAACCACAGTCATCTAGCAGCAGTCCCAATCTTTTTGGCCCCAGAGACTGGTTTCATGGAAGGCAATTTTTCCACAGAACCGGGGAGCAGGGGATGGTTTCTGGATGATTCAAGTGTGTTACATTTATTGTGTACTTTATTTCTATTGTTATTCC
Source organism: Bos mutus (assembly GCF_027580195.1). Classification (NCBI taxonomy): domain Eukaryota; kingdom Metazoa; phylum Chordata; class Mammalia; order Artiodactyla; family Bovidae; genus Bos; species Bos mutus. The sequence continues at coordinate 12,729,017 of NC_091635.1, forward strand.
ATCAACTCCACCTCAGATCATCAGGCATTAGGTCCTGAGATTGAGGACCTCTGATCTATGGCATAAGTCCTAGAGTCACCTACGGCAGCTCCCAAGGGAATCCCATGGCTAGAATCAGAAAGGAGCCATTCTCAGGGTAAGGTAAGACCGGATAGCACATGTCTGCTTTCATGATCTTTGATCCTCACTTTGCCCCAATCCCATATGCAAGGTCAGCTTCTCTCTATACCAGGAGAAGGTCCAGAGACCACTACTTACCTTGAAGACACTCAGGGAGTAGGAGTGGGGAGGATGGACGGGCTTTTCAGAGGCTGATTTCTCCCAATCCAATCTTCAAGGCTCTATGTGACATTCAGGACGGACACCAGGACAAATGCTGGGCTTGCCAGGCAACTTTTCTTCGTTGATTTTGACAGTCAAGTATCCCTGAGGCCAGGATCCTTGTGGATTTCGCCTATTTACTGAGCTGCTCCTCCTCTGTACTAGCCCCAAGTTCTCAGATACACCCGGAATAAGGACTGTGCTTGTGAATGACAACAGCACTCTGCACGTGGAAAAGGCACGGCACAGTCACGCTCCCTGAAATTCTCAGTCTTGACCAAGAACCTCAGCAAAAAGTTTACTTTTAAAGTGAAACAATACATTTCGCATCGTGATCCAGGACATACACATACACACACATACACACACACACACATAAAACTGAAACAAGTTTTGAAAAACTCTATTTGCCTCTATTATACAGAATGCAATTTGATGTTTTGTATTCTGTTCATTCCTTTTTTATTCTATTTTTACCATGCCACTAAAATTTTTTCATGACCCACAGATGAGACTGAGCCTGCATGGTTTTATTTCTCCTTTTTTTAATTGGAGGATAATTGCTTTACAATGTTGTATTGGTTTCTGCTGTACATCAACATGAATCAGCTACAAGTATATATCTATTCTCTCCCTCGTGAGCCTCCCTCCCACCCCAGATCCCACCCTTCTAGGTCATCACAGAGCACCTCGCCGAGCTCCCTGTGTTACACCGTGGCTTCCCGTTAGCTCTCTGTGTTGCACATTGTAAGTGGGTCAATGTTACTCTCTCAATTCGTCCCACTCTCTTCTTCCCCCACTGTGTCCACAAGTCCATTCTCTACATCCGCATCTCTATTCCCACCCTGCAAATAAATGGATAGACTGAATCACCGTGTTGGCAATAAACATGCATAACTTCACTGAGTCTTCACACAATACAGACCACATTAAACAGCCATTTTTAGAGCAAAAATTTCATAGATAGTATGTATTCTGGATGCCAGACCCTGATCTGGGCTTTTTTTTTTTTTTTAATAGATCTTTACAGACTTTTTTTTTTTTTAATTTTACACAATCTTTAAAGGTTACGTTCAATTCCCAGTTATTACAAAAGACTGCCTACATTCCCCGTGTTGTACATTACATCCTTGAGCCCATCTTATACCCAGTAGTTTGTTCCTCCCACTCCCCACCCCGAGGCAAGGAGCCAGACCTGGGAGCGAAGCTGCCTTGCCACACCAGACTAACTCGTGTGGAAATGAGGAAGCTCCCAGCTGAGCCCTGACTTGATTCTTGACCACACAATGGTGAGATGTCATAAATCGGTTATTGTCTTGAGTCAGTAAGTGTTGGCTACGTTGCTACTGCAATAGACAGTGAGTTTCAAGAGCTCCAAGCCACCAGCAGCGTCCGGGTTCCTGGAATGCCTTGTCTCTTCTCCCTGCAACTGAAGGGAGGAAGGCTGCACCCCACCAAATGGACTCTGCTGAGAATGTGCCAGACCGGCACATCTTGTCTCTCCTCCTCTGCTGCCAGGGCCCCCGTGACTTGGGGCGGAATCCCAACTTTATAAGCCAGGAGGATGCAATCAGTGAGACCTTTAGGGGCTTCTGGACCCGCATCTCCTGCATGCTAATCTGCCCAGGGGGCCACTGGCCACCTATAGATGCCCTTCATGGAATGGAGGGGGAACCAGAGAGAAGGAAGCTACCAGCTGGGAAGGTGAATGTGTCGGGTATGGAAATAGACATAAAGAGCAGAAAAGATTTCCTTGTGTTTCGACAGGAGTCTCAGGGCACCACCTCTGACTGACAGTGGAGGGAGAAACACTTCCTTGAAATCAAAAAGTGTTTCTTCAGAGGAGAAGGCTTTGTTGTTACACTCAGGCCCAACACCACACAGTGAAGGAAAAAAGAAACCTCCCACCTCCCCCACCCCAAGAGGCTGTCCCATAAGGGCTGGAGGCCAAGGCCAGAGAGGGGAAAGGTAGAGGGTAGTTGGGGGAGGGGGAGGAACTGTTTGTTACTATTTACTCGAATTAATAAGATGTTGAGCAACAGCCTCTACATAAAAGCCACAGTTAAAATTAGCAGGTAGTTCATCCTGGTCTAACAATACAGAATAATTAATATCCACACTCATGTGCTTTTTTTCTTCCATAAACAGTAATTAAAGAGAAATATTATATTGCTGCACCTGTTTTTCTCTTTCGGCTTACCACAGTGAGTAAACCCCATCTTTAATTGATGAGAGGAGATGCACACTGGAAAAACCATAGGAAGAGCATGAAAACCCCTCCAGCCTTCCCTGGAGACGTGTAAGAAATCTCAAATTATTAAACCATATGGAGTGCGTAAAGCGAGCGGGCCGTTCCCACTGTGGGGCCAAGACCTAATTTCCCTCTGACTTTCAGCTCCTCTGGCGAGTTCCAAGCTGTCGAGGGAATCAGGCTTGTCTGCCCCGAGGAGGAGACATCTGTGAGCTGGTTTTCCTGAGGGCAAAGAGAGAACTGATTTCTGTGGCCTGTTTCCACTGCTTTCCGACTGGGCCTGAATTCTCTGCCAAGTTCAGAGGCTCTGGGCCCCGCTGTGGACTTCAGCCACCTCCAGCCAGCCCACCCCTCCTGGAGTCAAGGGCTTCAACCAACCTGACAGGTGTGGTCAGGGCAGGAAAAGTTAATGTTTGAGGGCACTTTACAGTTTGCTCTTTGCAGCTCTTAACACTCAGTATGCAGTTATTCCATTCTCCTGCTGAATCCCAGCAGGCCTCTGGCCGCAGCTGCTGCCTGGAAATTCTGTTCCTGCCTTGGGGCTCTGATTCCAACCAGCACCCTGGGCACCTTGGTGAGGATGCTCTGCCCACCCCACAGTGTGGATTTTGTTTTGCAGATGCTCGTTTACTAAACCTGCCCAGTGTCTGGATCAGCCCTTGAACTCCTGGAAAGGGGGCCAGATGTCAAAATAATGTGAGCATCCTCCAACTTGTCACTCAGGCTGGAACAAAGCTGTAACTGGAGACAAAGAGCCCTGAGAGAAGACTTGGAGTAGACACTTCATAGACGCAGACACAAGCCCCCTTTATTATGCTCCCAGTGATGCACCTTGGGCTCCATGGGTCCCCTGGTTCTGCAGCAACGTGTCAGTACAGTTACTCGTCTATAACCACCCCTTCCAGGGGTTTCTTTGGTGGCTCAGTGGTAAAGGATCTGCCTGCCAAGGCAGGAGATGAGGGTTCAATTCCTGGGTCGGGAAGATCCCCTGGAGGAGGACATGGCAACCCATTCCTGTATTCTTGCCTGGAGAATCCCATGGACAGAGGAGCCTGGTGGACTATACAGTCCATGGGGCTGCAAAGAGTCAGACACAACTAAGTACAGACACACACAAAAGATGGTAGAAGGAGGTGCTGCAGTCAGCACATCATTGCCCCTTGAGGCTGCCTCCCAAGCAGTGGAATCCTGAAGGTACAAGGACCGAAGGCTGCCTCACATCTGCTGTTCTCCTCCTGCCGATGCCCACTGATGGCACCGGCCATCCAGCCTGGCTGGGGCTACTGCTCCAAGCATCATGGGTCCCTTAGACTCACGATGGGTCTGGGACACATCTTGTCACATTTCAAGGAAGCAGGGTGAGCTCACAGGCTGGGGTGGAGGGTTCCCAGGTCATACCTCGGTATGACTCGGTAAGTATCTTGGGCAAACGAAAGTAAAGCCATGAACGAGGTCCCAGAGAGTACTGTGGGCCACACCCCAAGGAAACAAGAGCTGTCAGCAAGGTCAGAGCACTAAGGTGGACTTGGGGATGGACCCAGAAGTGAGGCAGAATGAAAGGGCAGAGAAAGACTGTGAAGAAGCTTGGAGCTGCTGGACCCTGTTAAGCCTTTGTTCTGAGAGGGAGTCCCTCTTCCCTGTGGATATTCTGCACGTGGCCTGTCTGGTCCCCAGCCCACTGGGTGAGACCACCTGGTGACCCACCTCTTGGCACCTGCAGCAGAGCTGATCCTCAGTCATTGACCTGACTCTTGATTCTAACTGATTTTGACTAGTTCACCCACCTCTGACCACAGAAGTGATACACTTTGAATTTTTGTCATTATAAGCAGTCATGCAGGGCTAATGGGAGCAATTTGGCAAAATGCATTAATAACCTCAAAAATATTCAAAACTTCTAGCCTGATAATCGTCCTTCTGGGAGTCTAGCCTAAGGGAATCATTAGAGATGTGGACAAGGATTTTGCTCAAAGAAGTTCATGACAGTGTAATTTCGAAGAGAAAGCAACAAACAACAAATTGCTTAAATGTTCCGTGAAAGGAATATAGTTGTGTGTAGAAAGTTCCCTATATTGTGAAATATGATGCAGTCACTGAAAGTGATTACAAGGATATTTTTGAGCGGCGAGATGCCCATGACATACAATTGCATTAAAGAAAAAAAAAAAAGAATGTCTGAGTTCTTGAGTTTGGATGTTTGCTACTTATATGTTCATATATATTTTCTACATTTTCTAAAATTTCCACAATAATCACACAATACTTTTAGAATCAGAAGAAAAGAAAGAACTGCTGCTGCTGCCTTCTTCGGGCCTTTAAAGACTTGGTTTCCTGAAACCCGTGTCCCTCATTAACCCCACTGAGGTTCACAAAGCCGGTGCCACGCGTTCCCTGTCAGACCTTGCCTGGCACAGCCCAGCGGGAAAGTTGTGTGTTTGGCTCTAATTCCAAATCCCAATAAAAACATCACAGCTGTTTTTCTTCTGAATTCTTGTCACTGCAGAAGAGAAAGCTTACCCCACGTTTTTGATTCTCTGCTACACTGCCAATGTCTCTTTTCATGCAAATACTAAATATACTTTAATGGATCCAGATTATTACTGATGTAACCCAAGATCTGGATAATATAGGCACCATCAGCTGAGTTCTCAAACTCTGAGTTCGGTACTCACAAGTCTCTACAAAGCATGGGGGGACACAAATCCAGTTCTGCCTTGAGAATTGTCTCAGTTCAGAATGGAAAAGCACATTCAACTTGGCTTAAATTATAAAGGAAATTTATCGTTTCACAGAAACACAAAGTCCAGAGGTAAGCAGACTTTAGGCTCAGTTTGATCCAGGGGTCCATGGTGATATCAAGGCCCTCGTGCCATTTATTTCTACTATTTCCTTGGCTCAGTTTCATCCTCAGTCTGGTTTCCCTTGGGGCTGTAGCAATCCAGGGAGGTGAGCCTCTATCCACAGGGCCCTGCTCAGAAGGGAGGATGCCACTATCCCAACCTTCCCAGCTGGAATACTGAGACTAGATCTGACTGACCAGGCTCCACTCAGGTAGTCACACCTGAACTATGACAGAGAGATGAAATGCATTGATTATCCTACACTATCGTGTGCCTGAATCAAGCCAGGGGTGAGGGTAGTCAGTTCCACCAGAATCATATGGACCCCCACGCAGAATTCAGGACCTCTAGACAGTGGAAGATGAATGCCCACGTCCCCACAAGCGTCCACCATGGGAAAATTGTCTTTTGACATTTCTTTTAGGAGAATAGCTTAAGGTTGCTTTGCAAGTATCAATTACAGACATGGACGTTCAACTCTAATAATTTAGTCAGCAAACCATTAATTTACAAATCTAGTTAAATAAAATACTGTAATTTGTCATTGTTTCTGGCACTTCAAGAAAATAAATGGTTTAAAGAATATTGATTCAAAATACTTGAGTGGCCCAAGGAAACAAAGATTAGAAACCCAGTTGTAGCTTTTCTTTCGGGGTAGAAAATAAAAAGTGAGTTCAGTCAATAGACCCATGAAATCCATCTGTGAGAAGAGACTCTTTCCTTGGGAATCTCACCTGACTTTACTCAAGTTCACCCCTCTGCCCAGATGCCTGCCCTTCCCCTCCCTTCTCTGTTAACATTCCTTCTTAGATGTCCATGGTCCTCTGACATGCCCTCCTCTGGCAAGGCTTCCCAACCTTCTCTCCACTTAGTGGAACCCATGGTTCTCTCCTGTGTGCTCTTGCACTTGCTACATTATTCCGGGGTGCTGAGCTTCCATCTGTTACCCTGTAGACTGTAATAACCAGGGGGTCCAGGGACTGGGATGAAGAAGTGAGAAGAAGGACAGTGATCATGAAAACCTCCTGTTGGTGGTGGTGGTGGTGGTTTAGTTGTAAGCATCTAGAGGTTTACTTTCACGCGCTGGAGAAGGAAATGGCAGCGCACTCCAGTGTTCTTGCCTGGACGAGGGACGGGGAAGCCTGGTGGGCTGCCGTCTATGGGGTCACACAGAGTTGGACATGACAGAAGCGACTTAGCAGCAGCAGCAGCAGAGGTTTACTACTATACGGTCTTAAGGAAACACAGGACTTAAATGGAACTCACTTGTGTCTGAGACTTTGTGATCCCATGGACTATACAGTCCATGGAATTCTCCAGGCCAGAATACTGGAGTGGATAGCCTTTCCCTTTTCCAAGGGATCTTCCCAGGGACCCCGGAAAATGTTTTATTGAGCAAAATCGTGTCTCATTTCAGAAAACATTTCCAAGCCAGAATCAACCTCTCCCCCCACCTCCTGCCTCTCTCTCTCCCTATGTCTCTCAGCTACAGGATGCCCTCCCTCCCGCTCCACCCCAAGAAAGCTGCTCTGGCCACAGTCTGTTGGCACCTTCTGGCCCAAGGCATGGGAGGCCCCCTTCATCTTTTGCATCAGGGATCAGCAAGCTATCACTTACAGTCCATATCCAGCCTGCCACCTGCTTTTGTGTGACCCATGAAAATAGTTTTCACACTTTAAAATGGTTGGCCAAAACCATGACAAGAAGAATGCAATTTCATGACATGTGAAAATGACATAAAATTAAAATGGGGGCCTCTGTGGAGGGTCCACTGATGTTTTCCTGGAACATGCTCTCTCACGGACATAGTACCCGTGTCTGCTTTCCGGCTGCAGCAGTGGAACTGAGCAGTTATAGCAGATGCCTTCTGACCTGCAAAGCCAGAAATATTTACTCTCTCGCCCTCTGCAGAAAATGTTTGCTAACCCCCACGTTAGATGTTTAAACTGGGCTCTGCTCTGAGAAGTCAGACATATCAGTGACCTTTCTCTCTCTCTGACTCCACCAGCGACAACTCAGTGTGGCAGACTAGACAAAAGAGACCCGCTTTCTCTCTCTCCTGTGGACAGCTTCCCATACTCGCCCTTGGGGAGGAGTTTCTGCCAAGCCCAGGACCAGGTTTAGAGACTCTCACCTTGACAAGGTCACCTATGAAGGGCTGAAGTTTCAGAAACTGGTTCGTCCCTGGGCCCAGAAGCCCCGCCCACACTCCCAAAGCTGTCCATCATCTTCTCCCCTCTGGAAGCAGGAAACTGTCCTTGGGAGCCCAGACACCAAGGCTCTTCCCCTCTTGGCAAGTCTGCCACATCCCTTACAGTTTCTGGACTTCAAACGTACTCTGACCACCAAAGGCAGCCACCAGCTTCAGAAAACTCATTTGAAATTGAAAAACGGGGATGAAATCACCTACCCGACTGTCTGAACGAATGCCGTTCTTCCTTTACAGACTAAGGCAGAGAGTTGAAGTTGCTATTCAAACTGGAAAGTTCCTTTTGATGGTTCAAACAAGGAGAGGAAATGGCTTCAAGTGTGTTCTTCGAAGCTAATCAAGTCTGTGGTGTTCCTCAGCCCCACTGTTTGGATTCATGGGAGGGAGGCCCTTGTTTGAAAGACATCCTAGAGAACATGTGTCTTAGCCTTGGCTTTGAAGCAGTTCTCAAAGCTGGCGGAGTCCCTGTCAGGCCCTTGTGAGATGTACTCAGACTTGAGCTAGCTTTGTGGCCTCCAGGCTGGGGTCACTTACAAGGGGATCTTGTGATGGTGAGGTTGTGGGCAGCCCCGAATGTCACCCCCCCTCCCCTACTTCAGCTGTGCAAACTCAACAAAACCATTGCCTTCTCTGAGCCCCAGGCTCTTCCCCTGTGGAATGAGACTCTTCAGAGTGTACTGCAAAAGACTTTGCAGATTAAGTAAATGATGTCAAGTTTACGAGCACACAGATTGTACATAATACGTCGTAAACCAATATTGAAACAGCAGTGAAGCAAGCATCTTGTTTCCCTTGGGAAGTTGAGCCCTCTGGAAATAGAAAGGTAAACTTTGTGTTTTCTTACCACCTTTGCTTAAAAACTGACAAAGCCCATCTGCTAAGCTTCCCCCAACACACATTAACAACTACCACCAGCAAACAATAACAAAACTGGGACAGGTGTGGCGTAGTTACAAGGTGTTGGGGCAAATGCTTTACATCCTTATCCACTGCATTCTCATAACAGCCCTGGAAGGCAGGTATCCGTACTGTGTTTTCTCACTTCTCAGGTGAAGACCTGAGGCAGCTAGTAAGCTGGGAAAACAGGATCGGAACCCGTAACATAAACCATTTTTCTATACTGTCTTCAGTAAAGAGATAAACAGACATGAACTTGGGCAAACTCTGGGAGATGGTGAGGGACAGGGAAGCCTGGTGTGCTGCAGTCCGTGGGGTTGCAAAGAGTCAAACACGACTTGGCGAATGAACAACAGCAACGACAAAGAGACAAACAATGGGTAGATGTGTGGACAGCTAAGAGAATGACTAAATGAATACATTAATCCCTTACATCCAGGCTGCCCAGTCTAACAGCATTTGCAGAATTTTAGAGAAACAGTCTGCTAAGGGCTGGCTTATAGACGATGCGGATGAGGTGTTCAGGGGAGATGTGTCTGCCTCCTGTGTCCATCCAATGCAGCAACTCAGCCCACTGTCCTATCCAAGCCCTTGAAAGCAAAGGTCAAGGTGCCAGAGAAAGGTCCAGAGGTGAGGGCTCAGAAATGTGACCAAAGGGACAAGCCCATGTGATGACAAGCAACCAGGCTGAAAACACATGTGAATCCACCGCCTCAGCAGTCCTGAGACCCAGCCCCTTCAGAGCCCTTCTCCAATCTCCTGGCAACACCACCTCCTCCCTTTTATTTCTCTGGCCCAAGGGGAGGTCACTGATTCCTGCAGGTACTAATCTCTGAGCCACCTCTGTGTACCCACTTGTGCTCTTTCATTCTTCCCATATCCAGGTAACCCATCTCCTATATTGCTGTTATTCAGTTGCTAAGTCGTGTCTGACTCTGCGACCCCAAGGACTGCAGGGCACCAGGCTTCCCTGTCCTTCGCTGTCTCCTGCGGTTTGCTGGAGATAGTTTCAAACTTAACTGGAGTTTGTTCAAACACATGTCCATTGAGTTGGTGATACCATCCAACAATCTTATCCCCTGTCGCCCCCTAATTTCCTACATTAAATCCCCTCCATTTGAAATACTTAGTGTGACTCCAGGTTTCCTAACTGCCTCACCCTTCCTCCTGACTTAGCCTAAATGAGTCTCAGGTCCTTGCAACCAAAAGTTCCTTGACAATAACAGAACGGGTTTGTGACTTGCCCTCAGGTCTGAATTCAGGTCATCTTGTTCTTGTCCAAGATCCTTGTTCTCCTCTCTGCACCCTTGGGTCATACAGACCAAAAAGAAGTGTGTGGCATGAATGCGTGAGCATGCCAGCAGCCACAGGCACTGAGTATTCTCACTCACCCTCTCTCCTTGGACCAACAATAGGTTAACCCCTTGCTTCCTGAAAGAGTTTAAACTACCCATCCTTCAGCAAAACACACAGAGACTAGGCTCTTGTCCAAACTCCACTCACAGCTCTGTCTGCAATTTCCTCTGGACAAAGAGCCTGCACTACCCTTTTACTGGAGAAGATTAGTCTTCTCAGCCAGGTGACAGGCGCCAAATGGGAGGTGAAGCGCTCTGCCCTCTCTCTACCATCTGTTAGCATAACCCCAAGCCATTCTCAGGTTTGTGCTGAATCCGCTTAGCTTGTTCTGAGCAGGCTGCCAATGCTTTGATTGCTTTTCTCCCGTGTGTGCACTCTGAGGGTACCCTGCATTCCGGCCTACTTCTCCTGCCTCTTGGGAGGAAGCATCTGATGTGATAACGTATCAACTGGCTGAGCAGAGATCCAGAAAGGATGGTGGTGATGGTAGACAACCAAAATCAGCATCAGGGCTGGGTTTTGCACATTCAGGACTGTTTCTTATTACTTTGTAGGCTGCTGTTCGGAGAAGGCAATGGCACCCCACTCCAGTACTTTGCCTGGAAAATCCCATGGATGGAGGAGCCTGGTGGGCTGAAGTGCATGGGGTCGCTAGGAGTCAGACATGACTGAACGACTTCACTTTCACTTTTCACTTTCATGCACTGGAGAAGGAAATGGCAACCCACTCCAGTGTTCTTGCCTGGAGAATCCCAGGGATGGGGGAGCCTGGTGGCTGCCGTCTATGGGGTCACACAGAGTCGGACACGACTGAAGCGACTTAGCAGTAGCAGCAGGCTGCTGTTCACATGTTCTCAGCCTGGGATGTCATGAATATATGGCCCGTAGGGGCTGAGTTGAATTTAATGAGATGGCCCTTTATTGCTGCAAAAATATGACCTGACAAACTCAACATCTGTCTCTGTGGAAACTGAGGAGGGACCCAAATCTAACCACGGAATGGGGCCCAATGTCCCATGCAAATACTTTCCTTTAGATCTGTTTAGGGGAGAATAGAAGGTAGGGGCCGAGACCCACCCCTGCCCAGGACATCTGTACCATCTCATTTATGCATCTCCTGAATAAGGTGAAACAGACATCACTGCCCAGGGCGATTACTTCTCTTCGAATCATTTTACACCACTGACATGACAAGAGCAAAGAGAGGCAGGAAATTCAATCCCTTCCAATGTCTGCACAGAAGATTAACCACCTCAAAGAAATTAGGAAAGTGTCTTCATAACAGTGACAGAAAGACATTGCTATTCAGTATGTTAATGAAAAATCCATTGATGTTTGGCATTTATCAAGTGTCAGAAATTAAATTTAGCTGTCCTGTGATTTTAATTAGCAGTAACCCAGTTAAGCCAGCAGGTAGCTGCTATGGTTCAGGCAGATGCCTTCATCTGCATATCTTTTACCAGATAACATGAGGGAAAGGAGTGGGAGGCACAGAAAAGCTTCAGGAGAAGGTGGTGTTTCAACCAGACTTTGAAGAAGTTTGACATCTCAAAGGGGATAAGCTCGCTTTAGGAAGAATGAAGAGCACGTGCAAAGGGGAAGAGAGTTAAAAGAACAAGACACATTCTCAGAATAGCAAATAGCCCCGTTTGCCTGGAGAGTGATGGGGAGATGAGAAGGCGAGGCAGACAGGAGATGGGCTGTGAAAGGTCTCAAAGCTAAAGCAGAAATCATTATGTAGAAATGGGGAGCAGTTAAAAGCTTTGGGGCAAAAACCTTATATATACATATGTTTGCAAAATGTATGTTTATATATATGAATACAAAGGAAATATACTGAACAGATAACTGTAGCTACTGCTGGAGAGAAGAGTGGCCCTGGATGGAGCAAACAGACCTTCTCTAAATTGTATTGCTAGAATGTTTACCAATAAATGAATGCATTGTGTAATTAAAATAATTTTATACAATTTTAGACAAATGTCCTAGGGCCACAAATTGACCCAACTTTGCTCAACCGTAAGAAAACACAGCTTACTTCTTTCTTCGTGTAGTCAGTTGCTCAATCATGTCAGATTCTTTGCCACCCCATGGGCCATGGCCTGCCAGGCTCCTCTGTCCATGAGATTTCCCAGGCAAGAATACTGGGGCAGGTTGCCATTTCCTACTGCAGGTTTTTTCCTGACCCAGGGATCGAACCACCGTCTCCTGCATCTCTCACGTTGGCAGGCCGATTCTTTACAACTGTGCCTTGACAGATCTAATCTTCTGGCCATCCTGCATCCCTCTGACTGACAGAGAGCAGGAGCTGGAGAAACAGACAAACATTAAACTTTCCAATCAATAGTGTCTTGGTCTCTGACAGTTTGATGGTCTCTGCTAAACAATGAGCCCCTTTCTGATACCATCTTCATCTCTCTGATTTCTTCCTTCTGCCTCTGCTCTTCTCTGAAAGAGAAGCTTTCCTGCACTCATGGTAAGAAGAGAAGGGGGCTTTGAGCCTAATAGGATCCTTCAGGTCATCCTGGTCTGTCTCAGTGGCCAGCCACACCATCTGGTCTTTGGGGTGGTCATGCTACCACTGAAACAGGAGGGAAGGGGGCAGGGCACGACATTTAAAAGAATGACATAGCCCGAGGACACAGCATAAACTGATTAGAACCATGTAGTTCCAAGATGGTGGATGAGTTGACTCTCACTAGACCACGAGCCTCAGCATATGCTCAATCATAACACATCAAGAAGCTAAATGACATACCCACAAGTGCCTTGACAGTTCCAAGGCCAACCATAAAGGTCAGGAAGTGGTGGTGGTTGTTGTTCAGTCACTAAGGCGTGTCCAACTCTTTGCGACCCCATAGACCGCAGTGTGCCAGGCTTCCCTGTCTTTCACCATCCCCTGGAGTTTGCTCAAACTCATGTCCACTGAGTCAGTGATGCCATCCAACCATCTCATCCTCTGTCACCCACTTCTCCTCCTGCCCTCAATCTTTCCCAGCATCAGGGTCTTTTCCAATGAGTCAGCTCTTCCGGTCAGGCGGCCAAAGTATTGGAGCTTCAGCACCAGTCTTTCCAGTGAATATTCAGGGTTGATTTCCTTCAGGATTAACTAGTTCGATCTCCTTGCTGTCCAAGGGACTCTCAAGAGTCTCCTCCAGCACCACAGCTTGAAAGCATCAGTTCTTTGGTGCTCAGCTTTCTTTGTGGTTCAACTCTCATATCTGTACATGACTACTGGAAAAACCATAGCTTTGACTATACGGACCTTTGTTGGCAAAGTGGTAAGTAAGTTAAAACGAGGTCTGAAGAGTGATTTCTAATGAGTAGAGTGGCAATCCCAAAAGCCTAGCTCAGTGTGCTCTGTGAGCACCCCTCGTACCTGCTCTTACACCCCCAGCTGCACCGTCGCCTTCCGAATGACCAGCAGAGCATTTCCATCCTTTGTTTCGCCTTAATCAGAAAAGCCTCTGAAAACTCTCTGCTTCTCAGTCTCAACAGCTTAAGGGGCTGTCTCTCAGAGAAGGAGGGGGTGCTGGTCCCCCAGGCTCTCTCGGACAATCCTCAAATCTCAGCCCTCACTCCCAGTCCTTTTGTGACATAAAGAGGTATCTTGGGCTTGATCAACCCCAGTCTTCCGCATCCCCTCTAAGTCCTGCAGATGGCTGGGGGCTCTGTCCCTCTGCACTTTGGAAGAGCAGTGGAGTTGCTTGTTTGGGATTGAACAATGGCTGAAGAGCAAGGGGCCACTTGGGGCGTCAGCTGCCTGTACTCAGAAAATATCAGGCCAAGGCACAAAGAGACGAGGTCAGGATCCACACCAAGGACGGAGGTCACTTTACCTGCCAGCCTCGGAGTCTCTTTCCTGGCTCAGCTCCAAGTATCCAGAATCCCTGAGCAGCAGAGACAACAAAAGGAGATTTGTTTGTTCAGGGGTTATAGAGAGGGAGTGATCTGGAAGAGCCAGAGAGCAGCTGGGCCTCTCTGCCTGTGGCTTAGAAGTTGACTTTTCCTGTTGTAGTAAAAAATAATTCATCTCTTCTTGAAGTGACAGGTGGCTGGACCAGTTTCTTTGACTTTCAGCAAACACAAGAAGCCCCATGCACAGAAGGAAGAAATTAGTCAAATGCAACATTTGGGACCCAGTTCTTTAGCAGCCAGACAAGAATTAAGAAAAGAGGCACAGGCTTTCTGAAGAATCTTTTTTTATGGCTTCCAGAAAACACATCCCAACTTAAGTCTATTACTTTCACTTTTGACTGACAGAAAACCCAGAATAGGACTTTCCTGGCGGTCCAGTGGTTAAGAATCTGCCTGCTGAGGCAGGGGACACAGATTCAAACCCTGATCCAGGAAGATCCCACATGCTGCTGAACAATTAAGCCCGTTCACCACAACTACTGAGCCCATATGCCCTTAGAGACCATGCTGCACAACGAAAGAAGCCACCGCAATGAGAATCCTGTGCTTCACAACTAGAGAAAGGCCGTGAACAGCAACAAAGACCGAGTGCAGCCAAAAATAAATAAATAAAAAGAAAAAAATTTTTTTAAGAAAACCCAGAATAGACTCATTAGGACAAAAAAAAAAAAAATCCCTGCTATAGAACAGAAGAATTTGAAGCAAGCATCAGGCATGGGCTGATCCAGGGTTCAAATGATATCACCAGCAAGCTCTTTCAGTATCTAAGTTTGGCTCTCTGTGTGTGCTCCCCTTTCTTATTTAGTCTCTCCCCTCATGGCTAAAAATTGACCATCAGAAACTTCTGGGACCTGGGACTGTGTAATTCCAGGTTCAAAATCAGTGGGCACGGGAAGGTGGAAGAGACCTTTGTCCTGGCATTCACAGCTATGAAAATCAAGACAGTCTGTCTGCACTAGCTCCATCTGGAGACAACCTTGAACCAATCATTGACATCTAGAGAAGGCAGTATACCAACTGGTTTGAGCCTGGGTTATATGTCCCAGCCTGACACATAACTGAGACTGAGGGAATGACAATCCATAAACACAGTTGGAGCTGTTGCCGGGAGACCAAGGAGGGAGATGTGGATGCAAGAGAAAACAGCCATGGTCCTTTACAATTACTAACTTTTAATGAGCTCCAGCTGTGTGCTGGGGCTTTCCATGCCATCATCTCACTTACCCTCTCAACACCACATCCTTATTTTACAAATGACAAAGCAGGGTCAGCGCAACAAAAGAACTTGCCCCATGTTACCCAGCTCATGAGTGGCAAAGGTGGGATTTCAAACTGGGACTCCTAAGCCTGTGCTTTCAATAGCTACGTCCTCTGTGCAGCCTGTTGGAGGTCCATCAAGAAGACTGTCTCAGAGATCCTGAATGAAAACCCTAATATGATCCATGATGCCCAACACTTCTTCCAGACACTGCGGTCATATGACAATAAGTTTTTGCTTTTTGTCTAATGAGTTTAGTGTAGATTTTTCTAATGGAGATGGCGATCACTATTAGCACAGTTGCTCTGTTATCAGAAGCTGAACTTTCACGGACTCCCTAAGAACGGAACACCTACAAAGATCAAAAAGTGAAAGTGTTAGTTGCTAAGTTGTGACCAACTCTTTGTGACCTCATAGACTGTGGCCTACCAGGTTTCTCTGTCCATGGAACTCTCCAGGCAAGAATACTGGAGTTGGTTAGTTGGTTGCCATTTCCTTCTCCAGGGGATCTTCCCAACCCAAGGATTGAACCTGGGTCTCCTGTATTACAGGCAAATTCTTTACCATCTGAGCCACCAGGGAAGCCCCAAATTTTGACCACAAAGATCGAACAGTCCATCTATCCCTGGACCATCTTCATCCCACCAGTTCTGGACTCATCAGCAAGTTCAAACTCATCTTATTTTCCAAGTGAATCACCATAAGCCCCACCCCTGACTCCTTCCCAATAATCCACATTGCTTTCCTTTCTATGCTGAATCAGGGAAGCTTCTTATCTTAACTAAACCAGATACAGCCCCCTCCAGGGAGCCATCAGGCAGAACATCTGCAAAGAACACCAAAAGCTGGATGCTGCCAAGCTCCCGTCTTCACAAGGAGCAGACTGAGGTCACTGCCAGAGCCAGGGAAATCAATATGGAAGCAAAGATAAGCTTCCAGGTGAGTGGTGGGAACAAATGACAGCCAGCACGGCTGCTTTGAATGTCCAAAAATTAGGTCACCAGAACTTAATAAGTAAGTAAGTGTCAGTCCCTCACTCATGTCTGACTCTTTGAGACCCATGGACTGTAGCCTGCCAGGTTCCTCTGTCCATGGAGTTCTCCAGACAAGAATACTGGAGTGGGTTGCCATTCCCTTCTCCAGGGAATCATCCCAACCCAGGGACGGAATCCCAGTCTCCCGCATGGCTGACAGTTTCTTTACCATCTGAGCCACCAGGAAAGCCAAGTAGAGAAACTCAAATCCCAAATTCAAGAGTTTGGACTACAGATAAACAGAGTGAGATCTGTCCCCTTTACTGTCAAAGCTTCTGATGGCTCCTCCCTGTAAGCCAGTACAGCATCATCTCAGGAAGAAGGAAGCTTTTTACCTGTTTACATTGTGCTCAGATATAGTCCCATCTTCGAACTCTGTCTCTGCCACCTCCCCTCCCCCCACCTCCCAGGTATTCTTACAAGCATATTCCTATATACATATATATACACATATATATATACACACATATATACACACATATATACACAAACACACACATCTCTCTCTCTCTCTCTCTCTCTCTCTTCACGGCTGCTCCAGCAAAGCGTAGCCACTGTTCCTTACCTTGGAGGAGGGGTATCTCCTCACCGCCGCCCCTCCTGACCTTGAACGTGGAATAGCTCCTCTAGGCCCTCCTGTGCCCGCGCAGCCAACACTCCTTGGACGTGGGGTTGCTCCTCTTGGCCGCCGCCCCTGGCCTCAGATGTGGGTTAGCTCCTCTTGGCTGCCGCCTCTGACCTCGGACATGGGGTAGCTCCTCCCGGCCACCACCCCTGACCTCAGACATGGGGAGTTGGACTGTGAAGAAAGCTGAGCGCTGAAGAATTGATGCTTTTGAACTGTGGTGTTGGAGAAGACTCTTGAGAGTCCCTTGGACTGCAAGGAGATCCAACCAGTCCATTCTGAAGGAGATCAGCCCTGGGATTTCTTTGGAAGGAATGATGCTAAAGCTGAAACTCCAGTACTTTGGCCACTTCATGCAAAGAGTTGACTCATTGGAAAAGACTGATGCTGGGAGGGATTGGGGGCGGGAGGAGAAGGGGATGACAGAGGATGAGATGGCTGGATGGCATCACTGACTTGATGGACGTGGGTCTGAGTGAACTCCGGGAGTTGGTGATGGACAGGGAGGCCTGGCGTGCTGCAATTCATGGGGTCGCAAAGAGTTGGACACGACTGAGCGACTGAACTGAACTGAACTGATATATATACATACACACTTTAATTTGGCTGCTCCAAGCCTTAGTTGTGGCACACAGGCTCTTTTTAGTTCCGGCATTCCAACTCTTAGTTGTGGCAAGTGGGGTCTAGTTCCCCCACCAGACATGGAACCCAGGCTCCCTGCACTGAGTGCAAAATCTTAGCCACTGGACGACCAGGGAAGTCCCCATATACTCTCTTTTAATGGTTTTAGACAGGCTACAAATATCAGCTTTTTTTATTTCTCCCCCTCTCATCTGATCAATCTCGAAGCCAGTGGCTCTCAGACTTAGCTGCACTTTAGCTTCACCGGTGAGTTGTTTTGTTTTTTCAAATACAGATGCCTGGGCCCTATTCATCTCCAGCAGGAGAGTTTCAACTTTTTCCCACTCTGACCTGTTGGAAAAAAATACATTTTATATCATAGCCCAGCACACTTACATCTAAAAGTACAAAAAAAAAATCATATTCTTGCTATGTGGGAGGTACTCTAATGTTTTCCTATACTATTCTTTTCTGTCATTGCTGTTTTTAAATGCCGATCATGATCTGCTCAGAGCTCATGTAGATTGGAAAATTCTCATTTAAGACATTAGTTTGTGTCATCCTGTCTGAATTTCCTCTTCTTCCAGTTTCAGGCTCGTAACCCAGTTCTTTGCAATTCCTCGCTTTGGGGATTTTTTTAATGTAGACACGGCCTGAAG
Source organism: Bos mutus (assembly GCF_027580195.1). NCBI lineage: Eukaryota > Metazoa > Chordata > Mammalia > Artiodactyla > Bovidae > Bos > Bos mutus. The sequence continues at coordinate 12,747,006 of NC_091635.1, forward strand.
TCAAAGGCTTTCCCAGACTTTTGTAAAAACCTAAACTCTTTGATGAGATTACGTATGATGCCCCCCAGGGGAAAAGAAAGAAATGGCTACATAAGGTGACAGAAGATTAGAAACTGATTTCCACCAGACTGGAAATGGGAACAATGATGTGGGTTTTGGGAGGAGCTGGAAAGTGTCCTGGGAAAGTAGCAAGACCTCCGCAGTGGCTGCATGGCCTCTCTGCGAGGCTGGGCTCTAAATCCTCTGGACTGTGGCAAAAATTCTCATGCCCCAGAATTGCAAGGAATCGGAAGGCTGTTCTACTTCAAGGGACCTCACTGAGAAAGGGGGATACCTGCAACCATTCCATAACCAGCTGGAAATTAAACACCCGGCTCTACCTCAGGTGCCACTTAGACTCCTGAAATTCCCATGGAGCTCAAGAAGTGGGGAGGATGAGATGCCTGCCAATCAGTGAGGCTGACTCTCCCACCATCTTGTTGAGATGCAGACACAGGCAGACTTACGTCGATCTAAAATAGAACTAAGAGGGACTCCCCTGGCGGTCCAGTGGCTGAGACCCCTGTGCTCCCAAGGCAGGGGACTCAGGTTCGATCCCTGGTTGGGGAACTAAAATCCCACATGCCACAAATAAGACCCAGCACAGCCAAATAAATAACTATTTTTAAAAATAAAATGGAACTAAGAGATGTAATATTTCCTTATACTTCTAGGTCCATGAAATATGACTCATATCCATCAAACCTTAATCCTACATCCACTCTTTCCACTCTACATTCTTTCATCCCTGCCACACTTATTTCACAACAGACTGTTGCTACTGCTGCTGCTGCTGCTAAGTCGCTTCAGTCGTGTCTGACTCTTCACGACCCCATGGACTGCAGCCTACCAGGCTCCTCCATCCATGGGATTTTCCAGGCAAGAGTACTGGAGTGGGTTGCCATTGCCTTCTCCTCACAACAGGCTAGAGTCAGGCTTTTCTGATTTTCCAAACAGAAAGGCAAGGCCCACAGTGGATAAAGGACTTGGTATGATCACTCAGCAAGCTAATAGGTGAATTAAGCTTCTAAATCCAGCTTCTACTTTAGCCCACAGGAGAAGTGGGGAGGGAGGTGGTTACCCTGGGGGTGAGAGAAACACCCCATAAAGGGAAATACCTTGAGGATGAGAGACTGGTGCTGCTCACAGTGGCTTCCAGGCAGTCCCAGCAGTGCCCATATGGACACAACAGATCAGTGGGCAAATGGCCAGCATCCACCCGCATGGTGTCCTGGAGAACAGAGGGGCTTGGGCTGTGCTGCCCTCTTAGATGGAAAGGTGTACAAAGAACCCCAGCATGGTGGGCAGGCTGAAGGACAGAGTTCACTCAAGGTCGGCTGAAAGCTAAATGGCAGCACATAAACTATTTTCAAGAGCAAATTTGGAGTGTACGTCGATTCAAATCTGGCTGCGCCAAACCGAAAGTGGGACCCCCCCACCAACAGGAGCGAGGGGAGGATTTTACAGGGAGGAGCAGAAGTGAAGCAAGTGTTTGGTGGGTGAGAGGTTCCACGGTGGCTTTATTGGGGAAGCGAAGTTGGCTGTGTGTGACTGTTTGCTCTCAAGTGTCAGTGTCTCAGATTGAAGTGCACTGACCTTGGCTGAGGTTGTGGTTGGCCCATACCACAACCAAGCCATCAGAGTCACCCCAGGCGAATGGCCTCTTGTTCAAATACTTTAACAGGTCTCAGTTCAGTACAGGTGAGTGTGGGGCAGGAAGCCAGCAGAAGATGGTCCAGCGGTTACTACAAAGGTCAGCCTCCCTGTGTGAGGCCCAAACTCACCCCTCAATTCCCAAACTCACCCCCCAATTCTCAGATTTCCTAAAGTGTTTAAAACTGACACCGCCATCCATTTTAAAACCTGTGCCAATTAAAATTTTCTGGAAACCTAGGTCTTAACATATGTCCTGCTACTCTTTAAAAATGGTCTCTCCGTAGTCCTGGAGGTTCCCAGGTGGCTCAGACGGTAAAGAATCTGCCAGCAATGCAGGAGAACCAGATTCCATCCCTGGGTCAGGAAGATCCCCTGGAGAAGAGAATTGCTACCCACTCCAGTATTCTTGCCTGGAGAATTCCGTGGACAGAGGAGCCTGGTGGGCTACACTCCATGGAGTCACGAAGAGTTGGACATGACTGAGTGACTAACACTTTCACTATAAAATTACAAAATGACATTTCTTATTTGTTTATTTCAAATGGTGGTGAAATACACATAGCATAAACTTCAATATCTTAATCATTTCTAACCGTATAGTTCTGTGGCATTAGGTTCATTCACATTTTTGTGCAACCATCACCACCAACCATCTTCGGAACTCTTTTCATTTTGCAAAACTGAAGCTCTGTGCCCATTAAACACTAACTCTCCCCACCCTCAGTTCTTGGCAAGCATCATGCTATGTTTTGGTCTCTATGGATTTGACGACTCTAGTTATCTTACATCTAAGTGGTACCGTATATACAGAATTGGTCATTTTGTTACTGGCTTATTTCACTTAGCAGAATATGTCATCAAGGTTCATCCACGTTGGAACGTATCAGAATCTTCTTTTTTCTGAGTAACGTTCCATTCTACGTATATAACAAGTTTTGTTTATCCACTCATCTATCGATGAACCCTTGGGTTGCTTCCACCTTTTTAGCTACTGTGAGTAATGCTGCTGTGAACATGGATATATGAATATCTCTTTAAGACTCTGTTTCCGATTTTGGCGTGGTATGTATGCAGAAGGGGCATTGCTAAATCATTTGGTAATTCTATTTTTAACGGTGTGAGAAACTATCATACTGTTTTCCATAGCTACTGAAACTGCATTTCTTGATGAATTTTCTGATATTTAAAATGATCAGGGAAGGCAGCTGACCCTCCCCTATTTTTCTGATTCAGAAGGGGTTTATTGTCTTTATTTCTAGAAGGTGAGTAGAAACTGCATAAAGCATTAATGCAGAATGTCTTATCCAACTTAATCACACTCAGCCCAAGCCAGCCACCTCAGAATGGGATGCTGGGTTCCAGCTGCATCCGTGGCCTCAAAAGTGGCCTTTCTCCTTGCCCTCAGTGGGCTGCCTGGATCTCTGGCCACAATCATACCTCTCAACCCCTCGGGGCCTTTGGGCAGCAGTACTTTGGAGCATGGAGCCTGGAGGAAGTGGTTATTATCCTGGGTACCATAATTAATGGCTTATCTGGGACCATGTCGAGTGGGGAGGGGCAATTCCACCTTCCCCCCAAATCATGATATGTTGACATAAAGAAGGACACTGGGCCTGTCATACGAGACACTCACTACACGCACACACTTATGAAAGAGGATCTTTAGTGGGAGCACCCTTTCTACACTGTATCCTGCACATTGGTTCAGAATACATTCCACAGCTGGCAAGATGCCAAGCTTATAAGCTCTTCCTTCCCGCTGAGACTTACTCTAGCTGATTTTTCCATAGATCACTGGAAAGGCAGTTTTAAAAGGCAGCTGCTTGTTGAAATTGGGGTACAACAGAAAACCAGGAAGACTCACGTGCATCAGTACATTGCCTATTTTCCTTTCCTGTAATGGCATGCACACTCAGTCATGTTTGACTCTTTGTGACCCCATGGACTATAGCCCACCAGGTTCCTCTGTCCACGTAATTTTCCAGGCAAGAATACTGGAGTGGGCTGTCATTTCCTAGAATCAAAGCTGTATCTCTAGTGTCTCCTGCACCAGCAGGTGGATTCTTTACCACTGGCCCCACCTGGGAAGATCTTTTCCTGTAATAAGACTTTCTTAATAGAAGCCGATGCTGTGTTAGATGTCGTGCTATGGAGATAATTCAGCAAGTCCATGCCGGCCAAGACATGACAGGTGGGGAGTGACAAGCTCAAGCTGCAGATTAGTGTCCATTCTGGGGAGATCACACAATGGAAACAGCCAGTAGGTCATCGGGCTACCACTAAGTAGCTGGCTGTTCCCCTAAGAATACCATACAGTATGAAGCCCAGACCTTGGGGCTCCCAGATCTGTCCTGTGTGAGTCCATTTCCCTGACCCTCCGTGTTATCACCTATAAAATGGGGATAATAATAGAATCCACTAAGGATTGAATGAGTGAATGCGTATAAAACACTAAGAACTGTGTCTGGCACCGGCGGATTTTGGAGGCGTTCTGCACTCTGTTACTATGACCAAAGCAGTTTCAGGAGAGTAGTGTTCTCTGTCATTCTCCTGAGTTTCTGCAGGACTTCCAAACAGGGGTTTGACAGCTTCTGTCTTGGGCTGTCTTTGCAAGCCTGTCTGTATAACAAACAGCCTTGGAAGTTATTATGTCTGTCTCCAGGGCAGAGGGCAGATTGGATTGCTGTCCAGGACAATAATGAGAATGTTCCCCTCCGGGCAAACACTGAGCAGGTTATAAAACCCTGGAGTTGCCTAAACTCAGATTCTTCAACAGTGACACAAACCCACCCCACGCAGTATGCACCTGGGTTGCTCTGCATCCCTCCGTGAAACTTGGGGGTTAAACCATTGCAAACATGAGGCTCAGGCTCCTGGCTGGGCTGTGAGTCATAAGGTTTTTGGTCTACAATCCAGGACTCCTGTGAGCACGCATGAAATGGTGACACACTAAATTATAAGCTTTTCAACAACGCAAAATTTCAGAGTCCTTGACAAACAGAAGTTGAAAGTTGGTTGCTACTGCTGGTAAATCAGATTCATCAGTGATGATTTCCAGGACTACCTTGACCCATATTGTCGAATTCATTCCCTGCCTCCCTCCAAGCCTTCATAGATCCCTTTTCCAAGACCTAGTTCTGTCCCATGTATGTGGGTGAAGTGTTTAGTTGCTTAGTCGTGTCAGACTCTTTGTGACCCTATGGTCTGTAGGCAACCAGGCTCCTCTGCCCGTGGGATTTCCCAGGCAAGAATACTAGAGTGGGTTGCCATTTTCTTCTCCAGGGGATCTTCCCAACCCAGGGATCAAGCCTAAGTCTCCTGCATTTCAGGCAGATTCTTTACCATCTGAGCCACCAGGGAAGCCCAGGTATGTGGATAGACCTGGGGAATTCAGACCAAGTCTCAGGGCTCACCTTGTTCAAGAAGCCCCACCAGACTCAGGTGGTTCCTTCCCTATGCTACACTTTCCCCATCTCCACGGAGCCAAGTGGCAGGTTTTCCAGTGCCCTGGATATTAGGTCTATCAGAGAACGTTTATTCCAGGCCAGCATTCTTCAAACTGATGGGATCAAAATACACAGCCACGACTGGCTAAGGTATCAGGCAAAACTGGCTTAAGTGTAGCCATCAACAAACCCAAAGAAGAACCCCAGGAGAAACTGATGCGAGTCTAGACCTGCACTCAGCAGCACCAGATTCACCACTCCACTGCGGCTTCCTCAAACACGCTGCTCAGTCTGGAGGATTTCAACAAGCCAGGCAGCACTGCACTAAGCGCTGTGATAACAACCCTGTGAGATACCAGGCCCATATCAGAGATAAGAAAGTTTCAGAGAGAAGGCATTTGCCCAGGATCATAGCTAGTAAGTGGCAGAGCCGGGATTTGAACTGTCACCCCTCTGAGAGTGAGGAATTTCTTCCCATTGCACCCCCCTCTGCCCCCGGATGAGACAGAACACCTCCCTCTCCTCACCAGGGCGCTGTTTCTCCACCGGGTTCCCACATCAGCCTGTGGATTTCTCAAAGGTCCCCTCTCCCCTGGGACTGAGAGCATCCATGCACAGGTGCCAATCCCCCAGCTGAGAAGGTTTGCTGGCTGGTTGTTAATTAGCAGGTACTTAACATCTAGAAGTCATTAATGCACCTGAAGTGTTTGACAGCAAATAAAGTACTGAACAGGCTTCCCTGGTGGCTCAGGGGTAAAGAACCCGCCTGTCAATGCAGGAGACATGGGTTCGATCTCTGGGTCTAAAAGATCCCCTGGAGAAGGAAATGGCAACCTTCTCCATGGGAAATCCCTTGGACAGAGGAGCCTGGCAGGCTATAGTCCATGGAGTTGCAAAAGAGTTGGACATGACTTAGCGACTAAGAAGCAACAAAGTTCTGAACTCCTGGCAGGACCAGCCTCCTGTCGCCTGCCATGGCACTGACTCCTCAGCAGGTCACTGCTTTCTTATCCTGGCCCTCTCCATCCTCTGAGACACACGGAAGAAAAAACAAGTCCGTCTTTGTCCTCTGGCTTTTATCTTCTTTGCCCAAGGCAATTCTACACTTTCAAGGTCTAAGCCTACAGTGAATCTTACTTGCGAAATTGGCCCCAGCTTTTGGCTGAGCCGCTGACCTAGCCCCAGGTTGAAACTCAAGGCTGCCTCTCTAATTTGCATGTCTCAGGAGAGGAAGGTCTTTTCTACATCCTCACCACCACCCCCTTCCGTCAGCTAGTTGGATGATGGAAGAGGCAGCTCAGAGCCATGAGATGAGCTCTCAAGAACCCTTGCCTCTCCACCTGCAGGTCGCCCCAGCCCAGGGTGGGGAACGTGCTCTCCCTTCTGGCTCCTCCAGCCCTCCCACTCTCTCCTCTGAAGGCCAGAGCACTGTGCTCAGCGGCAAGGGAGCCAGTACCACTGGCTGCACTTGGTTCCCATTGGGCCCCAGGTAAAGGCAGGCATGGCGCAAATCCTCCCAAGCACTCAAGGACAAAGCGAAAGGAACACTTTCTTCATCTACTCATTTAATATTTATGTATTTATTCATTTTAACCATTTTAAATTGAAGTATAGGATATATATATATACATTCTTTTCCAGATTTTTTTCTATTTTAGTTTATTATAAAATACTGAATATATGTTCCCTGTGCTATACAGTGGATCCTCGTTGTTTATCTATTTTATATATAGTAGTGTGTATGTGTTTATCCCAAACTCCTAATTTATTTCCCCCACCCCCACTATCCCCTTTGGGAACCATAAGTTTGTGTTCTATGTCTGTGAGCCTATTTCTGTTTTGTACATAAGTTCATTTGTATTATTTTTTAGATTCCACATGTAGGTGATGCCATATGATATTATCTTTCTCATCTGACTTATTTCACTTAGTATGATCATCTCCAGGTCCATCGTATCACTGCAAATGGCATTATTCATTCTTTTTATGACAGAGTAATATTCCGTGACATACACATACCACATCTTCTTCATCCATTCATCTATTGATGAACACAGGTTGCTTCCATGTCTGGGCTGTTGTAAATACTGCTGCTGTGAACACTGGGGTGGGTGTATATTTTCAAATTAGAATTTTCTCCAGATATTTACCCAGGAGTGGGATTGCAGGATCATATGGTAGCTCTATTTTTAGCGTTTTAAGGAATCTCTGTACTGTTCTCCTTAGTAGCTGTACCAACTTACATTCCCACCAACAGTGTAGGAGGGTTCCCTTTTCTCCATACCCTCTCCAGCATTTAGTATTTGTAGACTTTTTAATGATGGCCATTCTGACGGGTGAGGTGATATCTCACTGTAAAATTTGAAGGAATATCCTCCTCAGGTCTTTGCTGAGGGCTTTAACATCACAGTTAAATGAAGCGCTTAAATGAAGCGCTGACTGCTCAGCCCTCTTTTTAACGTATAATTTATATAACATGAAAGCAATCATTTTAAAGTATACAATTCTGTGGCACTTAGTACTTTCACAGTGTTGTGAAACTGCCACCCCTAAATAGTCCCAAAATATTTCTATGATTCCTCCCAAAAAGAGACCACCCCATTCCCATAAGCAGTCATTTTCCACTCTCTCTTCCTCCAGGGGTAAATCTCCAATCTACTTTCTGTCTTTGTAGATTTACCTGTTCTTGATATAGAGTATAAATCAATTCATACAACGTGTAACCTTTTGTGTCTGGCTTCTTTTACGGAATATAATGCTATTGAGGTTCATCCATGTTGTGGCATCAAATGAACATTTGCACACCCATATTCATAGCAGCAGTATTCACAGTGGAAACAAACCATATGTCCATCAGTGGATGAACAGACAAATAAAATGTAGTATTTCCATACACTGGAATATTACTCAGCCATAAAAGGGATGGAGTTTCAAAGAGACTGGAAGGAGAAAGGCGAGTGGGGGAGTTATTGGTTAATGAGGACAGAATTTCAGCTGGGGAAGATGAAAAATTTCTAGAGAAGCTGATGGAGGTGTCATGGTGGTAAGGTCACAAACAACGTGCGTGCATTTAACACCTTAAAAATGGTTGAGGTAAATTTTGTTATGCATCAGTCAGTTCAGTTCAGTTCAGTCGCTCAGTCATGTCAGACTCTTTGCGACCCCATGAACCGCAGCACGCCAGGCCTCCCTGTCCATCACCAACTCCTGGAGTCTACCCAATCCCATGTCCATTGAGTCAGTGATGCCATCCAGCCATCTCATCCTCTGTCGTCCCCTTCTCCTCCTGCCCCCAATCCCTCCCAGCATCAGGGTCTTTTCCAATGAGTCATCTCTTCACATGAGGTGGCCAAAGTACTGGAGTTTCAGCTTCAGCATTAGTCCTTCCAATGAACACCCAGGAATGCATACTTGACCATAATATAAGAAAAGGAATGGGGAACTGATAAATGCTACAGTGTGAGTGAACCTTGAAAACATCATGCCTGCTCCCCACTTTTGTTCCGTTTTGTTGTTACACAGAGTAAGCCTTTAAAACAACTTCCGAACAGCTTCTGGATTTGAACCCCACGTTGGCTGTCCTACTCACTCTCACTAGTATGTGTGCCAGCTATCACCACCATCATCACCACCACCACTATCACCGTCACCACCATCATCATCATTATTCACATTTAACGCTGAAGGAAACAATGAGTAAAATTTCCAGAGTTTCCATCTTGCGAGATGAAAAAAGCCGGGGAGATGGATGGTGGTAATGGTTGCACAACAATATGAATGTATTTAACGCTCCTGAACTTTACACTTAAAAATGGCTGAGATGGTAAATTTTATTTGGGGTATCTGCCACAACTTTTCAAAATGGGGGAGGAAGAGGATTTTTCATGAGTTAATTTCACGAGGTTCCACAGCCATCAAGTAGCAGGGAGGGGCGCTGAATCACTAACGATGGGAGGGGTGGGAAATAGTCTCCATGGCCAGGGCCAGGCCAGTAATGGGGCAGCTCTGGGCCATGAATCTAGGGGCCGGGCTGTGGGCCAGGCTCTGCCAACTGACCTTCAGGGTGACCCTGGGCCAGTCCCTTTCATTCATTGGTTCTCTGGGGGCTCTGAAAGTGAAGAAACTGTGATTCAGAATGCGTGCCTGTGGTCAGAGAACACCCTTACAGACGCCAAGAGCAGCCTAGCAGAGGGAAGTCAATTCTTTCAGTCCTGGCCCAGCATCAGATCTGGGGACAGAGCTCCTAATTCAAGTGGATGTGCCAGGTGCCAAGAGGCATCTGAGGAGCTCCCCGCCTGCGGAGACAATAATGGCTTATGACTTTGAACTCACCAGAAGGTTAGCTAGGTCAAAGCGGGAGCTCGAGCGTTTGTTTAAATTTCTGTCCAAGAATCTCTCCACTTGCGGCTGGAAGATAATGAGTTCTGAGCCACGCCAGAGTCCGGCGCTCTGTGAGTTTGACATGATCTGCTCTTTGAAGAGAAATCCACGCATATTAATCACCAGAAAGGAAAAAAGCAGAGCAAACCACCATCATTCACTCAGAGCACTGCTACGTGCTCGGCACTGGAGATAAGACCGAGGCAAACAGAAGAGGTGAGTGTCGGGCTTCCAGGAGCCTGCCTGCTGGTGGTGGATCCTGCCAATGAGTAAGCGGGGATCAAAAGTCAGAGAAGAAAATAACAGAGGAAGGGAATGCATGGCTGAAAACAGCCCCCGCAGGGAGAAGTTGAGTCCTAAGGACCGTGCTTCCCTGGGTCACCGTTGGCCATGCCGGGACCTTGACCTACCAACCTCCTCCCCCACCCCTGGACTGTAAGAGCCCAGAGAATACGGATGTGGTCTGGTTCATTCCTGTATCACCTACGCTGCCATGGTGCCTGGCATGAAGTGAGTGACTCCAGGACCATCCTTGAGCTGCATGAGGGTCCCCTTAGGGTACAGATTAGAGACCAGAGCCTGGTGAGGTGGGGTAACCAGCCGGAAGTCTCCCCAGTGAGCCCAGAGCTTACCTTACACTTCAGTTTCATCCAACACCTATTCACTAGGCCCCTGCTACCTGCCCTCTCACCACCCAAAGCCCCACCTCCCTCTCCTGCTCACTTCTCTCCAGCCACTATTCCTTCAATGCCCCAGGCATAGTCCTACCCCAGCTGTTCCCTCAACCTGGAGTGTCTCTCTCCTGCCCTGCTGACATAGCTGAATCCCTCTCATCATCCAGGGGTCAGTTCAAATGTTTCCTCTTCAGGAAACCTCGCCATCCACCCGATCAGTAGCCCCACTCCACCCTGAACATAGCTCTCGATGCCAGTCCTGTTCTCTCCAGAGCACTTCTTCCTCCCCATGGTTGTCCTGCTTTTCTTGACTACCAGGTTATGTTCTGCAGCCCCAGGAAACTGTGAGCTCCACTGGAGTGAAGGCTTGCCTGGGACGTCGCCTCTGAGGGGGACTGCATGATGTAACAAGCTGCAAAGAGAAGCCGGCTCCCACAGAACAAGGACCTGGTTTTGGAGCTTCTCTACAAACCTGGCACAGAACGTAGCACATCCGTGAGCACTCAGGAAAGACGAGATGGATGGAAGGTGAAGATGAAGCAGAGGGAGGGGACAGGGGAAGAGAGAAAAAGGAAGATGGGGAGAAGAGGAAAAAGGAGAGAGAGGGAAAGGGGAAGAGCAGGGAAAGAGAAGGAGAAACTTTGCCACTGTCCTCAAAGACCTCATGGACTATGGAGAAGACAAACTTGCAAACAAATGATCAGGGTGAAGTATGCTGTCTGCTAAGGTACAGGACAAAGAAGATGGAATGCTTACGCCCAAGGCAAGTCAAGCAGTACTTCAGAGAAGCGGTGTCACAAGAACAGGTTTTGAAGGATGGAGAGGGGTTCTCCAGAAATCTGGATGTCATTTCTAGAGGGAGACAACAACATCTGGAAAAGTCAAGAGTTATGAAAACAATGTGGGGTTGTTAGGCAAGCCCATCTGATGGGTGACTGGTGCAGAACAGGCAGTTGGGAGGACAGCTGGAGAGGGGAACTGCTGAGAGCAGCAGGACCATTGCTGAGAGTCCCTGGGCGCCAGCCCCGGGAGCTTGAACTTGATGCTGTAGGTGACCTGGGAGCAAGAGTCTTATGTTGGCAAGAGGCACAAGTGATGGTCAAGGCAAGAAATGATGTGACTATTAGCAATGGTGGACAGAAAAGGGGAAGATTCCAGAGATGTTTGGGGGACAAAGAATAGGGTGTGGTGATCAAATACGGGGGTGAGGGAGAAGGGAGGCCTAGGAAGTGCCCATGTTTCTGGTTTAGGGACCAGTGGGGCCACCTCTGAGCTGGGAGCCTGGGAGCAGCAGCTGGGTCGTCAGCACCAGGTCAGGACCTCCAGAGGCCCAGGGCCCAGAGCTGGGTGCAGAACAGCCTTTGATAAAGGGCCAGCTGCCAACTATCCAAACTAGAGAGAGCAGAGGGATCTGTGAGCCCTGCCGGCTCCCTCATATATTTAACAGGTCTCATAAATCACATAAAATTTTATAAATCCTACAAATTCTCCTTTTATGAAGCAGGAAAATCACCTGTAAGACACCACCTGTGGTTGCAAGCAATCCCCTGAGAGACCTGGGTTATTCTCAAACAGATGGATGTTCACCACCTTGGGGACTTGATGTCCCCTCCCTGCCCGCCTTCCCGAAGGTGAGGAACCACGTGGGTTAAAATTCCAGGGCTGCCACTTCCTGGCTGAGACTTTGGGCATGACACATAAATTCCCTGACCCTCAGTTTCATCTTCTTTGAAATGGAGATGACATTTCCATAGGAAATGACCCCTGTTCATTTATTCTCAACTTCCTCTAGAGGAGCTAACTCAGAATTTGTGTCCCAGTGGGCTGCTCATGCCTCCCAGGATCTGTAGTCACCCTGCCCAGAACTGTCTCCCTCAGGGTTCTGAGAGGCTTGCGGCCATGGAGTGGGCTTAGTGAGAAAGAAGATTCCTGCTTTCTTTCCAATGTGTGTGCTCAGTCATTCAGTCATGTCCGACTCTCTGCGACCCCATGGACTGTAGCCTGCCAGGTTCCTCTATCCATGGAATTCTCCAAGCAAGAATCCTGGAATGGGTTACCATTTCCTTCTCCAAAGGATCTTCCTGACCCAGCGATCGAACTCAAGTCTCCTGTGGCACCTCCATTGCAGACAGATTCTTAACCACTGAGCCATCGGAGACGCCCTTATCAGGACCTAAACCCTTCCAACTTCCAGGTACCTTATGAGCCATCTTGGGATGTCTGCATCCCAAGATGCAGACAGAGGCAGAAAAAAGCAAATCTGGTCTAACATGACTGTCTTTCCCACTCTCCCACCAGCACACTTGGGACTCCTGGCTACAGGCACTCCAGAAGTGTCTGAGTCCCCAGGGTCCAGTCCCAGACTCTGAGCCCTGCCTACAGGGTGTGATGTCCCTCCTCCCCAGTACACACCCACCCTCGGTGTTCAGTTCCCAGCACTCAACAGTTTCACTACAACACCCTTTACCAACAAAGTAAACTCGGAGACTCTCATAGAATTGTAGTCAATCATTTAGCATCCATCCTCTGAGAAAATACATACCTACGAAAAATAAAAGCAGAGGCACTGACCTTTTAAAAATAAAACACTACCTTACTCATGACAACAAAATATACATATATGTGTGTCTGGGAAAACATGGTGTGTATTTCTACAGAGAAGCTTGGAGAAACCCCTGTGGGAACCCCTGTGGGAAACTCTTCTATCCAACACCACATCCCTCCCTCCCACCCCCGCCAGATGCACTCACCCACTGAGCTCTTGACACCTCCAGATCCTCAGGACCTCAGGACTCCAACTTCCGTCCAAGTCCAGTCACATTGAAGTCTGAAGCAAAGAAAAAAGTGCACTCCTACATACATGTATCAAACTATCCTCCCACGCTTCAAACTAAGTGGGAAAAGCTAGTAAGAGCTCTGCAATCAAGTAACACAACTGCAGATAAAGCCCTGTGTGACCCAATACATTTGCTTGCCATTACCAATCTTCATGGGCTTCCCTAGTGGCTCAGATGGTAAAGAATCTGCCTGCAGTGCAGGAGACCTGAGTAAGATCCCTGGGTTAGGAAGATCCCCTGGAGAAGGGACTGGCTACCCACTCCAGTATTTTTGCCTAGAGAATTCCAAGGACAGAGAAGCCTGGCAGGCTACAGTCCGTGGGGTTGCAAAGAGTCAGACACAACTGAGCAACTTTCACACATACATACACCAATCTTCATAAGCCCAGGGTGAAGGAGTGTCAGCCAGGTGGACTGATCAGAATCACCTCTTCTGGTTGCAAAGTAATGTAGCATCACAAAACAACCAACTGTTTCTGTTTAAAATTGTGATATTTGGGGACTTCTCTGGTGGCCCAGAGGCTAAGACTCCGCGGTCCCAATGCAGGGGGCCCGGGGTCCTTCCATAGTCAGGGAACTACTCCCATATGTAAGCATGTGCTTAGTCACTCAGTTGTGTCCAACTCTTTGCGACCCCATGGACTATAGCCTGCCAAGCTCCTCTGTCCATGGGATTCTCCAACCCCTGTTTGCCAACTCCTGTTCTTGGCCAAGTGCAACCCTGTCCTCAAGTGAACCTCCCTCTCTAGCATATACATCCTTCTCATGCAGAATAGGAAATTCTATCTTTATAATATTGCATCTTAAACACATCTGCATATTAATCACTTTGTAAAAAATTTTTATTGGAAGGTAATTTCTTTACAATATTGTGCTGGTGGTTGCCATACAGCAACATGAATCAGCCACAGGTATATATATGTCCCCTCCTTCCTGAACCTCCTTCCCATCTCTCACCCATCCCACCCCTCTAGGTTGCCACAGAGCACTGGATTGAGCTCCCTGTGTCATACAGCAACGCATCTGCCTATTAATCACTTTTAATGGCTACAGAGCATTCTATCCAGAATGCATATGTGTAATAGTGAAATGTATATGCATATATATTTAACATATATGTGGTTAAATAAATATTCAATAACATCTATAGTGGTTAAACATAGTATGGCATAGATTACTCAACCATTATTTATTATTCTATTTGGCAGTATTACCTTGCTGTGTACTGGGCTCCTAGTTAGGAATTGGAGACAAAACAGTGAGAGACGCATACAAGGTCCCTGCCCTCAGGGAGTATATATTCCCACCATTGCTGTTCCCAATTCAGTCGTGGTCAGCTTTGTCCTCAGTTTTCTGGAATATTCTTCCCATCTGTCCTCAAGTAGAATGTGTCAAAACATATGTCCCAGTTTGGGATTCTGAAATCAGGGCTTCGTGTTCATAAATATCCTTTTTCTTTCTGATAATTTCTTTTGGATAAATTCCCAGGAGTAGCGTCACTGCCCCAAGCATGTAAACGTTTTAAGGACTCTTGAGTAGTAATGCGAGTTGCTCAGTTATGTCCGACTCTACCACACCATGGACTGTAGCCCAGCAGGCTCCTCTGTCCATGGGCTTCTCCAGGCAAGAATACTAGAGTGAGTTGCCATTCCTTTCTCCAGGGGATCTTCCCAACCCAGGGATCACACCCGGGTCTCCTGCATTGCAGGCAGATTCTTTACTGTCTGAGCTACATAATCTGTCTTGATACAGATTATGAAATTGCTTCCCAAAGAGAAACATCCAGTTCATACACAGCCACCAGCATTGTGTGTCATGATTATACCTCAACTGGGTCAGTCCTGGGTGTGATAATTATATTTCTTAATGCACGCTAAATTAATAGGTGTAAAATTGAATCTCGTTCTAATTTGCATTTCTTTCATAGTTAGGAAGGTTGAATGCTTTCCCTAACAAATATACACTCGGATTACTCCATTCATGTATTCCTTCATTAAAAGCATCTCGCATTAACCCTGTACTGCACACCACACACTTGCCAAGTGCTGAGGACTCAGAGACACACCAGCACAGTTCCTACCTTTGAGGATCATGCATCCAGAGAAGAAAGCAAACAAGGAAACCCACAGTCCCAGTGCAGTAGGACGGATCATGCACTAGAGAGAGGCCCAGGGATGGTAGGGGGAAGAGGAAGGGGCAAGGAGATGACACAAAGGGGAGCCCCTCACCCAGACTGTTAAAGGAGTGCCTCCGCTGTTCTGGACGGGACTTTGACACCCGGTTGAACAACCTGAAGGCCTTTCCTGCTTATGGCTAACCATCTTGCTCTGTGCAACGTTCCGGCACGTTCATTGTTCTATTTGTGTGCCTGCGCGTCTGTGTGTCTGGTGTCCATATGCATTTGAGCTGTGGAGGTCCTGCTCATGCCTCTGGGAGTGGATCTGGGTGCCTTTGTGCTTTCATGGTTTCCAGGGCATGTGAGCATGGGTATACCGGGGTGCCGTGCTGTGGGGTCTGCAGTTCTGAGCCAGGCAAATGAGACAGATGGGCCTGGGTTCCTGGGAGTGGAGGGAAGTGGGATTTGAAAGAGCTTCGGCTAACAGAGGTATCCAGCTGTCCTGACCTCTGTTGGCCACTGGTCCTGGCCTGGCCAGGCCAAGCTGGCCTCTGTCTGCCGTACGGTGCAGAGGGCCACCCTAGCCTCTCTGTTTACATCATCCCAGTCAAACACAACATCTTGAGTTTTTATTCTTCATCAACTAAATCCCCACTGAGCTCAGAACCCTTTTCACAGCCCTCTCCGAGATGGGAAACCCCAGAAATGGGAAGGCTAAACAGAGCTCATCCTCTTGAGTCACTGGAGAGTCTATGAGGGGCCGTGGTCCGCTCCTGGCCACCAGAGGCCAGCATGAGAGACAGCGTTACCCTCTGTATGTACTGCCATGCCTGGGACTCGGATGGCCCCTGGAGGACCAGCCATTGGCCCCAGAGGTGGAGAAGGGACAGAATTGACATTGCCTGCTCTGTCAGAGGGCTGGGAGTCCAGTAGCCATATGCTTAAAAGCCTCCATGAGCGCCTATTGACGACCATGCTTTGTTACTGGAAACAAATCACTAGGACAAGGCAGGCGCTTCACTCCCTGCTCCTAACTCAGCACCCTCCCCCTGCTCTAAACACTGTTAGCATTTTTACAGAAGAGTTTATTGAGATGTAATTCACGTGCCATACAATACACCATATAATGTGTTCAGTTCAGTGGTTTTATTACATTCAGAGAGTCATGCAACCATCACTACAATCTAATTTTAGAACATTTTTATATGACCATTAGCAGTCATTCCCCAGCCCACCCTTCCCTCCAACCATAGCCCTAAGTAACTCTGATCTAATTTCTGTCCCCATAGATTTGCTCATTCTGGCTATTTCATATAAGCGAACAATATGTGGTCCTTGGCAACTGCCTTCTTCAACTTAGCATAATGTTTTCAAAGATCATTCACAGTATAACATGAATGAGTACCTCAGTTCTATGTATTGCCAGATAATATGCCGCTGTGTAGATATCACAGTTCATTCATAGATTCATCAGCTGACGAACACTTGGGTTGCTTCTACTTTGGGACTGTTGTCCATACTGCTGTCATGAACATGCCTGTATGTCACGGTATATGTTTCCATTTTGCATGGGTACACACCTAGGAGTGGAATTGCTGGATTATATAGTAACTCTGTTTTACTTTTTGAGGAACTGCCGAACTGTTTTCCCAAGTAACTGCACCATTTTACATCTCCACCAGCAGTGAACCAGGGTTTCGGGTTCTCCATGTCTTCACCGGCACTTCTTATCTTCCATTTTTTTCAGTAATAGCCATTGTCATGGGAGTGAAGTAATATCTCATTGTGGTTTTGGTTTGCATTTCCCTAATGCAATTTTGTGTGTAACATTTTTATATAAATTTTCATATCTTTAATTCATTCTCATATATATGTATGAAGCTTTGCTGTTTTTTAAAAAAAATACATGCTGATATCCCCCACTTTTTGAAGGTTTGCTTGACACCACTTTTCTTTTACGAAAGACCTATCTTAGTAACTGTTTTCGCTAATGGAAAGAAATCTGAAGGGGATTTTCACTTTTATACAAAAAAAAACTAAAAGTGAAAAACCAAAATAGCATTCAGCATTCGTTCTGGAGCCAGCTGTTATAGAGGCAGCTCACTCAGAGCAGTGAGAGCTACACCATCAACCTCCTTCCCTGGGAACCACACTCAGCATCTCTGTATCAAGCCAGCATAACTTTGAACTATGTCCGTGAGCAATCTATGCATTCCCTTGATTTATTTTGTATATTCGCTAGCAAGATATGTTCTAAGGTAATTGCCTCCTCAGTTTATGTCATTTTAGCTTACGGAAGGCTTCATAGGAACTCTCTACTTTGGGGAAATGGGGGAAACCTGTAAACACAGGAGTTCATTCATCCCTTATTATCTGCAACTTACTTTTTTCCTTAATATACCTTGGAAATGTTTCCACATTAGTAACACACATCTGTATCACTCCAAAGTAAGGGATTGTTATTCAGTCCTGTCCAACTCTTTGCAACCCCACGGACTGCAGCATGCCAAGCTTCCCTGTCCTTCACTATCTCCTGGAGTTTGCTCAAACTAATGTCCATTGAGTTGGTGATGTGGGATAAACAATCCCCTGTGAATATGCATTTAAACTGCTTCAAATTTTCACTATCACAGGAAATAATCTCTGATATCTGTTTTTGTGTATGAGTCACTGCAGATTTCCTAGAAGTAGAATTACTCCTTCAAATAATTTTAAAATGTGGTAGTGTTTAGTCATTCAGTCATGTCCGACTCTTTTCGATCCCATGGACTATAGCCTGACATGCTCCTCCGTTCATGGAATTTTTGAGGCAAGAATACTGGAGGGGGTTGCCATTTCCTCCTCCAGGGGATCTTCCCAACCGAGGGATCAAACTTGCATCTCTTGTGTCTCCTGCATTGGTAGCAGATTCTTTACCAACTGCACTACCTGAGCAGCCCCAATATATACAGAGTGCACGTGTGCTCAGTCGCTTCTGTCGTGTCGGATTCTGTGTGACCGATCCTATGGAGCCTGCTAAGCTCCTCTGTCCATAGGATTCTCCAGATAAGAATACTATAGTGAGTAGCCATTCCCTTCTGCAGGGGATCTTCCCGACTCAGGGATCAGACCTGCATCTCGTGCATTGCAGATAGATTCGTTACCATCTGAGCTACCAGGGAAGCCTTAAGACCCAGCAGGGTGATGCCCAGTGAGATTGCAACATTGTTTTTTTGTTACAAAAAAAAGATAATAGTTTTTGAGAATGTAGACCGATCATCCTAACGATTAGATCTATTGATTATCACTGCAGATGGTGATTGCAGCCATGAAATTAAAAGATGCTTACTCCTTGGAAGGAAAGTTGTGACCAACCTAGATAGCATATTCAAAAGCAGAGATATTACTTTGCCAACAAAGGTCTGTCTAGTCAAGGCTATGGTTTTTCCAGTAGTCATGTATGGATGTGAGAGTTGGACTATGAAGAAAGCTGAGCGCCAAAGAATTGATGCTTTTGAACTGTGGTGCTGGAGAAGACTCTTGAGAGTCCCTTGGACTGCAAGGAGATCAGTCCTGGGTGTTCATTGGAAGAACTGATGCTGAAGCTGAAACTCCAATACTTTGGCCACCTCATGCGAAGAGTTGACTCATTGGAAAAGACTCTGATGCTGGGAGGGATCGGGGGCAGGAGAAGGGGATGACAGAGGATGAGATGGCTGGATGGCATCACCAACTCAATGGACATGAGTTTGAGTGAACTCCGAGAGTTGGTGATGGACAGGGAAGCCTGACGTGCTGTGATTCATGGGGTCACAAAGAGTCAGACATGACTGAGTGACTGAACTGAACTGATACAAAGAGTAAGCCTTCCCTGGAGGCAGTGCATTTCTGTATTCCTTTTCTCAGGAAGTATATAAGCAGAGAGCAGACTTGGTAGAGATGCTCTGCTGCTGCTGCTGCTAAGTCGCTTCAGTCGTGTCCGACTCTATGCGACCCCATAGACGGCAGCCCACCAGGCTCCCCTGTCCCTGGGATTCTCCAGGCAAGAACACTGGAGTGGGTTGTCATTTCCTTCTCCCAATGCATGAAAGTGAAAAGTGAAAGTGAAGTCGCACAGTCGTGTACAACTCTTTGCGACCCCCATAGACTACAGCCTACCAGGCTCTTCTGTCCATGGGATTTTCCAGGCAAGAGTACTGGAGTGGGGTGCCATTGCCTTCTCCGAGAGATGCTCTAGAAGGTTCAAACAGGAGAGGGGCTTAACAAGACCATTTTTAAGATCTTTTCCCACTCCAAGAGCTCATGAGTCTATGAAAGGCCTGCACTAAATGAAGGATTTCCCAGCTCATATCTGCTGTCACTTCCACTCAACCCTGGCTTACCAGTGTATTCCAAATGTAATTGGGGTCCCAGATGGACCAGTCTGCACGAGATGGGTTCAAGGAATCTGTAGCCAGACATAAAAATATACCTGAAAGCAATAGCAAATTATGCTTACCCTCTTGAGAAATCTCTAAAGGGAAAATGTGTACATGTATTCTGGGAGGTCAGAATATATGCTCAGTGCACAGCAAAATAGCTTAACAATTCTTTCTCCTCCAGCTGCCACATTCAATATCCACATATCCGGCAGCTATCCCTCAAATACTTTTTCTTTCCCCCATTCTAAATCTCAGTGTAAAATGCTTCCTTCCCTTCCCACCCTCTCCTTCTCAGCCCCGGAGTTCTTTTTCTCCTGGGAACAGTTCGTCCCTTTCTGATGCAAATCTTCTGCCTTTCCCTCTGCAGTCCCCAGCCTTTCTACCTGGCTCCAACTCTGCCTTAGAAAAGATGAGTGAGGAAGTAGCTGGAAAGGCAGAGCTCTACTTAGTAGGCAGGGTTGCCAGGAAACTGAATGGGCAAAGCAGAAATTCTCTTTAACCATAGAAGGAAGGGAGTGAGAACAGGAATGTTCACACATGTTGTCCCTTAGTAGGTTCTAAGCACACACACCTGTTTGGGACAGTGCAGAAGAGCCCAACTGAATTCAATCAATGTGTGATTTTGGAAACAACCAGCCATTTTGTGATATTACTGTGTTGGATGGAAGGCAGCTCAATTATTTTCTTAGGTAGCCTTGTGTGAATGTGTGTGCTGACAGACAGAGAAGGTACTAGAAAAGTCCTTGTGGCTGATTGATTTCTATTCTAGAAATGGGTTTTTGTCTCTGGGAGATCCAGAGACAAAAAAGACTTTTCCAACATTGCACAGCAAGTAGGTATACAACTAGAGATGTGGCAAGGACCAGGTCCCCCACTTAAGATCAGCCACACAATTTGCAGGGCCCAGTGCAAAATGAAGGGCTTTCCTGGTGGCTCAGACGGTAAAGAATCTGCCTGCAATGCAGGAGATGCGGGTTTGATCCCTGGGTAGGGAAGATCCCCTGGAGAAGGGAATGTCTATTCACTCCAGTATTCTTGCCTGGAAAATTCCATGGTAGGCTACAGTCCATGGGGTCCCAAAGAGCCAGACTTGACTGAGCGACTAACACTAATGCAAAATGAAATGTAAGTTGCGTTTGTTAAAAAGTAATTAGGAATTTCAAGACAGATACAGCAGAGTATTTAGCATGGGCCCCCCTGTCACTGCCCGGGTCACAGGTCCGTGAAGTTGGCCTTGCCCATGACTCCCAGCCCTGGGCTCTCCCTTCCATCAGCACAGCCCACTTTTGATAAAAACTAGTGGAGAAGAAAGGATGACACAGGAGTGTAGCCTGGCCTACAGGTTCACAAAGTCAGTGGTTCTCAAATTTTGCTACACAATAGATCACCCAGGGAGTTTGTGAAAGTCCCAAATGCCAAGGTTGCCCCAGGAAAAATTAAATCAGAATCTCTGTGAAAAGGACATAAGCATCAGTATTTTTTTTTAACTTCCCAGATGATTCCAATACACAGCCAAGTTTGAGATCCACAGATCCCCAGAGGCGCAAACCTGAAGGACAAGCATCCTGAGGGTGAGGACCCCAGAACGCTGCCTGGCAGCCAGGCCCTCTTCCCAGCCTTGGAGCGGGGGCTCAGGCCCAGTGCAATCTAATTACTGTCTCTTCTCGTTAATGCTGGCAGAGCCCACACTCTGGAGATGACTGAATACATAAATAAGTAGATCTGAGACCTTTTTAGCTTATGCAGGTTTCCCTGATAAATATGTATTCAGGGAAATTTCTAAGAAACGTAATATTATGTCTCTTCAGAATTGTTCGAGTCTATTGGGAAAATAAATATTGAAGAGGCTCATCAGGTGTGTTCCGCTTGCTTGGAAGTCAAGAAAGAGCTTCGAATTCAGCCCTGTTTCCTTTCACCATCGAGGAGAAGGCATCAGAGGGGAAAGAAGTCTCTCCACCTCCCTGCCTGATACACACACTGTCCGAGAAAGAACACCCTCTGCCCACCTTCCTAGGCTGTCGGCAGCTGTGCCTAGTCTCAGCACCCCAGCTGCCCAGCTGGGTGACTTGGGAATACGCTTCTCCTCTCTGGATCTCGGTGTCCTCTTCTCCTGGAGACTACAAGCCTCCCAAGGCAGCCCACTCCCTTCCCTGGACAGCTCAGACTTCTACAAAGTTCTGCCTGACTGCACTGTCTCTGTCTGCCAGCTCTTCATCTTCCCACAGCCACCTGCAGGGCGCAGTGACATCTGTTTCCTCAACCCAGAGAGAGCTCTGAAGGGTTCCACAGGTGGGGCTCAGGCTACTGACCCTCTTTTCTGTGGTTTGAGCCCTGGTGCCCGACGGAGCTGACTCCTTCCTCCCCTTCCTGTCTGCCTCCAAAGTTGACATCGTGTTAACTCTAAAAGCATCTTCTGAAGATCCTAAAGGAAAAGTTTACAAGTTCCCATTTGGAGAAACTGGCTGGAAAGTTTGAGTCACAGACTCTTTCAGGTGTGATTATTCAAACAAAATTTGCATAAACATCAAGATATTATGCCGAGAGCATAATAAAACAGGGAGAGGGCTGTCACGTGATCAATTGCTCCAAACACCACTGCCTGCTCCCATCTCCCCTTTTAAGTGAATCACTTTTTGCCCAAAATCTAATGAGGAACAAGGAAGCGGAGACAGTAGGGTTGGTTTTGTGCTGTTTGGTGCAACACACCCAGTTAGCCAAGGGTCCACCGTAGGACACAGCCCTGTTGCAGATGTCACTTGGACCACTGGGGTGAATTTCACATAGCTGGAGCGGAGGTGTGTGATTGCAGGTGGATGGGTCAGAAAGACTGGTACCAGGTTGTTAAATGGAAAGTGAGACCCTGGGTGTGAGAACCTCCCCCGAGAAGTGGCCTCCTGGGAGTGGAAGGGCCATTGCCTCATGCAGAATCCCTCGGTTTCAGCAAAGAAAAGCTGAAAGACATGAAATCAGTACATTGAAATCTCTCCACTTTACAGATGGCGAAACCGAGCCTGTGACAGCTGTGACGTCATACAGGAATGGGGTCATGCAGAAATCATGAAGGTCTGATTTGAACTGAGGCTCGGTGGTTACAGCTGGGACTTCACTGTGTCCTGGAGTGAACAGGAAGTGCTTCCTGGGACCCCAGTACCTGTTATCCATGGATGCATTCCAACCACCCCAATTCTTGATGGTTTAAAGCAATACCAAGAGTAACACTGGTATTATTTCTTCTGATGCCGCGGGCAGATGAGCCCCAATGTGGTTTAGCCACATGGCATGGCTGCACTCAGAGGCGAGCGCACATGGGGCTGAAACATCCGAAGTGGCTTCTCCACCTCCTCTGTGTAGCCGCTCCTCATTCATCAGGCAAAAGCAGAAGCTGCCAGGCCTGTAAAGGCAAGTGCGTCACCTCCAGCACATTCTGTTGGTGGAAAGCCCACGGTAAACCCAGCACCCAAAGAGGAGACTACCCCAGACGGTGCCTCCTGGGACACCTGGGACAGGGGCTGTCAGCTCAACAGTCAGTCCTCTCCATACCTTCCTGGGAAATGCGCACCCTGAGCCCTGCTGCAGCCTGAGCACTGACCTGGCCACACACTGACCCCGACCACAAACCAAGTCTGTATCCTGGCCCCCAATGAGCCGTGTCCATGGCTGCCATTGAAATCCACTTCTGCCCCTCAGGAGCAGGGCGAGGGTGAATAATGAGAACCCATGAAGAGATAGGTTTGAACTTTTAATCTCACAAAGGACTTTGGCAGAGGAAGCAGGCTACCTCAGGAAGGAGGGATGTCTTTGTCACTGGAAGCATGTAAGAACACTTGAAATAGCTACTTAGTAGAGGTCTGTGAGTGTGTGTGTGGCAGGGGGAGGCCTGGGGAGAACATGGGGACCTGTAGACCCTGGCACTGACCCTGAAAGGGCAGAAGAACCGTAGCACTACAATTCCTTCCCTAGCCTGAAGCCCCAAGCCAGAGAACAATTGTGGGGAAGTCTGGGACCTGGGATCTAGCAGCTGGGATGAGAAACGACCCCAGGACCAGTTCTCATCCAGCCTCTATCCTTGAATCACTATGACCAGATGGCCTTCCAATTAGTAACCCACAGATAATAATCGATGAACAGTAATCAATTCCGCATGCAGAGTAACACTGTATAAATTCAAATCACTTGCAGAACATCCTTCAACAGCTCCCTGTCTTCCCTCTCAGCAAATCCCAAAACTCTCAGCTCTTCCCAGACTATTGTAGCCCTGACCCTACCATCTTTCCCTGGCCACTGCACCTCACTCCCTGGGCTCCAACCACAGGGGAAATAATTAACATTCCCCAAATCCCAAGACCTCCCTTATGTCACAAGCATCTACATGCATGCATGCCAAGTCACTTCAGTCATGGCCAACTCTCTAGACCCCATGGACTGTAGCCTGCCAGATTCCTCTGTCCACGGGATTCTCCAGGCAAGAATATTGGAATAGGCAGACATTCCTTTCTCCAGAGGATCTTCCAGGGATCAAACCCAGATCTCTTGCATTTCAGGTGGATTCTTTACCATTGGAGCCACCAGGGAAGCCCACAAGCTCTACATGAGATTCTAATTTCTAGGATAACCTTTTTCTAGGTAGAGTATAAGGTATAACAAACCTAAACAGTGTATTAAAAAGCAGATACATCACTTTGCTGACAAAGGTCCATATAGTCAAAGCTATGGTTTTTCCAGTAGTGATGTAAGGATGTGAGAACTGGACCATAAAAAAGGCTGAGCACCAAAGAATTGATGCTCTCAAACTGTGGTGCTAGAGAAGACTCTTGAGAGTCCCTTGGACAGCAAAGAAATCAAACCAGTCAGTCCTAAAGGAAATCAACACTGAATATTCATTGGAAGGACTGATGCTGAAGCTCCAATACTTTGACCACCTGATGTGAAGTGCCGACTCACTGGAAAAGACCCTGATGTTGGGAAAGATTGAAGGCAGGAGGAGAAGGGGGCGAAGAGGATGAGATGGTTGGACGGCATCCATGGACATGAGTTTGAGCAAACTCTGGGAAATGGTGAAGGACAGGGAAGCATGGCGTACTGCAGTCCATGGAGTTGCAGAGAGTCAGACACAACTTAGCATCTGAACAAGGTGGAATAGGGTGGGCAGAAAACCCAGCAAGGAGCAGAAACCAGAGTAGAGGGTAGTTTCCTAGAGCAGCAGTCTCCAATCTCTCTGGCACCAGGGACTGGTTTCAAGGAAGAAAAATTTTCCAAGGATGGGGCAGGGGAGGGTGGGGGGCATGGTTTTAAGATGATTCAAGTGCATTAGAAATTTTTGTGTACTTTATTTCTATTATTATTATATCAACTCCACCTCAGATCATCAGGCATTAGATCCCAGAGGTTGGGGACCCCTGCCCTAGGGATATCAAGGAAAGCAGTACACACATCTAATAATTTACGTGCTTCCTATATACTAGATGTTGTTCTAAGAACTTTACATGAAGTATTTTAGGCAATCCACATAACAACCTTGTGGGGTAGCAGGTATTTCTATCCCCATTTTATGGGTAGGGAAATTGAGGCTCAAGCAGATGAAGTTACCACACTCAAACACAGGCTCACATGCATGCATGACTGAGATGGACAACACTTTATACCTCCCTGTCCTCATACCTACCATGCCCCTTTCCTTATCCTCCCACTTACTGAATCTCTGCAATAGTCATCTCTTTATTGAGAAAATATTTATTCTTTTTTGTTTATTCAAAAGTATTTATTGTGTCTATTATGTTTTCTTGTGTGTAGAATCACTCTTGACTCATCCTTGACTTGCAGCCTCAACTGCAGGCCTTTTATGAAGCAATAATGGGGTAGAAGTTTGTTGGATGGATGGAGAGACAGATGATCGCATGATAGATGGATGAATGGATGGGTAGGTGGATAGAAGGATGGATAGATAAATCATGGGTGCTTGTCTGGGTTAACAGGTGAAAAAACATGCAGAGGAAGATAGATTGAAAGAGGATGGATGGAGGGTGGATAGATGAGGGGAAGATGGACAGTGAATGCCTGGATGGATGGTGGATGGGTGGTGGGGGGATGGGTAGGTAGCTAGATGGATGGGGGATGGATTGGTCAATGTCATCATGAAACTCTAGTTTGATTACATTAATTGCGAAATGAAACTTTAATGCCCAGAAGCCCCTAGCTGAGCCCTTCCCAACCCCAACCAGCCTTTCCCTCTGTTTCAAGAATCGATGGGGTTTTCCCTGTCCACTGCCCCATTCCCACAGCGGCCATTTGTTTTAAGTGTCCGGGGCAGCTCTGTGGCCATGCAATTAGTCCTCATTAGCAGCCACTGTAACCGGACTGTAATTTCCAGGCTGTTGGACGGTAATTGCACAGCAACCGCTCAGCGAGGCTCTGCACCTGTAATGACAGGCCGGGCCTCTTCCTCTCTCCACGCTGCTCCGAATGCCAACAAGCAGGTGAGCTCCTGATGCCATATTAGCACGTGGCGATTTTCATTACTAAATGACTCTAGGGCTGTCCAAATGAGGAGAGCAATTAGGCCGATCAGGGGAAGACAAAGCCTCCCTTGATGAGCATAATGATGACACGGGCGGAATCGCTCTGGCCTGAGGCAGAGTGTGAAATCAAAGAGCCCCGGGCTCCATTGTGGTGCAAATCAGCCTGGATCCGCTCGTCCCCTTTGCCTATCCTGGGCGTCCATCACTGCCACCCCCACCCCAGGGTTTCAGCACTCACAGAGGAGAAACAACCAGTATTTTCACATAATTAGAAGAAATTGCATATCCAATACCCCTTACTGAGATTAGTAGTTATAGGGTGGAAGCTTTCCAAGAAAAATGTTAGTCATTGAAGAGGAGTTAAATAACTGT
The DNA here is from genome assembly GCF_027580195.1 of Bos mutus. Taxonomy (NCBI): domain Eukaryota; kingdom Metazoa; phylum Chordata; class Mammalia; order Artiodactyla; family Bovidae; genus Bos; species Bos mutus. The sequence continues at coordinate 12,773,441 of NC_091635.1, forward strand.
GAATTAGTTGCTGAAAAGTCCAAGCTCCTTAGCACAGCAATTAAGGTCCTCCTCGATTTCACTGGTGCCTCCTGCTTCAGCTATCAAATTCCACAGCTTTTGTGGGGACACCGTGCCTCTGGGTGTTCGCACATGTTGTTCCACCCACCGGGAGTACGCTGCCCTTCATCTGCCAAACCCTCTCAGGCGTCAGCCACTGACACTCAGCCTAACCACTGAAGCCCCCCAGGGCCTCCCTGAGTCACACGTGCCTGTACTCTCCTCTAAACCATTTCTTCTTTTCTATTAATCGTACTGTTAATTTGGCATTCCTAAAGAGGAAAAGTTAAAAATTTCCATAACCTCCTGCTCCTTCTGCCTCTGTAACTCAGCTTGCTCCTTGCAAAGTCTGGATCAGGTAGGTCACGTAGTCTCAGAAAGCGGGGACTTACAATACTAGGAGCTGGAGCTTATCTCGCTCACCCTTGTCCTGCTCTTTGCAATTGCCCAGCCCCTGCAAACCTGCTTAATCATGCCTGTCTGTGTAAAGGTCAGGCAGCCCCCTTCCCCATCTTGACTGCTGTTCCCGCGTGTGCGAAACCCCTTAGTTTAAACGAGCCTATTAACAGCTAGTGTTGCCCACTATAGTCTGCCTGTAAAAACTCCATAACTTTGTTCGGGGCTCAGAGCTCGGAGTATTGACTCCTCTGGGCCCGCCGGCATAATAAACCTGAGTTCTCCAACTCTCCAAATGTGGTGCTTGGTTTCTCAAGTACTGGTTTCTTCAACATTTCCACACATCTCCCCCCTCCACCCCAACCCCCAGACTATGAGCTACCTCCATCTCTCTAGCACCAGAAATCTGAGATCTTCTCAGGCAAAGGACCACAAAGTAGGGTCCACGTGTAATCCAGCAAGACTCTATGGGGCCTTCTTGGGACAAGCCCTCCCCCATTTCCTGTGCTCCAGCCCCTCTCTGAAGTATCGAGCTAATAGTATTTGATGCACATTTCCCGAGTTGTTTTGCAGGTGTGAAAAATCTCCCCGTCTCCAACAAAAGGAAGATGTTAAGGACTTGATGACCACAAGCACAGCACATAGCCCCAGGCCTCCTGGAGGATGTTCACCCCTGTGACACCACCCTGTGGCCTCCTCTCAACCAGTCAGAGAATTGTGCACAAACTCATCACAGATCCTATGACCCCCACCCCCTCAATTGGCTTTTAAAAGTGCTTTGTGGAAATGCCTGGGGGAGCTCGAGCCCTTTTAGGGCAAGAGGCACCTTCTCATCTTGCAGAACCCTGCAATAAACATTTCTCTGCTCCAAACTCCATTGTTTCTGTTTGGCTTTATCATGCGCTGGGCACAGGAACTTGAGTTAACACAGGCAAAATCCAACCTGTCTCCTGTTTGTGTAAGTCAGGTTTTATTAGGACACAGCCTCATCCTTTGTTTACATGCTGTGTACAGCCGCTTTCCCACCACAAAGGCAGAGTTGAGTAGCTGCATGGCCTGCAAAAGCAAAAACGATTGGCTCTCTGGCCCATACTGAAAATGTTTGCTCGCCCCAGGCCAGGGTGTGATATACCCAGCCCCTTGCTGCACAGATGGGATGAAACCTCGAGCAGAGGTGAGAATTGGCTCCCCTAGGTCACATAGCTGGACTGTGGCAGACCTGGGGCCAAGAGCCAGGTCTCTGGTGCCCTCTTGGCAATAAAGCACCCTCCCAGGGCCTGGGGTTGAACAGCACTCCTCCCCTCTGGAAAACTGCCCCCTCTGGCCTGGAAATGAGAAACTTGGGAATCCAGACACCAGCACAGAGGGCACCCCATGAACATATAGGAGGTGGCCAAGTGTTGAGTCTCATGGGCCCAGCAAAAGTGTTAGTCCTTCAGTCATTTTCAACACTCTGTGACCCCGTGGACTGTAGCCCACCAGGCTCCTCTATACATGGGATTCTCCAGGCAAGAATACTAGAGTGGGCTGCCATTTCCTACTTCCTGACCCAAGGATTGAACCCGAGTCTCCTGCATCAGCAAGCGAATTCCTTACCACTGAGCCACCCCAATACAAAATAAAAAGCTTTTTTTAAAAAAGGAGAATGTCTAGGGCTCACCGTAAGCATCCTTAGTCAGTTCGGAACCACTTTCCACCTCCTACATGATCCTTCACACGCCCCCCCTTTTCTGTTTCCCACTTCGCAACTGTAATAAGTGTATTAACACCCTCCCTTCTCTCTGTTTTTGTTGTCATATCATTAACTTTTTACATATGTTTTGAACGACGCTTAAAATGTTATCATTTGGTTTTAAACAGTCAGTTGTCTTTTCTTAAATTCACGAGAGTAAAACATTAGCTGTGCTCCTTCCCTCCTGGTGCTGATGCAAGTTTCCACCAGGTAACTTCCCATCCTTTCTTTTCTGCCTGGAGAACACCCTTTTAGAAGATCTTCTGTACAGATTATCTGCCGACAAAACCTTTTCTCAGCTTTCATTTGTCTAAAAGTGACTCCATGTCATCCTCATTTTTAAAGGATGTTTCACTGAGTATAGAGAGTAAAACTGCCTGGGCTGACAGGTTGGGTTTTTTCTTTAATCATTTTAATGATATCATTCCTTTGTCTTTTGGCCCCCACTCTTTCTGAGAAGTCCATGGCAGTTCTAATTATTGTTACCTTATATGGAATGTGTCTTTTTCCCCCCTCTGGCTCCTTTCAAGATTTTCTCTATATTTAGCTTTGAGTGGTCTGACTATGACATAGCGAAGTGTGAATTTATTTTTCTTAGGAGTCTCTAAACTTGTTGATACTGTAAGTCTATGCTTTTCTCTTCTTTTTAAAATCAGTTTGGGAAAATTTCAGCTACTTATTTCTTCAAATATTTTGTTTTTGTTCAGTTGCTCAGTCATGTCCTGACTGTGACCCCATGAACTGTAGCACGCCAGACTTCCCTGTCCTTCACTATCTCCCGGAGTTTGCTCAAACTCATATCCACTGAGTCAGTGATGCCATCCAACCGTCTCATCCTCTGTCGCCCCCTTCTCCTCCTGCCCTCAATCTTTTCCAGCATCAGGATCTTTTCCAGTGAATGGGCTCTTCTCATCAGGTGGCCAAATTTATTGGAGTTTCAGCTTCAGCATCAGTCCTTCCAATAAATATTCAGGGTTGATTTCTATTAGGATTGACTGGTTTGATCTTCTTGCTATCCAATGGACTCTCAAGAATCTTCTCCAGCACCAAAGTTCATAAGCATCAGTTCTTCAGTGCTTAGCCTTCTTTATCTTATTCCTGACCAATTTTCATTACAGTCTCGCTTTAGAATGTCTGTTACACGTACGTTAGACCATCTGCTACTGTCCCATGCCCTTCTGAGGCTCTGTTCATTTTCCTTCAATCATTTTCCTGTCTGATGTCTCCAGCTGGATCATTTCCGCTGATGTCTTCAAATTCACATATTTGTACTCCTATCACCTCTAGGCTGCTATTAAGCCCATCCAGTGAATTTTCTATTTCAACTACTGTCATTTCTAGAACTTTCATTTCTTTTTAATTCCCTTTTCTCTGCTGAAATTCTCTATTTGTTGACTCACTAAGACTGCATTTTCCTTTAGTCTTTTGAACATATTTATATAGCTGCTTTAAAGATTCTGTCTGTTAAGTCTAATATCTGGGCATCTCAGGGTAAATTTCTATTAGTTTTCTTTTTTTTTTTCCATCACTATATGTTCCGTTTTCCTGTTTTGTCTTGCTTTTGGTGTGTGTGTGTGAGTGTGTGTGTGTGTGGATTCCTGGCCCACAGGCTATTCCAGTCTCAGTGCACTGAGGGTGTCAGAGTTCCAGCCCCTACACACTGGTATCTCTATTTGATTTCTAGCTTTTGGAATTTATTATAGTGTTTTTAATATGCCTAGTCTTATAAAAAATAAGACAAAATTCCCTTTGTACCTACATAGCATTTATATTTAACTCTCTGCATGTGTTTAGAATGTGGAGCAGGAAGGTTCTAGTGTGTGCTGACTCCCACACCATGACCACAAGTCAAAAGCATTTTAAAATACACCTATTAAAAGAAAATGGCATAGGCTTTTGGAATTAGTGAGTTGCTCTCACTGCAAGTATTCAAGGAAAACTTCTAGGCTCATCTGTTGGGAGAAGTGTAGAGGGGAATTTCTACATGTTGATGGGTCTAGAGCGGATGAACCCTAAGGATTTGTTCAAACATATAACTTATTCAACACAAAAGTGCCTAGCACAGAGCTGGCACCCAATCCGGGCTAAGTCCATTCAATCAGGTCCAGCTCTTTGCAATCCTATGGACCACAGCCCACCAGGTTCCTCTGTCCATGGGATTCTCCAGGCAAGAATACTGGAGTCGGTTGCCACTTCCTTCTCCAGGGGATCTTCCCGACCCAGAGATCGAACCCACATCTCTTAAGTCTCCTGCACTGGCAGATGGGTCCTTTACCACTAGCGCCACCTGGGAAATAGTCATCCAAAAGATGCTTGCAAAGTAGGCAGTAACATACCCCATTATTATTATAGCCAAGTTCAGCTCATCACAGCCCAGTCTGTTGCAGCCTCTCCTCTGGGTAATATTTTCCTATAAGCAGCAAAGAGCTTTAGTCCCAGAGACCAGGCTTGAAAACCCCTCCCACCATTTCAGAATAGAAAAGAAAACGTTTCTCAGCTGAAAATCACATTTGCTGGTTATGAAAATGATTCAGAACTTTTTTTTTTTTACATTTCTGTATTGATTCCCAGGCTTCCTATTTTATTGTACAATAACAGGCCCCGGGACAGAGAATATATTGCTGCCGAAGCATAAGAGAATCTCTTCCCAGGGAATTGCCTCCATCCCACGTGCTGTGCCCCACTCGGATCCCCAGTCTCAAACAATAGCTGGAAGTGTTCCACAGGGGATCCAGGTTGTCTTTCTCTGTGGCCAGAGTCCTGCAGCTCAGAAAACCCACTGGACCACAGCTGAAGTCTGGCTGTTCAGGTCTCACCCTAGTGGGGCTGACAGGGGATGAAGTCTGCGCACGCCCAGCCCGGGGAAGGACCAGGTGGGCCTCCAATCTGATTGGAGCCAGTGGGTTTGTCCTCAGCATCGCCACGTGGCCCACTCCAGCAGACGCCAGAAAGGGGTCCTAATTATATTCTTTGTGAAACTTCACATTCCTGCCTACCCCGAGAACAACCAAATGACTGAGTAATGGCTCCATAAACGGCCATCTGATTAGGCTGATCCCAAGGGGAAGGATACACAGACGGGCAGTGTGTGCGGGGCGCGAGCGCGGGGATCCCCATCCATCTCTGTCACCCAGGGTGCCCACGCTCGTTTGTCAGGTCTGACAGGCGCTGGGTGGAAAGGGAGTAACAGTGGGCCTCTTTGTTCCGCACGACGCGGAGGACCCGGCTGCCTCCTCCCTCCTGCCAGCCACGGGAAAGGCGGTTCGCAGGGCTTCAGAAAGGAGAGGGGCCCGGAGACTTGGAGACCGAAGGAGGCTATGTTGAGGGAGGAGGCAGCGATGAGAAGTTCTCGAGACCCTTGCACAGTCTGACTTCAGCGGCAAAAAGAGTCTAATTGCCTTCCTACATCCACCCCGGGACAGGGAGTGAGCGGCCCTCGGCCCCTTCCCCAGCCACTGGAGCGAGGTGGAGGCAGGAGAGCTAGGAGGGAGGGGAGCGCATGCAGACCACCCCCACCCCCGGTTCACTCTTCAGAGGTGGGTACCGAAAACCCAGGGGTTGCCCGTGAACGTCACTCCTCCCGCCCCACTAACACCCTGAGAGCCTGTGATGACGCTAGAACCACCGCGCAAGGAGGCTGCTTCCACCACCACGGGATATCGCAGCCCCTCTACAGGTTAAGAAAACCTGCCCGCACCTCGGCCCCCTCTCGCGCACACCGAAGAAATCTGCTTTGACCATTTTTTCCCCCAATTTGGAATACGCTTAAGGAAAGGACTCCCAGGCTGGTCCAGGCTGACTAGAGATGAGACTGTGTCTCATCACCCCGCCCCTGCATCAGGGGTCCTGCCTCGGACCACTCAGGTGAAAAAGAAAAAAACGTGTTCTAAATCCATAGCAAAAGAGAGTAGAAACAATCTGAAATGAAGGAATACACAGATTCCTGATGCAGACAAGAACTGGGCCTCAGTTTTCCTTGCCCATAAAATAGGTATAGTTCTTACCCTCTCCTCTGGAGTGTCTGTCCTAAAGATCTGGAGAGCTCACCTAGGAAAGTGTGGGACACAGTGTGGGCCTTACAGAGGAGGAGAGGGGCCAGTCAGGTCTGGGAAGGACCCAGAAGCTGGGAAGGACTCCAGTTTCCTGTTGGAGATCAGCTTTGCTCTGGGAGGCAGCGGCCTACTACAGCCGGGCCTGGGGTTAGGGGTGGGGCACTTGCTGTCAAGTCACTGTGTGTTTGGTTTGCTCAGAGGTGAACCAGGAAAGCAAAGCACACAGGAGGGTGGCCGATCACCAGCCAGCCTCTAGCGACACGCGGCAAATGGCAAATGTGCCCTGGAAACAAAGGAGACCTATCCAGATCCGACAGAGCCCAGACCTGGTCACAGAGGGAGACTCAACCTTGGCCCCCTGTGCACTGAGCTCAGACTGTTCCCATCCTGACCTTGGACTGACCTCTGACCTTGGGCACAATTTTGCCCCCATCCTGGCTGTGGACAGAATTCTGTTCTTCCCAGCCTTCTCCCTACTCTGGCCCCATGGGGCCTGGGTGAGACTGTAGACAATTCTGTGAAACCCGTTTCTTGTCTTGGGGCAGAGGGGGCACAGATATAAACACTTCCCTACCACGAGCCAGAAGTGGGCAGTGTTGGCAGTGATGACTCGCCCCTCCCCCACCCCAGTCCCTTCCATCTCCTTTCACAAGAATACAGATTTCATTGCCTTTACTTATGTGCCCAACTAAAATGAAAAAACATCAGCCCATCTGAGCGAGGACGGGAGGCCCTGGCCGGCAGCCCTGTGATCAGAATCCACAGGCTTTGTGGATTTGGTCATTTTTGCCCCTTCCAGTGAGTACCTCCCCGTGTCCCAGGGATTCCCCAGCCACAGAGGACCCTTCAGGCCACCTCGTGGAGATGCCATTCTGGATCTGCTTCTCCTCCAGATTCGGTCAGTTACAATCTGTGACTCCCCTCCAGTGCCTTCTGCTTTCACCCCCACCCCCGCCCCAGCCGTTCTGAACATCCCCCTTGACTTCCTGCCTTTCTCCCTACCAGAGAGAGTCAGACACCAGCTGTCTCTGAGTCCTGCTGGCCCAGTTCAGCGTCCTCGTTACTATCACCAGGGTCAGGCTGGCTGACCGCTAGGCCTTTGTGGACTGGACCCTCCAACCCAAACATCTGCCTGTGAGCTACTGGGTCTGTCTGGCTCAACTCCTCCCAGGCGTGGGGGTGGGAGAGGAAGCATGTTTCTCCTTGGTTCAATTGCAGTTGGATCAAGGGACAATCAAGCTCACAGCACAAGGTGCTACCAGAGGGGTAAGAACTCAGGGAGGAGAGGCCAGAACAAAGTAGGTCCCCAAGCCAACACTGGCAGCCGAAAAGAAATAGGATTAGAGGGAGAACAAGCCAAGGCCGAGGCTTCCCAGGTGGCACCAGTGGTAAAGAACCCGCCTGCCAATGAAGGTAGACATAAGAGACATAGGTTCAATTCCTGGGTCAGGAAGATCCCCTGGAGGAGGGGGATCTGGCAACCCACTCCAGTATTCTTGCCTGGAGAATCCATGGACAGAGGAGCCTTGTGGGCTACAGTCCATGGAGTCACAAAAAGACACAACTGAAGCAACTTAGCACAGCGCAAGCTGAGGACAGGAAGAGGGGTGTCCAGGACCTTGGCCGTGGTCACAGGGATGTGGGATTCTGCGGTAGGCCCGGCATCTGCTAATAACAAGCATCCCAGTAATGCCTGCATCGCAGCCAGGTTTGCTTGGGCAGATTCGAGTCCCAGCCACATGTGATGGGTTCCCTTACCTCACTGCTCTCTGCCCAGGCGCCCCTTCCCAATAAAGTCTCTTGCTTTGTCAACATGTGAGTCTCCTCAGACAATTCATTTTTGAGTGTTAGACAAGAACCCACTCTTGGGCTGTGAAAGGGGAAGACTTTCCTGTAACATTTGGGAGTAACTTGGCACTCCAAACTCAAGTCAGACAGAGATGTTCTTCTGCCCCAAGCCCACTAGGTCCCTATTTTGCTCAGAGTGAAGGCCAAGGTCTTGGCAATGATCTGCAAGGCTCTGCATCACCTGGCCCTCAGTCACAGGCTCACCTCGCCTACTACCACTGATTCCTCACTGACTCTGGCCTCCTTTCTGTCTCCCAAGACATGGCAAGCTTCTCCACAGTAGGATCTGAGTACTGGGTTCTCCTTCAGCCTGACTCACTGTCTCTCCAGGTAGCCACATGGCTGATTCCTTCGCCTTCTTTAACACTTTGTCCAAATGTTATGTTCTCAAAGAAGTGTCTCCTGACCACCATCTCTTCAACTGCAAGCCAAGACACTCCCTTTCACAACCTCCAGGCACTTCTGATCCCCTTTACTCAACTCAACTCATTCTTCCCAGAGCATCTGTCCTGCTAACAGACTGCATGATGGATTGATTCATTATGTTTATCAGTTGTCTATCTCCTCCAACAGAATGTATGCTCCTGGCAGCAGGACGCTTTCTCACTCACATAACCAAGCGCCTGGCACATGGCAGGGACTTCATAAGTTGTTGTCGAATAGATGAACCAGCCTGGGCTCTGGAGTCAAACAAGCCTAGGTTGAAGTCTCCTCTGTGACTTGGTACTCCATGACTTTGCTTCAGTCACTCTTTGCCTCTAAACCTCAATCTCCACAGCTGTAAAATGAGGATTGTGTACCCACAGGCGGTGTAGGAAGGACCCAGTGGCCATGCACGGGATGAATGGCAGCTCTCATGGTTATGATGATTGCATGTTAATATTCACATATACACAGATGCAGCTACATCCACAGCCAGTTCCCCTCGGCTGGCCATCCTCCACCTGAGCCCAGAGATGCAGCTGTGGACCAGGCATCTTCGAGGCCTGTGAAATGCTGCCAGGAAGGAAGAGGAAAGCTCGGCCATCACAAGGCTGCGATTCCAGTGCATGGGGCTGGATTCTGAGGCCAGCGCTCAGAAACACAATTTCACATGAATGGACTCTCAACCGAGAGGAAAAGATTTTAATCAGCTGAAGGAACACGAAGGTCATCCATCTTCCATTGTCCAAGGGGAAGAATTAATCTTGGGAGTGGGGTGGCAAGGCGCTGAAGAGAGGAAAGCTGGGGCAGATTTAAATGATAAAGGGAGAATTCTCCATAAAAGAACTGAACAAGAGGGCTTCAGGCCCAGAAAGCGCTGATAGTCATAACTCTGTGTGTGCCCTTCTCGGCAGTGGGAACACACGATAATGATAAAAATCACTACAGTGCCCTTTACAGATTACAAAACTCTTCCGTATCCATTGTCTCATTTAATTCTCATAAAAACCATCTGAGGTCAGCAGTATTCACTCTGTGTATCACAGGGAAGCCACGAGTCACAGACATGCTGCTGAATGGCCTTCAACACAGCACGGAGTCTTCATTAGCTGTTTCAAATAAGCTTTACATTTCTGTACTTCTTTTTTAACCTTTTTATTGATGCATGGCATACGGACAGAAAAGCGCCTGGTGGTGTTCCGGACACGCTCGCCACCAAATGCAGCACCTTGACATATGGGATATTTTAAGCTGAAGGATTTTGAGAAAAATGACAGAAGCTGGAAGGTCACTCTGACCTTCTCCACCCCTCCTCCTCCTTCTCTGAAACAAATCGTAAAGCCTTCACGTGAGAGGTGCTCTCCCCATACCTGGAGGAAAGGAACATCTTTGTCCTTACAAAGAGATGCCAAGAAGAATCCTAACAGACCGACCTTGCTACGTTGCCCCTAGTTCCCTAACCTCATACGCCTTACCCTTTAGTAGCCTCCCCAATTGCCCAGTCTTCATCAAACTCAGCCTAAAATACTCAGTTCTATTTTTTAAGTCTTCATTTCCTCCTGAAGCCTCTCATGTCAGGTAAAACTTACATTCAATAACTTTGCATGCTTTTCTTCTCTTAATCTGTCCCTGTCAGTTTAATTTTCAGATCAGCCAAGCACCCTAAGAGGCTCAAGGAAAACTTTTCCCTCCCCTTCATGCCCAAATATACCCTGAATTTTTGCTAAGGAAACACAGCCTCATCAGGAATAGAACATTGTCAGCAACCCTTCATGCTTCTGCCCCGTCACACCCTCCTTTTCCCCAAAGGTAACCCAACATCTGTCATCATAGATTAATTCTGCCTATGCTTTCACGTTCTATAAATGCAATCATTCAGAACCATTCTCTTTTTCAACATTACTTTTATTACATGTGGTTAGAGTTCATTCATTTCCACCACTATATACTCCATTGTCTGAGCCTCACAAAAAATGGTCCTTTCTACTATTGATGGACATTTGAGTGGTTCAGGTGGTTATATATTGAGGAGGGAAATTTCTCTGTCAAGGTATGTGGACTCCGTTTAAATTTAGTTTTCCAGAAGGCTTAGAAAGTAGCTTTGCAGAGTAGCTACATGAATGGACAGTCTCACCACAGTGTAAGAGTTTTGGTTGCTCTGTGTCTTCACCGACTCTTTGTGCTATCTCTTAAATTTCAGCCTTGCTGATGCGTGTGCAGTGGCATCTCACTGGGATTTTAATCTGCAGTTCCCTAACTAACAAGATTGAACTACTTTTCCAAAAGCTTTTAGGCCATTGGGACAGCTTCTTTCATCCTACGGCTGTTCAAGTATTCTGTCCATTTTGTTCGTTTTCATTTTTCTTATTGATTTGAACGAGTTATTTCTGTATTCTGAAAATGAACCCTTTGTTGGGAGTCTAAATCACAGATCGAAGGGTTGAGAAGGTTTTCTATTACCCCAGAGATTTGTCCCATGAAATCCTACCTTTCCCATAAACCAAAGTCCCTGGTGTCCTTGAGTCTATTTCTGGTTTCTCTGTTGTTTCATCCACCTGCCTACTCCTCCAGTATCAAGCTGCTTTAATCGCTGAGCTTCAGATGTTTTTGTATTTAATCAAGCTGGCCCCATGTCAGCAGTCTTTTTTCTCAGGATTTTCCCAGTTATTTTTGCAGGGTTGTTTTTCCCCCAGATACACTTTGGTTTTATTTCACTGTATTTTTTTTTAATCCTACAAAATTTTATTTGGAATTTCATTATCAGTTCATTTTGAGATCATGCTCCCTTGCGATGTTGAATATACCCAACAACAAGAACTTGCTTCTGATCTGAAGTGACTTTCTATATGTCTCTCAGTAGACATTAGTAGTCTTCTTTGCTGTTGTTGTTCAGTTGCTAAGTCGTGTCTGACTCTTGCGACCCCATGGACTGTAGCCCTCTAGGCTCCTCTGTCCATGGGGATTCTCCAGGCAAGAATACTGGAGTGGGTTGCCATGTCCTCTTCCAGGGGTTCTTCCCAACCCAGGGATCAAACCCAGGTCTCCCACACTGCAAGCAGATTCTTTACTGTCTGAGCAAGGATACTGATCAGCTCAGAGTAACTATGTAGTCAAATGTTTTGTACTCTTTTAGATTTTTTTATAGTACTTTTCAGGGGATATTTTGAGTATAGAGCAAAATGGTGGGTCTTGAATATTTATGTTGGAATCCACCACTTGACTGAATTCTCCTGTTGTTTCTAACAGTTTTTCAGTGGGCTGGCTTAGAATCTGCAGGTACAGAGTAGTATCATTTGTGAATAATGACATTTGGCTCCTGCTTTTCAGTACCCTTGTCTTTCGTCTAACCTCAATGGCGTGTGCTGTGAGAGCACGTTAGCCACACTGCGAGGTTGCCCACACAGCCAAGGGAGGAAGTGCAGACATAAACCAGCAAAACTGAGAGCGTAAAGGCAGGGTTTCTCAACCTTGGCCCTAGGAACAACTTTTCTTAAAACTTTTTATTTTGTATTGGGGTTATAGTCATTTAATGAAGGGACTCAGACACACATATACATGTATCCATTCTCACTAGAGGGCTTCCCACGTGGTGCTAGTGATAAAGAATCCACTTGCCGGTGCAGGAGACGTAAGAGACGAGAGTTCAGTCCCTGAGTCAGGAAGATCCCCTGGAGGAGGGCATGGCAACCCACTTCAGTATTCTTGCCTGGAGAATCCCATGGACAGAGGAGCCTGGCAGGCTCCTTGGGGTTGCACAGAGTTGGACACAACTGAAGTGACTTAGCACGCATGAATTCTTACTAGGGACATCTTCAGCTGGATAATTCCTTATTGGGAGTCGGGGTGGAGATTGGGGCTGGGGAGGGTCCCTGTATTTTTGTTAGATGTTTGGGAGCATCTCTGACCTCCACCCACTTGATGCCAATAACACCTCCCAGCTGAAGGTGACAACCAGGGATGTCTTCAAACACTGCCAAATGTCCTCTGGAAGGAAAGATCACCCTAAGATGAGAACCACAGGCCTCAGGGAAAGTAGCTAGAGCCCCCTGACCCAGGAGCTGATTTTGAGCAAGTCAGCAAAGAGCATCTGTCTTCTCTGGGCTCTTCATCTCAGAGTCCCCAGAGCTGTCAGGCCTTTTCAGCCTCATCTTTATCCATCCCTCTTTGACCTCATATGCCCAGAAATCCAGGATTTTCCCCAGGCCAGCTATTGCAGATGCTGTTTTCATTTATATACCCTGGGTTTAAGGAGCATGCTGCTAGTCTCTCACCATTAGATTGATTTGAGGTCAACTTTTTAAATTATAGTAAGAAAATATCAGTCTGAATCAGAGTATTTTTGGCTGCAAGTCATAGAAAACCCACTCGAGCTGCCTCAAACAATAAAGAGAACTTTTCAAAAAAAAAGAAAAATAGCCCAAAGGTAGATAAGCTTCAGGTGCAATTTGATCAGGACTCCAACGTCACTGCAAGTCTCTGAGCTATGCTCTCCTCTGTATTCTGGCTTTGCTGTCTGGTTGGTTTTCCTCTTGAGGGGGAAAAAAAAAATGATTACCCAGTTCAAGATCTGACACTTGCAAACCATAAAATCCAGAAGAAAAGACAACTTCTCTTCCTTCAACTTTGAAGAAATGAAAAGTCCTGAGGTTTACTCTGACTGCACTGTCCTAAGACTCTTTATTCATATTTGAAGCAGTCATTGTGGTCAGGAAATGACTTGCTGTGTTACTGTCCATCCTTAACTATTCCTTGCGGCGGTGGAATTATACTAACCAATTTAGGGCTAAGGAATATCCCTTAGAGCAGGGTGAGGGTCAGTAAAACTCAAACTCTCAGCTGCCCCAGTGGGCAGTGAAAGGCACTGGAGAGGTGTACCATCTACACTCATATGTGAGCTTCCCTGATGGCTCGGCGGTAAAGAACCTGCCTGCAATGCAGGAGACGCAGGTTCGATCCCTGGGTTGGGAAGATCTCCAGGAGGAGGGCATGGCAACCCACTCTAGTATTCTTGCCTGGAGAATCCCATGGACAGAGGAGGCTGGCGGGCTATAGTGCATAGAGTCACAAAGAGTCGGATACGACTGAAGTGACTTCGCACACACACGTGCACCCACTCCCATATATGAAGTTAGTTTATTGTTTGTTTTAAATTAGGAGTTAATGTTGGATTCAGTTAAAATTCCTTTTCAGTATCTAATTGAGTTGGTCTTCTGTTGTCTTTTCCCTTTGATACATTAATGTATGATTTTATAACTTGGAAAGACCTTTGAATTGTAGGAAGAACCCCACTTGAACATGGTATTTTGTTCTTTTAATAGGCTGTGGAAATGATATCTTTTCATGGTTGTGTTAAGTGAGATTGGTCTGAAGTTCTCTAGTTTTGTGCTAATTTTGTCAAATTTTGGTATCCATGTTATGATACCTTTATAAAAAGAATTTGGGAGCCATCCTTATTTCTCTCGGTTCTGGAAGAGTTTAAATAGTATCAAGTTCATCTGTTACTTGAACATTTGAAAGAACTTACCTTTGAGACCATCTGGATCTGCACTTTTGTGGAAAGGTTGCTTTTTAATAACATTCTCAATTTCTTCCATTGCCTTTAGTCTATTTAGGTTTCCGTCTCTTATGAAATCAATCTTGACCATTTATAGTTCCTGGAAAATATGTTTTTTCATCCATGTTTACAAATTTAGCTCCTCTGAATTTTTTGCCAAAAAAAATTTTTTTTAAGAATTAAATAATGCCTTTGCAACAGCATGGATGGACCTCATGCTTGCCATACCAAGTGAAGTAAGTCAGACAGAGAAAGAGAAATATCCCATGGTATCCCTTATATGCAGAATCTTCAAAGAAATGATACAAATGATACAAATGCAGAATCTTCAAACAAATGATACAAATGAATTTACAAAACAGAAATAGACATGCAGACTTAGAGGATGAACTTACGGTTACCAGTGGGGAAGGATGTCGGGGGAAGAGATAGTTAGGGAGTTTGGGATTGACATGTACAACTGCTATATTTAAAATGGATAACCAACAAGGACGTACTTACTGTAGACCACAGGGAACTTTGCTCAATGTTAGGGGGCAGCCTGGATGGGAAGGGAGTTTAGGGAGAGAATGGATCATGTATACGTATGGCTGAGTCCCTTTGCTGTCCACCTGAAACTATCACAACATTGTTCATCAGCTGCTGCTGCTGCTGCTATACTCCAAATTAAAATAAAAAGTTTCAAAACCTTTTTTTTTAATTTCTTTTAGATCAGCAGTATTTTCTCTCGTTTGTTTCCAATGTAGTGTATTTGAGTTATTTCCCAATGATGTATCAATTTTATTGTGTGTTCTCCTATACATGAATTCTCAGTCGCTTCAGTCATGTTTAACTCTTTGCCACCCTATGGACTGTAGCCTGCCAGGCTCCTCTGACCCTGGGATTCTCCAGGCAAGAATACTGGAGTGGATTGTCATGCCCTCCTCCAGGGGATCTTCCTGATCCAGGGATTGAACCCTTGTTTCCTGCATTGCAGGCGAATTGTTTACCCCTGAGCCACCAGGAAAGCCCCCTCTTCCATACACAGTACTTCTTAAATTTATTTATCAGCTCTATTGATTTTGTTTTCTCATTCAGTAATACTTTGTTGAACCTTGAATTAATTTAGTTGATCTTTCCTGACTTTTTAAATTGCATGCTTAATTTGTTTGTTTTAATTCTTTAATTCATCGATTGTAATTCTTTCTGGTGTAACATGTTGCTAAATTGCAGAATTTGGCTGAGTGAACAATATATTCCCCCCAAATATACCAAAATTGAGATCAGAGATGCAACATGATGCAGAACATTTAAACACAGTGCTCCAGAACTGGTTCAGATCAGATCAGATCTGTCACTCAGTCGTGTCCAACTCTTTGTGACCCCATGAATCGCAGCACGCCAGGCCTCCCTGTCCATCACCAACTCCCGGAGTTCACTCAGACTCACGTCCATCGAGTCAGTGATGCCATCCAGCCATCTCATCCTCTGTCGTCCCCAGAACTGGTAGGGACCACAATATGAATACAGTAGGATTGAGCAAAGAGGTTTGGAACCCATTTGCGGACAGTATTTATTTGGAGAAAGCCGTGTTTTAAGTCAGACCCGGCTCCAAGAAGCAGCATGGACAACGCAACCTCCTGAACCCGAGTAGGTGGGCGGGTTACAGCAGAGTTTGGAGGTTCTCTGCAGCTGGGGACACAGAGAACTGAGGTCTGACCCGCCCCTGAGAAAGCACGGATGATTGCACTTAGAAGGTCACAGCGAGGCATCAGATGAAGCTGAGGGAGGCCAGCGGGACCAGACGAAGAGAACCTGCGCGATCAACAAGAGCTGTAGTCAAGGACGCGGCAGAGGAATCTCTTAAGAAACGAGGAAAGTGCTCATAAGGCAATTTGCTTTAGCCATATTCCAAGTACAAAGCATGTGAGCCATCTTAGGACAGTATTGGCCAGTACATGTTTTATATGCCCCGTTTCTTCTCCTCCTTTCCTTCAGCTCCAAACCAAAAGGGGCTGGGGTTGAGTGGGAATGACGGTGTCAGAAACACCTTGAATTACTCAAGACTTTGCTTGTGCTCTAAAGTGATTATATGCAATTTTAACTACCTGAGAGTTATCAGAAAAGGATTGAGTATACTCAAGTATCCTTTAGGTGTTAGGGGAAGAAGAACAACCCAACCAAACAGATGAAAGGGATGCTCAAAAATAAAGATGTTTTTCTCATTAAAAGAGAATTGTAGGAGTCCTGCTTGTTCAACATACTGGTTACACTGTTTGGTTATATGAATGTTTTAAGAGTAAGATTTTCCTTCAAGAGGTATTTCTAAGCATCATTGCCTAGTGTTTTCATTCTCATATATTCTTATGTTTAGATATTCCTCATTGTCAGCATTAATTTATTTTTGACACAGAAGTTATCTTTGAGAGAGTTTTTCTTTAATTTCCAGGCATTTGATTTGCTGGGTTTTGTTTTTCCCCCATCCTCTGGAAACTTTTAATATCTTCTCTCTGTCCCCCTGTGATTTGAAATGTCACGATAGATTGTGTTAATGTGGGCCTATTGTGATTTATTATGCTGCTCCTTTAGACATTTGAGTCCCTATTTCTGAGGAATTTTCTTATATTATTTCTTTCATAAACTTCTCCATTTTCTCTGTTCATTCCGGAGTTTATATTAGATCCTGGACCACTGGATTGATCTCCTAACACTGCTATTCACTCGTATTTCCCTCATTTTTTCTGTATGATCTCCTTTCTTAGACGTCTCTTCTAATTTAGCCTCCAATCCTACTAATTTGAAATTTTTTTAAAAATCAGCAATTGAAAACATCATGCTAAGTGAAAAAAGTCAGACAAAAAAAAAAAAAGTCACATTTTGCGTGATTCCATTTACATGAACTGTCCAAAATAGGCGAGTCCATAGAGACAGAAAGCAGATGGGTGATTGCCAGAGGCTGGGGAGGGGCTGGGGAACACCTGCCAGGCCTTATGGATACAGAGTCTCCTTTGGGAGGATATATCTCCTTTGGGGATGAGGATAATGTTTAGAACTAGGCAGAGGGAATAGTTGCACAACACTGTGAATGTACTAAATTCCACAGAATTATATATTTTAAATGGTTTGTTTTGCATCATGTAAATTTCACCTCAATTTTTTTTTTTAAAAAGCAAATTTTTCCAAAAAAAAAGGACAAGTGATTCAAAAAAGAAATCAGCAACTTTTAATCCCCAAGATCTCTATCTGGTTCTTTTCATTTTGTTTCCGTAACATCCATTTTGTTATTTATTTAATGAATGTAATAGTCTCTCTGAGGATATCCATTACATTCTTTTATTATCTTTTGTAGTACCTCAGCTTTCTCTAAAATTATTTTTAGTTATGTATTGATTTTTACCTCTTCTTTTAGTTAGAGTCTGTGGTTGTTTTATTTATTTATTTATTTATTTGTCGTAAGTACAGAATTTCACCTCTACTTATAGCATTTATTCTTTTGACCTCAGAGGTGGATACAGATGTCTTCAGTTTTTTATACCTAGTTTGTCTTAAATGTTACATAATAACTGTAATTAGGATTTTTATCGATAATTTTGAAACATTATCTGTTTCTTGTAGATGTTCTAAATTTGCATACAAAATTTCCTTTTACATTTTGAAGATTCATTTAAACAGGTAGTAGTAGAAAGTAATGCATATCTTTCTTAATATTGGGAATTATGTCTAGTCTGTGGTTGTTTTAAAATGTGTTCCCAAACACTTTGGTTCTCCTTCCTTCAAGAGGTGAAGCCTAATTCTCCTCCCCATGAATGTGGGTTCAGTGACTTGTTCTAATGATAGAAGAAAATGGAAATGATGGTGTACAATCCAGGACTAAGTTGCAAAGGCTTTCCTCTTAGTGCTTGTTCTTTCTCTCTCTTTCTGATCCATCAGTCTGGGAGAGGCCAGCTGCTGTGTCATGCTCTTCAAGCCCTGAAGAGAGGTCCACGAGATGAGGAACTAAAACCTCCTGCCAACAGCCAGCAAGGAATTGAGGCCTTTTTCTCACAGCCATGTGAATGAGCCATCTTGGGAGGAACCTGGTCTCTTTCCCACTTACTCAGATTCTCACTTACAGGTGCTGCTTTCTGATGCTCAGGTAGGGAGGTAGCCAAAACAATGGAAGTCCCCAAAGGACAGAAAAAGCAGGTAGCCTTTTCTCTGGGGTCTTTCAGCTTATTTAAAAGAAGACCCTGATCTGTTTCCCAAAGAAGGTGGCAGATACCTGGCTGCTGGGGCTTCTGGAGGGAAAAGGAGCATGGGGTGTGACTGGGTGGGTAGATGTTCAGTTACTTCTTCCTTTCAGCCTGGTCTCTCACTGCATTTACTAGGGTTTCAGGATCCCAAGCCGCTCTGGGTTCTGGAGGGAGAGTCTTCTCAATCTCTGTCTCTGTCTACCTTCACTCTCCTCTGCACTTTCTCTACCCTGCATAGCCAGTTACGTCTTTGCTGTCTTAAAGGAATTTGTTGAAGTCTCCTATCCATGGCTGAACTTTTACTTGCTCACTTTGACATCACTAAGTATACTGATTTTTTTCTCTTGCTATCATTTTAGTAGGTCTCTGGGGGAAGATAATGTCTAGTCATTTTAACCACAACTCCCTTTCTTCAACTCTTAATTTTTGCACTGTTTTTATTTTTAATCCATCTCTTGAATACAACTTAACATTCAGCTTGTTTATTTTAATGAGTAGGCTTGTCTCATTTATTTTATTTAAATTATAGATATTTCTGGGTCTTATTTTATCCTCATTTTTGTTGCTTAAAATGCTTTCTTGATGCCCATTATTTCCAGCATAAGTTGTTTTACATCTTTCAAGTAAAGTTTTCTTTCTTGTGAGTTGCAAAGTACACAAAATATGTCCTAACTCTCCAGCAGATGTTTTTATAATTTTATGTGACATTTAATCCCTCCATCTTGGAGGTCTTGCTCTAAGACAATGGTCACCATTTTTTAAAATAAAGAGTCGAAGAGTAAATATTTTAGGCTTTGCAGACCATATGGTCTCTGTCACAATTAGTCACTTCTGTGGTAGCATGAAAGGAGCTGCCAGCAATAGGCAAATGCATGAGCATGTCTGCACTCCAATAGAACTTTATTTACAAAACCAGGTGGTAAAAAAAGAGAGAGAGAGAGAAGAGGTGACAAGCAGAAACCGGCCCGTGGGCCTTCATGTGCTTACTTCTGCTGTAAAAGATGAGAAAATTATCACACACTTCATCTTTTCTTTTCTTTTTATCTTTCAATAGTTGAGACTCTAGTCTTATTTTCAGTTATTTTGATGACTCATTTAATAAAATCAAAAAATATAGTGAACTGTGAAAGACAATGTCAAGAGAATGAGAAGACAAGCCACAGACTGGGAGAAAATATTTGCAAAAGACACATCTGAAAAAAGACTGTTATCTAAAATATACAAAGAACTCTCAAAACTCAACAATAGGGTAATAAGCAGCCCAATTAAAATATGAGCCAAAAACCTTAATAGACACCTCACCAGAGAAGATACACAGATGGCAAATAAGCATATGAAAAGATGGCTCCACAAACTATGTCATCAGGGAAATATAAATTAAACATCAGTGAGATATCACTACATATCTTTTAGAATGGCCAAACTCTAACACTGACGACACCAGATTCTGGCCTCCAGAATTGTGAGAGAATACACTTCTGTTGTGTAAAGTCATCAAGTTTGTGGATATTTGTTAGAGCAGAAACTAGTACACAGGCCATTGGTGACCATGCTAAGTGCAGGTATTATGGTAAGTATTGCTCCCATTTTACAGATGTGGAAATCAAGTCTCCATAAATTCCCAAAGATCACACAGCAGGCCAATGACAGGACCAAGGCTCAGTCCAGTCCTGCCAGGTTCTGAAGCTCAAATTCTTTCCAATTATCTGACACTGTTTCCATCAGTAGACAGACACCCAGGGTCCAGCATGAAGGAGCCGGCCATCCACTGCTGCCCCATGTTATCCAGTCCACTCAGAGCACTCTCTCCAGAGCTCAGTCCAGGTGCTGGATCTGACCGTGGACACCTGGTAACTCTCCTACAAAGCACTGGGGCCATATCTAGTAATGCATAAATATTCAAACCTTCAGACCCAATGATGCATCTCACTGACATTTTTCTTGAAGAAGCCTCAACCAAAAATGTCCTTCATGGCGTTCATTACAGATGCATAAAAACAGAAACAATCTAAATGTCCAACAGTATGAGTTTGGTTAAATAAATTATAATCCATTCATACAATAGATAAGTAGATGGAAGAGTCCACATACTTTCAAAGGGACACTTATAAAGATTAGAAGGGAAAATAGCATATACACACACACACAAATATATATATACACTACCATGTGTAAAATAGATAGCTGATGAGAAGTTGCTATATAACACAGGGAGTCCAGCCTGGCACTCTGAGATGACCTAGTGGGGTGCTGTAAGGGGAGAGGAGGGAGGCCGAAGAGGGAGGTGATATATGTATAATTATGGCTGATTCTCGTTGTTGTAGGGCAGAAACCAGCACAACATTGTAAAGCAATTTTCCTCCAATTAAAAAATAAATTTAAAGAAATAAAGACTAGGAGGAAGTAGGAAACAACTCTAATGTGCTGTGGAGAAAGGGATAAAAAATATTCAGATTTAGAAATTAGACAGAGAAAAAGCCAGAAAGGAATATACCAAAGTATGAATCATAATTAGTTTAAAAATGAGAACTTTGGTGACTTTTTTCTTATCTTCTAGTCAACAAATTTTCTATAGTGATATTACATTCCCTTTATGATCAGTTCTTATATATGTAAGAAGAGACATTTTTCAGCTGTATAACTTATTTATAAGAACCAAACCAGCATGATAAAGACTCTCACAACTTCAACACATAAATGATTCAGGATCTGGGAGTACTTAGTCTGGAGATGGACAGACTAATGGGTCTTGATCACCGTCCTTCAATACATGAAAGCTGTCACTTGTGAGAAAAACGAGCTTTGCTCCATGTGAAGACAGACAGCTGGATGAAGGGTAATGGGAAACCATCTGTTCTGCATAAGATTCTCCAAGAATGAAATTTCCCAACAATAAGGGGCTGCCGATAAGGTGGGGAGCACTCATCACTGGAGGTATTCAAGCCTAAGGCAGAGCTGGGGTTGTCCGATATGAAGAGGTAGTTTGAAAGAAGGTGGGAAAAAATCAAGATGTGGGAGAAATACAATAAGAAGGTGACTAACAGGGGTGAGAAGCATCAGTGATCCTGGACACCTTTCCTGGGCCACTCCTGACTCCTAGTGAGTTTCAGCAAAGAAAACCACAGATGGAAAAAATCCCACAGGCTGTCATAAATGCCTTAGAACACCAGCACCAGAGGACCCTAGAGTCCATTTAGGCTCCTAGCTTCCTGATACCCAAGAGGAAATGGAGATTCAGAAAGGGCAAGTATGTTCTGGGGACATAGAGCAGGTCTGTTTAGAGCTGTTTAGATCCCAGGCACCGGGCAGCTGACTTCCAGACCACCCCCATCCACCACTGTACCACCTCCCAGACTCCACTCCCACCCTACACTTCCTGGCATTTCTGGTTCCCTCCAGACAGGAGAACAAACTCAGCAAGGGCTGTGACCTCTCCTAGAGAGAGAGAAAAACAGAAACATCAAGGGTCAGAATGAAAAGATGATGGCTCTTCTGGTCTACCTCTCTCCTCTTGTTCTTTGAGTCACCCACAGACATACACACACACACGATCACTTTTCTGGGAAGAAATTAATGACCCCTGAGCTGTTCGTTGTTCTTTTACTCTAGTGACAAAAAGCACTCGTGATTACTCTGGTTTCATATAAAACCAATATTTGATGGAAGTTGATATTTGTTTGGAAATAATGAAACGTCTATCAGAGCCCAGGCACCATACCAGCCCGAGGTGAGAGTGGAACGCGCCCCACTTCACATTCCAAGGAAAGGCCCTCCTATAATGAAAACAATCATGTCGATGTCTCTGGAGCCGAGACGAGGGAGCCGGAGCATTTCCCGAGGAAACCCAGGGAAGAGCTGATCAATAAAATCCATCAGACACGCTGCATTCTTGAAGCACTTTTTGTGGTCATTTATCCTGGACCGGGGAGTGATTATGTCAGGGTCTTTTTTCCCAAGGACTCTGGAAAAATAAAACAACTTTCCATCCCAAGTCCCTTTTGTGAAAGTGTTTCTTCAACCATGTGTTCACGGTTTATTTTGGACAGCACAGGGGCCATCCAGAATGACTTTATCATTGGCAACAGGTGTCCTAATGATGCATCATTAATGACACACCATCCCCTGCTTCTGGCCATGAGGAGCAGGGGGACAATTATCAGAGGCCACCCTGACCTTTCTGAGAGCCCAACCAGGAGCTGATTTCCTGTCTCTGTGTGCCCACGTATTAGCAGCTTTGGGGAAGACCAGACATTCCTAGCGATGCTGCTAAGTCACTACAGTCATGTCCGACTCTGTGCGACCACATAGACGGCAGCCCACCAGGCTCCCCCGTCGCTGGAATTCTCCAGGCAAGAACACTGGAGTAGGTTGCCATTTCCTTCTCCAATGCATGAAAGAGAAAAGTGAAAGGGAAGTCACTCAGTCGTGTCCGACTCTTAGCGACCCCATGGACTGCAGCCTACCAGGCTCTTCCATCCATGGGATTTTCCAGGCAAGAGTACTGGAGTGGGGTGCCATTGCCTTCTCCATTCCTAGCAATAGAAAAGGTGAAAATGTCCACTGCAAAGTCTTCTGCTCCTTAAAAAAACAGCTAAGATAATTGTAGAATCACATGCCCTTGTAAGAAATAACACAGAGGGGCTTCGCTGGTGTTCCCGTGGTTAAGAATCCACCTCCAATGAAGAGGGCATAGGTGCCATCTCTGATTGGAGATCTAAGATCCCACATGCAACTTAAGCCTGAAAGCCTCAACTAAGACTTACTGCAGCCAAAACTAAATAAACAAAAATTTTAAGGAAAAAGAATGTATCACATTCTAAAAGATGCAACACAGAGAAAGCCCTGTCCACTTTGCCCGGTTTGAAACTCTACTGTAACATCACCACCCGGAAACAGACATTGATACAATCCACTGATCTTGTTCCGATTCCCTCCGTTTTCCTTGTATTCATCGTGTGTGTATTCACCAACGCAATGGACATGAGTTTGAGCAAACTAGGGAGATACTGAAGGACAAGGAAACCTGGCCTGCTGCAGTCCATGGGGTCACACAGAGTCGGACACGACTTAGTGATTGAACAACAAAAATTAAGTTCTGTACAATCTTATCTTCTTGTAGTGACGGTGTTAGTATTGGTCACTGTATCACCTTGTATGCAACTCCACACTCAAGATACTGACCCTTCCGTATGTTTAAAATCACCCTCATCACCTTCCACCCACCATCCCTAATCACTGGCAACCGCTAATTTGTTCTCCATCTCTGTAACTTAGTACTTTCAAAAATGTTACAGAAATGAAATCATACAGTCTGTAACCTTTGGGGACTGGCTCTTTTCATTCGGCACAATTCTCTGGATATTCAACCAGCTGAATCAACAGTATATTCCTTTTCATGGCTGAGTATAGCCATGAAAATAGCCCATGGTATGGATATATCTGTTTATTTAACCATTTAACCATCAAAAAACATCTGGGCTGACTCCAGTTTTTTACTTGCCAGTAAAGCAGCTTGAAAATTTGTGTACAGACTTCTGCATGAACATAAGTTTTCGCATCTCTGGGTAAACATCTAGGCTGTTGGTATGGTTGCCTGGTTGTACCATAGTTGCTAGCTGGTACAGAAGCTGCCAAACCGTTGTTCATAGTGGCTGCACCATTTTATATTCTCGCCAGCAATGCCTAAATGATCCAGTTTCTCAGCATCCTCACCAGCATTTGGTGTTGTCATTATTATTATTTTTTTTTTTTACTTTACCCATTCTGATAGGTGTGTGGTTATAGTTCATGGTGGTTTTAATTGGCATTTCCCTAACAGTTGTTGGTATTGAACACCCTAGATTCATTTTCCAGCTGTATATCTCCTTCAGTGAAATGTCTATTCGTGTATTTAGCCTATTTTCTAGTTGGAGTGTTGTTTGTTTTTTTTCATGGCTTTTGTTTTTCCTGTCATTCCCTTGCCTCATGGGCAGCCCTGCTGAAGGGTTCCTACCCTCCAAAGAGGGAAAAGCCAGAAATCTCAGAGAACACGCACCCACCCTGTTCTTCTCTCTCTCTCTCTCCCATCTGTACATTAGAGTAGGGAAAAAGAGCCTTAGGAGGAGTTTTGACCCTAGCTCTGCCATATCTTGTTGCGAAGTCTGGAAGCTCTTTCACCCGCCTCTCTGACTCTTTGCTTTCCCATCTGTAAAATCAGGAAGTTGGACCTGGTGATGTCTGACAGCCTCATCCGCATTCTTTCCATCTCTGTCTCTGGGTTTGGCACACCACTAACAGTTCTGCAAAGAGACATTGCTGTTTCGAGCATGTGCTGTTCGGAGCTTCCCAGCACGACCCTCCCTTCTCTTGGTTAACAACTCAGGATTTTCAGGCAGGCATCTACTCTCCCCCACACATCCTGGGTGCTTCAGAGGAAGCTGACTCCATCCCCCAGCTCCTACTTCCTCCACCCCTGGGGCCATGTGCCAGGCCTCACTAAGCTGTGAGCTCCATCCTCTTGGAGATTTCTCACCTAAATGGATCCAACCAGCTGAAGTCTGAAGATTTTGTTTGCTGGTTGGGAGGGCAAAAATACCCTTCTCCCCAGGGACCGTGAACCAGGGATCAAACAGCCCTCCAAAACTGGCAGGCATCTTGGTGGTCATGAGAGGAGGAAAAAGGATCTATGAAAAAGGAACCATCACGGAGGAGGGGACCGAAAAGGGAACCTGGGGCTTGGCCGCATCATCATCAAAACAACCCTGAACACTCACCCTATCACGAGCCAAGACATTAACCAGCTGGATTTTTCTGTTACTTGCATCCAAAAACTCCTAGTGTGCACAGATGGCCTCCCGAAACCCTAACTAGCTGGTGTAATTCAGAGATGTCTTCCTGTTTCCTGGCACAAGGAACTCCCCTTTGAAAGCACTGTTGCGTGTACTTACAACTGTGGGCAAAGCTGTCCTTTCTCCCTTGTAGTTTCATTCATTTTTTATTTTTGAAGCTTTATTGAGATATAGTGAAAGTATCAGTTGTTCAGTCATGTCCAACTCTTTTCGACCCCATGGACTATAGCCTGCCAGGCTCCTCTGTCCATGGATTTCTCCAGGCAAGAATACTGGAGTGGACTGCCATTCCCTTCTCCATGGTCTCCTACAATACAGGCAGATTCTTTACCGTCTGAGCCACCAGGGAAGTCCTATTGAGATATAACTGAAGCTGATGCAAAAAATTGCACATATCTTACATATATATTTTGATGAGTTTGAGTATATAAATGCACCTGTGATACCATCAACACAATCAAGGCATTAAACATATCCATCTTCTCCAAAAATGCGCTTGTGTTCTTTGTGTGATTTGTTGTTGCTGTTTTATGCTCTGGTTTGGGGGCTTAGGGACTTTTTTGGTGGTAAGCACACTTCATGTACAATCTATCTTCTTAACATACTTTAGCATGTACAATACAGTACCTACAGTCTCAGTATACTACCTGCCCCTCTAAAGACCATCTGTCCTGACGAGCAGACAAGGGAGACAGGGTCTCTGTTCTCCACCAGCAAGGTGCCATCCCAGCATCAGGGTCTTTCCCAATGAGTCAGCTCTTCATATCAGGTGGCCAAATTATTGGAGCTTCAACTTCAACATCAGTCCTTCCAATGAATATTCAGGGTTGATTTCCTTTAGGATTGACTGGTTTGATCTCCTTGCAGTCCAAGGGATTCTCAAGAGTCCTCTCCAGCACCGCAACTTGAACACATCAGTTCTTTAGTGCTCAGCCTCCTTTAAGGTCCAACTCTCACATTCATACATGATTACTGGCAAAACCACCAACTCTATCACCTTATCGATCAGAGTCCCACCCTTATGACCTCATTTAACCCAATTCACCTCCTCTGAGGTCCCATCTCCAAATCCAGTCACACTGAAGGATAAGGCTCCAACATATGAATGTAGGAGGGAACACAAACATTTGGTGCCTAATATCTAGTTCGGGCTTGATGGTGAGATTAGCCAAGTAAAGAAGGCTGCTGCCCCACCCCCGCTCCTTCCCCTGTGATCATTCTGGAAAACAAGACATGTCTCCTTACAGCAGAGAGACGAGCAATATTGAAATTGCTCCCCTAATCTTTATGCGATTGCCTTCTCCCTGATAGAAATATTGCCTCTTGCTGAGTATTTATTGTCTGCTTCTCTGCAAAGTATTGACTTTATGTAACAGTTTGATATACATCAAATCCTTTACGGATTTAATAAACTCCTCTGGTCAGCCTTCTGTTGTGAACACAATGAGATTTATGGTCGTCTTGGTGTAAAACCCTTTTTCCTTGAAATTTTCTACTTTCAGATATCAAAAGATAAGAAGGCAGACATTTATCATCTTGGAAATCGTACCCCATGTCGGCCTGCTGGGTATTAGTCAGAAATGACTAGTAGTTAAAGGACTAAAATATGACAAATGCTTGACTGCTGAACAGCTGAGGCTGGGAGAAAAGTGGAATTAAAAAAAAAAAATTCACCCTCCTCCCCTCAAAAAGGATTTTTCTTCTCAATTAATCATGTGAGCCTCTGGGGCAGAGTGCAGACTAATTTGAGTTGGATGCATAACCTTGGGAGGACTCAACTGAAAGGCTGAGAAGTTGAGTCAATTCAGGACACATTTAGCAAGTGCCTGTTTTGTGCCAGGTAAGGGCAGCGGAACTGCAGACAGAGGCATGATGCTAGACGGGGTGGAGGCAGGAGGCACCTGTGTGGGGACTAACTCTTCCTCTAGGTACTCTTGCACCTTCTACATCCATCTCTGAGGCTCTTACCCCAGGTATAGAGTCCTCTATACCTGGGGTAAGAGTCCTCAAGAGTCCTCTCCAGCACCGCAACTTGAATGCATCAGTTCTTCAGCACTCAACCTCCTTTATGGTCTAACTCTCACATCCGTACATGACTACATGTATGGATCTTTCTCTCACTTACATCTTTCTCTCTTCCTTAGATTGAATCAGACCTTTAGCACCTAGAGAACGCAAGCTCCAAGGATTGCTTGTCAAGGGAATAAACAAATGAATGAGTGATGAGTGAATGAATGAATGAGGGAATGACCGAATGAATGAATCTGGCCTAGATTGTTAGGAAGAGATCAAGACAGGAACAAGAGGACCAGATCCAAGGACCTGATCTCAAAAGAAAATTCCTGGGAAAAAATCACAACCTGCATGAGGAGTTTGAGAGGATCAAGAGGAGAGAAGAGCCTCTTCAGTGTTCTAGATGTTGTTTGGAAGAACCTATAGAACACAAGAGAAGAAATAGGAAAGAGATTTATTGAGTCTCAAAGCCTCCCGTTAAAATTCAATGCCATGAGAAAAGTGGGTTTCCACATTTAATTGTCTTTCTCACAGTAAGTGAGTGTCAGTCTTTTCTAAGAGCCTATTAATTCTGTAATTTAGTGCGACGAGAACAGAGGGACCGACGGAGGCAGCCTGGGGATTTTTTCTCTCCTCATTGACTACCTGTCATCCCGCATGAAGGCTAGAGTGGCTTCCTCCTTGAACACTGAAAATACCCCCCAATTTAAAAGTTTTTATAGCCAGTTTTATAATTAAGAAAAAGATACTTTGCATCAGTTAGCAAAAATGAGGTCCATGACACTGCTTGTTATGATTTTCATTACAGCTCAAAATAACTGGGCTCATGAGAGGGCCCTGTGGATGCCAAGTCCTGGACAGAGAGATGACCCAAGTGACTCTTCCGTGTGGATGGAGCTGCTGTCAAATAAAAGTGTGATTTATTCATGTGGCCTCCAAATGCACTGAACAAAGCCGCCTGCATACATTAGATAAATGGCCGGGTTTGCCTTGCCCAGGCTCTCCTCCCACCATCAAAGGCATCCTGCAGCCTCTGTCTTAGTCTTTGTTAAATTAAGACTCCAAGCAGGTCAGACTCTTTTAGAGAAGGGGTGCTCTGCAACCCAGGGCCCCCTAGCAGGCAGGGCTTCCACATAATATGGGAATCTGGCAGCCAGTGAGTCATCATGAATGGGCATGGCCATTTTCCACTCTCAGAAGCCACTCATGTGCCCTCACCACTTTCTCACCATAATAACTATGAAGAAGCAGAGATCAGATGTGGGGAAAATAACCTGCTAGCAGAGAGCCAGATGAAGCCTGCCTCCCCCACTGTCTCACAGGGGTCTTGGGTCTCTCTCTGGCTGAAACTCTAAGCCATCGATTCATTCCTTTATTCATTCATTCATAAAGCACATATGTACCGTGACTGCTGTCTACAAGTCCCTCTGCTGGGTCCTAAGCAGACGCTGAGCGACCAGGGCCAGCGTCTGTGCTCCAGGGGAAGCGCGATCCATCAGGTGGCAGGGGAAGCCTGTGCATTGAGCCCAGTCAACAAAGAGCATGTCACCTCGAGGAAACTGTTGGGGGTTGCTTGAACTCAATACTTGAAGCGTGGAAGAGTGGGTGACCTGGGAAGTCACAGAAGGCTACAGATCCATATCCCTTTTGTATCTTATTCTAAGGAATTGAGTTGTTTGCTTGTTTTTTTTCCTGAAAATAATGAGATATGAGGTGATTACTGTCTGTCTCTTGTATAGTTTTTTAG
Source organism: Bos mutus (assembly GCF_027580195.1). NCBI lineage: Eukaryota > Metazoa > Chordata > Mammalia > Artiodactyla > Bovidae > Bos > Bos mutus. Next base: position 12,802,283 of record NC_091635.1, read on the forward strand.
CTGGAGTTTTTATTTTGTTTTTTTTTTGCTTTTGTTTTTGTGGGAGATGTACACTGAACGTTTATATAGTATAACCATTTCAAACATTGATTTATTCCCCTTTAAAACCTTTCCTTAAAATTGTTGACTTTCTGATTCTGATAGCAATATATTTACCAAGAAAAATTTAGGAAGACTGAAAGTGTACCAAAAGTTTTTTTTTTTTTAAAGACATATAATCCAAGAGTGTTTTGAAGTACAATCAACCAAAATTAAAAACCTCTCCCTCCAGCCCATGCACCACCTTCCCCTCTGTCCTTGACCACATCACAGTGACCTTCTATCCAGTTATGATTTCAGTGGGACTGCTAAGCCAAAACCCAGGTATGTATTTAAAAAAAATTTTATAGATATGGGCAAGTTACCCGAGAAATACTATGTCAGTTTACCAAAGATTGTAAGCCTGTCTATTTCCTTACATCCTTGCCAAGCATTATACATCTTTTAAGTTTTTTTCTCAGGGGTATAAATCAAAAATGTTTTACTTGCAGATTGTTTAATTATTAGTGAGATAAATTGGTATTTTGTGTTTGTTGGCCATTGCAGGGTTTTTCCTTCAGTCATCTGTGGATTGATGGCCTGTTCATTTATTTTGTCCCATCGTATGTTTGTCTTGAACTTATTAATTTGTCAGAGGCCCTCTTATATTAGGCATATTAATTTTTGGAAATTAACTTATTATACAAATTTTAGTACTGATATACATTAAATAGACATTGTGATTTTTGCATAAGAAATTATCATTTGCATGTATTTATTTACATGGGAAAACATTTACCCTGTACCAAGTTAAAAGTCATAGGGAAAATAAAACATACACAATATAATCCCAGAGATGGAAGCAATGCGACTAAGAAAAAATGCACAAGAGGGGAAAATCTGAAACACTATACACTAAATGGAGAAGGAAATGGCACCCCACTCCAGTATTCTTGCCTGGAGAATCCTGTGGACAGAGGAGCCTGGTGGGCTGCTGTCCATGGGATCACACAGAGTCGGACACGACTGAAGCGACTTAGCATATACTAAAATGTAAATAGTGGTCCTAAGGGGCAAAATTACAGGTGACTTCTGTTTTTTATGGTGTAGTAAGTTTTTAATCCATTTGTTGTTGTTCAGTTGCTAAGTCAGGTCTGACTCTTTTGCAACCCCGAGGATAGCCCACCAGGGCTCCTCTTGCATTTAAAACATATATAAACAAGCACACATGTGGGTTTGAATCTATTATATGTGTTGTAAATATTCTTGATCATTCTGGTGTTTGTCTTTGGATCTTATTTTGCTGTGTCAAAGGTTTAAATGTTGATGCAATTAACTGTATAAATCTCTTCCTTCATAGCTTTGAGGTTTTGTGTATTGCTGAGAATGGCATTTCTACTGCCAAGATGATAAAATTATTCTCCTAAATTTTCTTTTAGTTCTATTATGATTTGGGTCTTCTTTCTAATTTAGATTAGTTTTAGTCCATTAGGAGTTCACTTTTATATAAGGTGTGAGATAAGAAACTAAAATATATTTTGCTCCAAGCTGATAACAAATTGCCCAACACCGGTTTATTGAATAGATCATCCTTTTTGCCCTTGATTTAGAATACATCCTTTATTGTCTAATACATTCCCTTACAAACTTGAGTCTCTTACTAAATCCTCTGTTCTGTTCTATGGATTTGTTGGTCCATTTATGTGCTAATGTGTTTTAATTATTTTTGTGACTTCATTGCACAGTTCTAAGGAAAGTTATGGCACTTCCTTGCAGGAAAAAAAAAAAATTGGTGAAAAATAATGGAGGGGGAAACAAGAGAAAGATAAATGGAAAATACCCAAGAGTGGTCACCTGGAAGTGGAGGAGACAAAGAGATGAGGTCAAGGAGGAACGCATAGTGACTTCAACAGCCCTGGTCACGTTCTAGTACTTAAGCAGGGGGTCGGCTCACTGGTGTTGTCTTATTATTTATTATTATGCTTCACAGTAAATATTATATATGCTCTTTCTGTATATGTTAGTTATTTCATTTTAATGAAGAATAATCCCTTGGATAACAAGGAGATCAAACCAGTCAATCCTAAAGGAAATCAACCCTGAATATTCATTGGAAGGACTGATGCTGAAGCTGAAGCCCCAATATTTTGGCCACCTGAGGCAAAGAGCTATCTCATTGGAAAAGACCCTTGATTCTGGGAAAGACTGAAGGCAGAAGGAGAAGGGGGAAAAAGAGGATGAGAAGGTTGGATGGCATCATCAACTCAGTGGACATGAGTTTGAGCAAACTGAAGGAGATAGTGAAGGACAGGGAAGCCTGGCCTGCTGCAGTCCGAGGTGTCGCAAACAGTCGGACACGACTGAGCAAATGAACAACAACAATTCCCCATTCACCAAAAATCATATATATACTGACCTTTCCTCCCTGACTCTTTGGAGCAATTTCTCAGAGCTCTCTGAGGTGTTGTCTCCCAGAATTTCTGCTCTAAATTCCTAGTACTAAGGAAAAACACACAGGCATGCTCAAAAATAAGAGAAATTCCTGTAGATCTTAAAGCAAGACTCCTAAAAGTAACACTGGAATGCAGCATGCCTAGCCTAGCAGCAGTAAATGGGTCTAAAACCACACAGCCGACCTCAGGTTGCAAGCCAGATGAAGGCCTCCCAAAAGAAGCTAAGGATCAGAAACCTACTTCCTGCCCAACCATGATTGCCCTGAGACTTCCTGTACCCAGTTATCAAGATGACAGGACCTAGAGACCGGGTGGAAGCTGCAGAGAAATCCAGCAGGTAAATTCAAAAACAGTAGGCACAAATTAGTCAAGGAAAGTCACCACCAATGAAGGACTAACCACAAACTCCACAAATGAAATCACTTATCTTTGAAGGAAAAGGGATCAAGTTGACCCTTCCAAGAATGACTCTGTAAGTAACAAGCATCATCATAGACTTACAGAGGTCAAGAAAGGATCCACCACTGTGACACGAGAAATAAACTGGTGAGATAAAAAGGAAGTGACTATGAAAAGGAACCAATAAGAAGTGAAAAAAAAAGTTCATGAAATTTTAAAACTCAATAGAGAAATTGACCAGGATGCTGGACAGGGCAGAAGAGCGAAAATTGAGAACGCAAAGATCAAACAGAACCGAGCCAGAGATAGGAGATTTAAAAATATGAAAGAAAAAGTTGAAAGACAGGAAACGCAACTCCAAAAGCTCTAAAATAGGTCTGATCAGAGCTCACAGAGAAGTCAGTACTTGAAGAGATAACAGCCGAGAATTTCACAGAACTTAAATAAGACATGATTCCCTGGATCTAAAAATTCTACCAAGTGTTAAGCAGGATAAATAAAAAAAAAGGGAAGAAAAAACCATACCTAGACTCATGATGGTTAAACTCAGAACATTGAGGATAAAGAGAAAATTCTTGAGGGTACTGAAGAAAGAGATTATCAGAAAGGAGTAAGAGCCAGCCTTCCTCTGGAGACCACATTGTGGGGTACCTGAGTGCCTGAGGCCAGTCTCAGCTCCATCCCTTCTACCTGTGTGGCCTTAAGCATATTATTCTGTCTCAGTTTCCACCTCTGTAAAAGTTGGCTGTTGCTAGTACCTTCCTCATAAGGTTGCTTGGAGGATTAAATGACTGAATCCATGTGACACCCTTAAAACAAACCTTGGCACATTGTAAGAGACTGAGACGATGTTAGTATTCATTAGCTGCATTTATTATTCTCATCATTGTCAAATTTCTCCTAAGCAACACAAAAAGTCAGAAGGCAAGAACTTAGGGCCACGCATGTCTGCTGATAAGGGAGATCTTCCCAATGGGCTGAAAGAGGAGAGAATGAGATCTGTACTCCAGATCATTTACTATGGATCAAGGAATTTTTGCACATCATCTTATTTAATCTTTGCAACACCTTTTTTTTTTTTTTTTGGCTGCTTCAGGTCTTAATTGTGGCACCCCCAGGCATGTGGGATCCTAGTTCCCCAACCAGGGATCAAACCAGCATCCCCTGCATTGGTCCAGTTTCTTAACCACTGGACCACCGAGAAAGTCCCTCTTTGCAACACCTTTGAGATGAGTCATAATATCGTCATCACTCAGAAGAGAAATCTGAGGTTCTGAGAAGCTCAGGGAATTTGCCTAAGGTCCCTGAGCTAGGAAATAGTGGAGCCTATCAGACATCTGGCCCCAAAGCCCATGCTCTTAATGGTCCCATATGAAGACTGGGGGATGCGGGAATCCTGGCCTTGAGTCTAGTCCTGGAGCTTTTCCTCTAGAAGCACCTTCTCTGGCTCAAAAAAATGTATCACTACCTTCAAACAGGAAGAAAATAAACTATCCTGATTTCTTACAACAGCTTCAATAACCAACATGACATTGTGAAGGACGTGCCAGTATTTGTAATCTCCCCTGACAAGTTGTTAAGTATTTATAGAAACATCCTCTCCTGGCCCTGCTTAAGGAAAGTACTGTATCTAATTTCCTCTGGAGACATGTGCTGGGGGAAATCACAAAGATAATCTGTCATCATAAATAGCAATAAATAGTCACCCTGAAAGAGCTGCTTGTTTAGCAGAGTTGCTTGAATATTAGATTTCCTTTTTATCGTACCTTTGTGATGTGATAAGCCCTGAGGGGTCATAAATTAGGAAAGTACTGGGTTCCAGACTTTTGGGGGTGAGGTGGGGCAGGTGGAAGCTCATGGCTGGGGCAGTGCCCCTGAGCTCAAGACACAGATAAAGGATCAGTATGGGGAAACCATAGACAATGGGAAGACGAGGTAATTTCCAAGGGACAAAGCTCTCCAAAGACCCCAGGAACCAAAGATACATAGAGATCTTCAGTGTTTGTCTTCTAGATGATATGCAATTTCATGGAAGCTGAGAAGCTCACAATCTGGGCTGGATGACGTTAGCCAGAACTGCTCTCCTCTCTGGGACTCAGTCTTCTCCAGGTGCCAAATGGAATAAAAAGTTGCAGCCCTGGTGGCTCAGTGGTAAAGAATCCACCTGCCAATGCAGGAGACACGGGTTTGACCCCTGATTTGGGAAAATCCCACATGCCTCAGAGCAATTAAGCCCATGTACCACAGCTACTGAGCCCACGCTCTGGGAAGAGGAGGTTGATTTTGACCAGAAAGAGATGTTACCTGATTCGATTTTAACTGAATCCCTCTGGCAACTGCTTTCACAACAGACTCACCTGACTCTGAATGAACACCCTGCACACGAGTCCACAAAGTATTTCATTTATTGTGGAAGATACGCCTTTCAAAGTCCAAGTTAAAGAAAAAAAAAAAACAACCACCAACTTGTGTATCGGTTTTGTTGTTCAGTTATTGTCATGTCCAACTCTTTTGTTACCCCATGGACTATAGCCAGCCAGGCTCCTCTGTCCATAGGATTTTCCAGCAAGAATATGGAGTTGGGTGCCATATCCTTCTCCAGGGGATCTTCCCAACCTGAGAACTGAACCCGTATTTCCTATGCCTCCTGCATTGGCAGGAGGATTCTTTACCACTGCTCAACCTGGAAAGCCCCACCTGGTACATAGTAGATATTTAATAAATGTCTGTAAAACTACATCCCAGAAATTCTCATGTGCTATTAAATGACATGTCTTTGGCTCGTGAGTAGGAAAAAGAAGGGGAGAAAAAAATCTCTTGCAGATTTAGTTAACATATTATTTGTTCCATCTCGTCTATTCAAAAGCAAAGGGTATGGACTTCCCTGCTGGTCCAGTGGTTGAGAATTTGCCTTCCAGTGCAGGGGATGCAGGTTCAAACCCTGGTCAGGGAACTAAGACCCCACATGCTACGGAGCAAATAAGCCTCTTGCCACAACTAAGAAGTCCCCTGGTGCCTCAACCGGAGAAAGCCTGAGTACTGCAATGAAGACCCAGCACAGCCACAAATAAATTAATTAAGTGTTTAATGGCCAGTTGAATATAATTTTTTTATTTAAAAAAAAAAAGGTTAGGAATTGTGTAGAAAAGAGAGCGCACAGACCCCTGTCTTTAGAAAGGCCTGCTTACAAGTTGGCCCTTGGCTGGCATCTGGAAACCTGAATGGTAAACATGTCTTTATACTGAAATAAAGCTTTCCCTAAAAGAGAAGTGGGACTCCTGTGCTTCGATCATTCACACAAATTGTATGATTTATGATGAACACCTTCTCTCCTTCTAGGAGACTGGAGCTTCAGTACAAGCTTTTCCGGCTTCTAACATTTCGCACATGTTGTCACGACTTGCTGCTGGGAATTGAGTGCGCCTGTGTGATTCCACCAGGAGATGATTTTGGGAAACTGTTTTCTCCAGACTCTGCCTCATGCGCACTTTTATTTGTTGGCTTCTCTTTGTGTACTTTTGCTGGACCAAACCACAGCTGTGAGCACAGCTACATACTGAATCCTATTGGGCTGCCCTGGTAGCTCAGATGGAGAGATTCTGCCTGCAATTCAGGATCCCAGTCCCTAGGTTTGGAAGATCCCCTGGAGAAAGGAATGGTAACCCACTCCAGTATTCTTGCCTGAGAAATCCCATGGACAGAGGAGCCTGGTGGGCTACAGTCCATAGGGTCGCAAAGAATCGGACACGACTGAACAACTAACATTTTCACTTTCTTTCATGAGTCCTTCTAACAAATCAGACCTGGAGATGATCTTGAGGACTTCGGACAGAAGTGTTATATTTAACATTCATTACGCAAACACACTTAAAATGACCAAACCCCAATTCAACAAACATATTTTTTTTCTTAATCAATATATAATGTCACTTTTACCACCACTCATACAGAAATTTATGTAATCCACATAAGTATCCAAAAGTTAATTTTTAAATTGGTAAATCTCAGAAGAGAAAATCACAGTGACAAATAGATTATATTCCTTTCCATATTTACCTATCTTAAGAGTCTAATAAGTGGCCACACTGTTTGTCCTGGCGGTCAAATGCATTATTCTCAACCTGTGGACCACAGACTGTTGGGAAGTCTTGAATTCATAGAGGTGCTACATATTCTCTGTACCTAGAAAAACTCTTACATGTGCCATAAATAATGTATATCTCATAACTCTTATATCTTATATAGAGGTACAACTATTTTTGAATATATATGGGTGTTTGAGGTTAATAAAACATGAATCTATTTAAAAGTACAATTGCATTTGGAGTGGTGATTGTGCAATATACAATTCTATAAAATGAAATAAAACAATTTTAAAAATCTATAAAAGCCCAAGAAAACAATAGAAAATGATGTTAGTATTTCAGAGATGGTGAAGAAATTTAGAAGAATATAATAAATAAACAGAATGTGATATGAAAAAAAGTAAATCGGAGAACTGCCAAAGAGAAAATCCGTTTTGAAGGGAGAAGTTGGCACTCTAAACTCACAGGTGTCAGAGAGAAGAACAGCCAGTGGACACTGGTTATTCAGAGAAAGATTATTTGGGGAGCAGCCCTCAGGGCATCTAGATTGATCAGCCCCTTCCCTCTTTTAGGATTGTGAAGCCATGGACTCCCTTGCTGGTCCAGTGGTTAAGAATCTGCTTGCCAATGCAGGGGACATGGGTTTGATCCCTGCTCTGGGAAGATTCCACGTGCCTCAGGGCAACTAAACTTGTGTGCCACAACTACTGAGCTTGGTCTCTAGAGCCCACACTCTGCAATTACTGAAGCCCATGTTCCACAACAAGAGAAACCACTGCCATGAGAAGCCTGAGCACTGAAACTAGAGTAGCCCCACTCAACGCAGCTAGAGAAAGCCCATGCACAGCAACAAGACCCAGTGCATCCAAAAATAGATAAATTTTTAATAAAGAAATGAAGGCAGTAGTGTGAAGCTCTGTATCACATATTCAGTGAGGCCCCTAGACAATACTGACCTTCAGGAAGGATAGGAGCCTATACACCCAAAAAAACACACTACCAGTCAATCTCTCCTCAATGAGTACTTGCCACTCCTCCTTCAAAGCACTACAGGCAGGCCATGGGAAACACAGCAGCATGTATTTTTAGATATGGGACACATCAAAAGTTCACTAAGTATTTATAGAAAACCAACACTATGAAAGAAAGAAATCAAACTCAATAAACTCAGGCTTTCAAAGAGGAATAAAAGAATCTCTTTAATATCAAACCTATATGCAGGCCAGGAAGCAAGAGTTAGAACTGGACATGGAACAACAGACTGGTTCCAGATAGGAAAAGGAGTATGTCAAGGCTGTATATTGTCACCCTGCTTGTTTAACTTCTATGCAGAGTACATCATGAGAAACGCTGGGCTGGAAGAAGCACAAGCTGGAATCAAGATTGCCGGCAAAAATATCAATAGCCTCAGATGTGCAGATGACACCACCCTTATGGGAGAAAGTGAAGAGGAACTAAAAAGCCTCTTGATGAAGGTGAAAGAGGAGAGTGAAAAAGTTGGCTTAGAGTTCAACATTCAGAAAACTAAGATCATGGCATCTGGGCCCATCACTTTATGGCAAATAGATGGGGAAACAGTGGAAACAGTAGCAGACTTTATTTTTGGGGGGCTCCAAAATCACTGCAGATAGTGATTGCAGCCATGAAATTAAAAGACACTTACTCCTTGGAAGGAAAGTTACGACCAACCTAGATAGCATATTCAAAAGCAGAGACATTACTTTGCCAACAAAGGTTCGTCTAGTCAAGGCTATGGTTTTTCCTGTGGTCATGTATGGATGTGAGAGTTGGACTGTGAAGAAGGCTGAGCACCGAAGAATTGATGCTTTTGAACTGTGGTGTTGGAGAAGACTCTTGAGAGTCCCTTGGACTGCAAGGAGATCCAACCAGTCCATTCTGAAGGAGATCAGCCCTGGGATTTCTTTGGAAGGAATGATGCTAAAGCTGAAACTCCAGTACTTTGACCACCTCATGTGAAGAGCTGACTCACTGGAAAAGACTCTGATGCTGGGAGGGATTGGGGACAGGAGGAGAAGGGGACAACAGGATGAGATGGCTGAATGGCATCACCAACTCGATGGACATGAGTCTGAGTGAACTCCGGGAGTTGGGGATGGACAGGGAGGCCTGGCGTGCTGCAATTCATGGGGTCGCAAAGAGTCGGACATGACTGAGTGACTGAATTGAACTGAACTGAACTGAATATCAATCAAATAGCTTAACAATTAAAATTTTGAGCATTAAACTCAAAAATAGTAAACTAAATATTTTCTTTCTGGACACATCAGCAGGTAAAGAATCCGCCTGCAGTGTAGGAAACACAGGAGACTCAGGTTCAATCCCTGGGTCGGGAAGATCCTCTGGAGGAGGAAATGGCAATCCACTCCAATATTCTTGCCTGGAGAACCCCATGGACAGAGGAGCCTGGCGGGCTGGAATCCAAAGGTTTGCAAAGAGTTGGGCATGACTGAGAGACTAAGGACACACACATAGTAAATAAATAGCCATTATAGATGAAAGAAAAACCAAAACAGAAAAAAAAAAATGACCTAATCAGTAAAATCAAAGCTGTCTTTTAAAATACCAAAGAAATACACAAATTTCCAGTGGCAATAAAGAAGTAAGAAAAGAAGCAATATAAATAACACTCAAAATGAGAAATTACACCTAATTACAGATATGGAGAAGACTTTTAAAATTATAAGAGAACATTAATCACTCTACTCAACAAATTTTAAAATCTAGATAAAACAAATACTTTCCTGGAAAATTACCTAACCATATTCAAGTGGAGATGAAAATTCTGAATGAACTAATTGTGGAAGAAATTGAAATAATGGCCAACAATTATTCACAAATAGGTTCCACTCCATCAGGATTTAGGGACCAAATTCTAAACAGAAAATATTTAACTGTACAAAATATTCCTAAGTATACAGAAATCATCCTTGTTTACTCCATAAAATTTAGCATAACCATGATACCAAAACCATGTAAGTGTAATACAGAAAATATTCTGCAAGCCAATCTAAGTTCTTAAATATGAAAAAGTTTTAAAATTCATTAGCATATCAAATGCATCGCTCTATTAAAAGAGTAATACTTTATCACCAAGAATTTTTACTAGACATGTAAGAACAATTCAATATTATGAAATCTGTAATTGTAAATCACCACATTAATAAAGTAAATGACTAGAAACAAGATTATCTTGATTAAGGCTAGAAAAGTATTTCATCAAATTCAGTTTTCTTTTTTTTGAGATACAATTGACATATATGACATGTTTAAGGCATACAATATAATGATTGGCTACATGTATATATTACAAAATTCATTTGTAATAAATCTAGCTGTCTATCACCACACATAGCTACAGAAATTTTTATTATGGTGAGAACTTTTAAGATCTACTCTCTTAGCAATTTTCAAATATACAATATAGCATTGTTAGCTAGAGTCACCCCAATGTACATCACAATCCCAGGACTTATTTACAACTGGGAATTTGTACCTTTGGCTATTTTTGCGCATTTAATTCAGTCAACACTCTTATAGCCCTCAGTATACTCAGAATGGAAGAAAACTTTCTTGATCTTACAAAGCCCATCTGCTGGTAACCTACAATTAACATCACAATTGATGATGGAAACATCTGAAATATTTCCTCAAAGAAGAGATTAAAAATACAAAAATGATTGCTATTATCATAATTATACGGCATTGTGCTAGCTGCTGCTGCTAAGTCACTTCAGTCGTGTCTGACTCTGTGCGACCCCATAGACGGCAGCCCACCAGGCTCCCCCATCTCTGGGATTCTCCAGGCAAGAACACAGAAGTGGGTTGCCATTTCCTTCTCCAATGCATGAAAGTGAAAAGTGAAAGTGAAGTCGCTCGGTCGTGTCTGACTCCTAGCGACCCCATGGACTGCAGCCTACCAGGCTCCTCCGTCCATGGGATTTTCCAGGCAAGAGTACTGGAGTAGGGGGTAGTAAATGCAATAAGACAAGAAAATTAAATGTAAAATGTAATCACTGGGAAAAAAGAAGGGGATTTGTCAGTGTTTCCAGATCATATAACTGTATTTCTGGAGAATCTAAAGAAAATCAAATAAAAAAGCACTAGAACTAATGTGAGAGTTTAAGTTTACTAACTGTAAGATTTTTTTTTTTTAATTGTTTTTAACACTGTTGGTGGGAATGCAAACTAGTACAGCCACTATGGAGAACAGTGTGGAGATTCCTTAAAAAACTGGAAATAGAACTGCCATATGACCCAGCAATCCCACTGCGGGACATACACACCAAGGGAACCAGAATTGAAAGAGACACATGTACCCTAATGTTCTTTGCAGCGCTGTTTACAATAGCCAAGACATGGAAGCAACCTAGATGTCCTTCAGCAGACAAATGAATAAGAAAGCTGTGGTACCTATACACAATGGAATATTACTCAGCTATTAAAAAGAATGCATTTGAATCAGTTTTAATGAGGTGGATGAAACTGGAGCCTATTATACAGAGTGAAGTAAGTCAGAAAGAAAAACACCAATATAGTATATTAACACATATATATGGAATTTAGAAAGATGGTAACAATGACCCTATATGCAAGACAGCAAAAGAGACACAGATGTAAAGAACAGACTTTTGGACTCTGTGGGAGAAGGCAAGGGTGGGATGATTTGGGAGAATAGCATTGAAACATGTATATTATCATATGTGAAATAGATCGCCAGTCCAGGTTCGATGCATGAGACAGGGTGCTCAGGGCTGGTGCACTGGGATGACCATGAGGGATGGGATGGGGAAGGAGATGGGAGGGAGGGTCAGGATGGGGAACACATGTACACCCATGGCTGATTCATGTGAATGTATGGCAAAAACCACCACAATATTGTAAAGTAATTCAGTTCAGTTCAGTCGCTCAGTCATGTCAGACTCTTTGCGACCCTATGAACCGCAGCACGCCAGGCCTCCCTGTCCATCACCAACTCCTGGAGTCTACCCAATCCCATGTCCATTGAGTCATTGATGCCATCCAGCCATCTCATCCTCTGTCATCCCCTTCTCCTCCTGCCCTCAATCTTTCCCAGCATCAGGGTCTTTTCAAATGAGTCAGCTCTTCACATCAGGTGACCAAAGTATTGGAGTTTCAGCTTCAGCATCAGTCCTTCCAATGAATATTCAGGACTGATTTCCTTTAGGATGGACCAGTTGGATCTCCTTGCAGTCCAAGGGACTTTCGAGAGTCTTCTCCAACACCACAGTTCAAAAGCATCAATTCTTCTGTGCTCAGCTTTCTTTATAGTCCAACTCTCACATCCATACATGACTACTGGAAAAACCACAGCATTAGCCTCCAATTAAAATAAATTAAAAAAAAAAACAAAAACAAGATCAAAATTTTTAAATCAATAGCTTTAAAATACACAGAAATAAACAATTTTTTAAAATGTAATGGGCTAGAGCAGAAGTTAGCATATGCACCAAACCCACCCACAACCTGTTTTTGTAATGAATCTCTATTATAACTATATATATGCATATATATCTTATATATGTATATTTGTTGTTATTCAGTCACTAAGTCATATCTGATTCTTTATGACTCCCATGGACTGCATGCAGCACACCAAGTTTGCTCAAATTCATGCCCATTGAGTCAGTGATGCTATCTTACCATCTCATCCTCTGCTGCCCTGGTCTCCTTTTGCCATCAGTCTTTCCCAGCATCAGGGTCTTCTCAAATGAGTTGGCTCTTCTCGTCAGGTGGCCAGTATTGGCCTGGATTGGAGCTTCAGCTTCAGTATCAGTCATTCCAATGAATATTCAGGGTTGATTTCCTTTAGGATTGACTGGTTTGATATATATGTGTGTATATGTACATACATATGTATATATTTATGTATATACTGGTTTGATCTCCTTACATAAATAATATATATGTGTGTATATATATATATCTTGTGTCTATAAGTCAATTTTATCTATAATGAAAATAATAATATAAGAAGTAGGAGCTATTTGAAGTGCTCTACTATAATAAATTACTACATACATCCATAATTAGTGACCAAGTATTATTTGCAATAAGGACAGCATTTTGAATCCCTGGAACAAAAAGAACTATTCAATAAATAGTTTAAAGAAAACTAGATATCTGTTTGAAAAAAGTGTTAGATACATAATTCACACGATAAATATAAATTCCAGTCAGATTAAAAAGCTGAACATAAAAAAAAACTGTAAAAAGGTTGAGATAAAAATGTAAAGTAATTCCTTTAATCCTGGTGCTGGAAAGACTTTCCTAAAACAAGACATATAACCCTGAAGTCACATAATAAAAGATTAGCATATTTAATCTCATAAAATTTAAAACACTTTCTTGAAAAATGATACTTTACATACAAAGTTAAATTACAAGCAGCAAATGAGACATTATGTGCAACACATTGAACACACAAAGAATTTATAGCTGTAATACATCAAGATCTTATACAAGTCAATTTTTTAAAAAGACACACAACACAATAAAAATTGGACAAGGTATATGAATAGGAAATTCACTGAAGAAAAATACAAATGTCAATAACCATATGAGAAAATAACACGGCTGCCACTAGGAACAAGGGAAATGGAAATTAAAACAATAATGAGAGATGATTTTGCACTCATTATATTGCCAAAAATTAAAAAGATTGATAGTAACAAATGTTAGCCAGAATATGGAGAAACAAGTGCTTTCAGATACTCACTGGAAGCACTGTGAACTGTAAAGTCGTTTGGAAGTCATCAGGCATCATGACCAGTGCTTAAATACGCATTCCCTTTACCCCAGCAATTTTACTTCCAGAAACCCAGCCTAGAGAAATACTGGCCTGTGTGCAAACAATATATATACAACAATAGTTGTTGTAGCCTGGTTGGTAATAGCAAAACCGCAGGGGGTTGGGGAATTCATAAATGTACATCAATAGGAGAGTGGCTAAATAAATTCTAGAACAACAGAATTCTCTGCAAACATTAAAATCCTGTAGTAGACTTTCATGTACTGATACAGAAAGATGTTCAAGACATATCGTCAAGTAAAACCAAGTTGAAAATCATTTGTACAGTATGATACCACTTGTGTTTACATACACACACACACCCCTACATATAGAAAAACAGGGAAATTAGAATAGACATTAAGGTACTGACGGTGGTTATCTTTAGGGAAGGAGATAAGCCAAGAATGGATGACTTTCATGTATGGAAGAAATGTTTTGCCCAAAACTGAGATTGAAGCAGACTGTGTGTTTAATACCTTCGAGGGCGAGTTGGAGACCTTTTCTGAGAGGCTGAAGGGATGGTGGGGCTGTGGGTCTCTGACTGCTGACACCCCAGGGTGAATGGGCTCCTTGTCAGAGATGAAGCCCTGTTGTTTGGAATATCCAATTAATAGCCCCAGATTAATTCATTATCCTTTACTTCTCAGCTATTTGACTTGATATTTGTGATTAGTGAATTATATCTGATGGTGGTTTCAAATTATCCATGCCACCAATCTAACCCACCACTAACAGGGATATGGTTTCTCAGGATCAGGTGAAGTCAAACAGCAAGTGATGCCCAGGTAGCCAGCTTGAGGCGAGGAAGAAGTCTGTGCCTGACTCAGAAAGGTAAATCTCTCCCAGGATATTTGCACTGGTTTAAATGGCAACCCACTCCAGTACTCTTGCCTGGAAAATCCCATGGACCAAGGAGCCTGGTAGGCTACAACCCATGGGGTCGCAAAGAGTCGGACACGACTGAACAACTTCACTTCATTACTTTTACTATACACACTACAGTTTCCATTAACACGCAATAAACCTGACTTATGTCTGGAAATTTTAATTTACCATGGTTTGCTCTGCACCGCTTAAACCTTATAAAAGTAAGAGCATATTAACATAATACCTATGAAATACGTAATTAGATAAATAAATGTCCCCAAAGTATAGCCCCTTATTAGATAGCCTCTTGAAAGCGTAAAGTCAAAGTGTCAGTTGCTCAATCATGTCTTTGTGACCTCTTTGTGACCCCACGGACTGTAGCCTGTCAGGCTCCTCTGTCCACGGAATTCTCCAGGCAAGAATACTGGAGTGGGTAGCCATTCCCTTCTTAATCAACAGCTATTAAACAACTCTCTCATCTGGAAGTTCAGAAAACATTTTGATGTCAAAATAAGCTTTTGCAATTCAGCAAGGTACATTGGGCTAGTTCACGTGTATGTTTTCCACTACTCTTTCAGTGGACGAAAGGGAGTGAAGTGGAAAGGACGTGGTGTGGACGTCAACAAATTTTCAGTTATGGAGCATAAATTCCCAAAAGGGAAGGATCACCTCCAAAGCCTAACTCACCCTGAGATACACATCCCTCCCCAGTGCCCTGAGCACACAGGCATGCGTTTCGGGGCATCAGCCACCACCCTGACCCCATGGGCCTGCAGTCACAGGTCTTCCTTGCAGAGGGGTGCCCAGCACCCTTTCCTCCCACCTGGGGCTGTGCTCTCCTGGCAAAACCCCAGCCTGATTGAACCCAATTATTACACTTCTGTCTGCCAGCACCAGGGCTGCTAAATGCTGCCAGAGAAAATCACTTTAAATGAACTGATTAGTTACAATTTAGATTCACACTGCCGACAAAATTCAAACAAGAGCAGAGAGGTGGGAAGTGAATCCTGCAAAAAATGGTCCTCTGCATTTTCTACGCTTTAACCTCCTCCCGTCCCCATTTCAAGTAGGGGGGCACCTCACTCTTCAAGGAGAACCAAAAGGAAACCATCAACAGAAACTCCTTCCTCTTCCTCTCTCCAAACCTGACCCCTGGATCCCCACACACAGATCCTCACTCCTGTCTCAGTGAAGAATGTCTCTGCTCTTTTCAGGGACCACTGTGCCCTGGACTCTACCCTCCCTCACCTTCTGCAGGAGTTTGCACCTCTCCTTAATTAATTCAGGTCATTTCACTCCTCTGCTTAAAAGCTCCTGTGTCTCCCCTTGCACTTTAGAAGAACATCCAGAGTCCTGGGTATAGGTGGCTGGGCAGTGGGTTCTTACCCCCACCTCCAGGTCACCTGCAGCCCCTCTGCAAGGCTCTCTGCTTCTCAGCATAAGGGCTCCTCTGCCCTGGCTGCACCAGACACCACCCAGGAGCTGGAGAAGTGAGCACCCCTGGGAACCCAGCGAGAGAAGGAAGGCTGTAATTGGTTATCTATTTTATACATAGTAGTGTATATCTGGGGCTCCCCAGGTGGTGCTAGTGGTAAAGAACCTGCCTCCCAGTGCAGGAGACATAAGAGCCATGGGTCCAGTCCCTGAGTCAGGAAGATCCCCTGGAGGAAGGCATGGCAACCCACCCCAGTATTCTTGCCTGGAGAATCCCATGGACAGAGGAGCCTGGCGGGCTACAGTCCATGGGCTCACAAAGGGTGAAACATGATTGAGTGCGCACGCACTGTATGTATGTCAATCCCAATCTCCCAATGCATTCCACATCCCTTTTCCCCCTTTTATGTCCATATGGTTATTTTCTACATCTGTGTCTTTACGTCTGTGTCTCTATTTCTGCTTTGCAAAATAGGTTCATCTGTACTATTTTTCTAGATTCCAAAGATATGCATTAATACATGCTATTTGTTTTTCTCTTTCTGATTTACTTGCAGTGCTCTTTTTCTGAAATGCTCAGTTCAACATAGTCTGGTGTTCCTGAATGGCCTCTATGTCCTGGATGCTGGACTCTGATTTTGCTCTGCTTGTCTTCTTCATGTAATCTGGTTTTACCGAACAAAACTCAATTCCAGTACCTCCCTTTCCTCTTCCAAAGAAGATTAGCCCTAGGTTATACACACAGTACCCAAACAGTGCCTGATACACAATATATGCTCTTTATATATTGAATTAAAAAAAAAACACTCCTTTATAGTAAAACCCCATTTGATTGACTCATTGTTTTCAGCAGTTAAACTGATATGCCTAGGCATCATCTGCTTCTTATTTATTCTGATTTGGACTTGCTGAAATTCGTGGATCTATATATCTTTACACTAAATTTGGAAAATTTGGGCTATGATTTCTTTAAATAGCTTTTGTCCCATTTTCTCTCTTTTCCACTTCTAGGATGCCAATTATTTGTATGTTAGAGATTTTAATATTGCTCCCGTCCATCCCTGAATCTCTGTTCTTTTTTTTTTCCCCAATATTTTTTCTCTCCCTTCTTCAGATTGTGTCATTTCTATTTGTCTGTCTTCAAGATCACTCATTCTTCCGTCACTTCCACTCCACTGTGAAGTTCACCCAGTGAATTTTTTAGATATGTATTTCTTGTTTCTAGAATTTGCATTTGGTTCTTTTTTATAGCATCTATATATCTACTAAGATTTCCCTTTTTATTTACTATAAGCACATTTGCTATGATTATAATAGTTGCTTTAATGCTTTTATTTGGTAATTCCAGTATCTAGGGCACCTCAAGTTTGGCCTCTATTGACTGTCTTTTCCTTTGAGAATTTGTCCCATTATCCTGGCTTTTCATATGTCTAATAATTTTGCATTGCATCTGAATTCTTAAGGTTATGTTCTGACAACTCTGGATTCTTCATATCACTCTGCAAAGTATTAATGTCTGTTTAATAGGCATCTAACTTGGTTAGACTCATGTGCCTGATATGCAGTGGACAGAAGATCAAATTTCATTTCAGTTCCCTTGGCTGTGGCTGTAAGCAACTCTGATCAGCCAGAGACTTGGGGCAGAATTTATTTACACAATTGGGGCTCCCCTCTCTCTGCTTTTATCCTTTCCAGAATTCCTCCCTCACTTTCCAGCAGTTGCTCCTCTGGCTCTGTCCTCCCATTCATCAGGCTCCAAAAATGATTTATAATCAGAATTTTCACTGCCTTATGCTGTATCATGGCTACAGTTTACCTTAGGTTAAAAGTCATGAAAATGGGAAATTCACCTCATGCTGGTCCCTTCTTCCAAGTTTCAAATACCCTACAAAATCTGCCTGCTTTTTTGTTCACTCCTCAGAGCCTTCAGGATTTTTGTATTTTATCTATAGTTTATTATCTGAAGGAGGTTCAGTCTACTAGACACTTACTCTGCCACACTGGAAGAGAAATCCAAACATGATGTATACATCAACTTTAGAACAAGATATGACATATCAATTTGTTTATACAAACACTTGTCATATAGACTCAAATGCCATAAAAACAAGATTTGGGGACTGGGAGAAGTGGACAGAAAACAAAGCCAGATGGGTAGAGGAAAGGTAAACTGCGAAGCTTCCAGCTGCGAAAAGCTTCAGCAATTAAAAGAAATTCTGGAATTTCCTTGCAGTCAAAGAAACAAGGAAAACGATATGGATTTCACGTGTTTCTGAGGCTGATCATGGGAAACCTACAAATTCACTGAGGAACTTGCCTGCCTGATCTTGAACTTAGTGGAGTGACATAGCCTCTCTTGCAGTGATATTCATGTATACAAAGTTACTCTTGGTGTTTAAAGATTAAATGATACAGGTAAAGCATCTCCCATAGAGATCCATGATGATCATATAATGATAATGATGATGATAATGGTCCTGGTGATGGTAATGATAGTCATGCTGGTGATGAGATAACCTCTACATTTATCTTGTGTTTGTAAAGAGGACTTCTTTTACTTGCTGAAAGATTTTTAACCCAGTACATTAGTTAGTCCAGGGAATATTCACTGGAAGGACTGATGCTGAAGCTGAAGCTTCAATACTTGGGCCACTGGATTCGAAGAGCTGACTCGTTAGAAAAGACCCTGATGCTGGGAAAGATTGAGGGCAAGAGGAGAAGGGGACAACAAAAGATGAGATGGTTGGATGGCATCATCGACTCAAAGTACACGGGTTTGAGCAAACTCCCGGAGATAGTGAAGGACAAGAAAGCCTGGCATGCTGCAGTCTGTGGGATTGCAGAGTCAGACGTGACTGAGCTACTAAACAGCAACATCAGTCAGTCAGAATGTCAAATGTCACTCTCTTAAGCCGGCTCTAGGGTGAAAGAATCTCCCAAGGACCAGCAAACCCAGCATCCCGGGGCAGAACACTACCTTCTTTCTGGTCCAGTTATCGGCCATCTGTACCCTTAGACAGAACAAGCGCTCTGGAAAGGCCTGGGGAGCCAGCACTGGGAAGGGCCTCTGGGATCTTCCATTCAATCTGCACATAAGTGCCGGGTGCTTTGTTCTGAGGAATTAATCAGCGAAGCAATGATCTGGAGAAGGCGCTTGGGGAAGTGGGGGAAGCATGGTACATGTTAATCAGCCTTGCGTGTGAAACCAGGGCAGGTCCTGAAAAGCCCCACACAGCAGCCCTTAGGTGCCCAAACCTTCCACCTGCCCCTACCCAGGAGCCCCCTGTGAGGGCTGGGGGCTCTCATCTGAGCCTCCAGTGGTGGGGGAGGAGGACACCTGCACAACTCCATCATTTTCTCCTGCTCATCCCCCTCTGTGCGAGAGCAGCTGAGCCGCAGTTCTCTCTGGGACTGTGCCTTGAGAAGGGTCTCAAGCACAGGTTAATCTGGGAAGTCAGGGCTTAATCAGTGAATCAGTGATTGCTGTCAGGATTGAGGTTGAGGTCATGAGCTGAGGTCAGTTTGTGACAAGGATAAGGGATGAGCATATGGCCAAGACTATGGCTCATTCTGTGATCAGAGAAAAGACTCAGTTATGTTCCTGGTCAGAGATTAGCAGAGATCAGAGCCAGGGTATGGGGGACCCTAATTAGAAACATGGGACTTCTGAAGTCCCCTCAGCTAAGGAGGCTCTAGAGGAAACTCTCAGAACCCACACCTTATTAAAGTGTGCATTATAACAAGAACCATTCCAAATAACTCCAGCTCATGTTCTCCTTTACTGCTGAATCAAATTCTAAATGTACCCTATCTTTGTAGCACAGAACCTGAGCTTTTTCTTCATCTAAGTTTCAGGAAGGTGTAGGAAAACTTCAGGCCTTGCACCCAATTTCTGAATGTGGAACAAGACACCTGGGCACCTCTTCCCATGCATCTCCCATGGCTGCCAGCCTCTCCAGCCTCAGGAACCCTGCTCTCCTTAGCATTCCTCTCCAAGGCACCCCTCCTAGGCCATCCTCACTTTCCTCACGTGCAAGCCTGGAAAGGGTCTCCTTGTCGGACCTGGCATTTTACATCTACCACACAACTCTCCCAGAAATGGCTCCCTAAAGAAATACTGCCCAGGACTTCCCTGGGGCTCCAGTGGCTAGGATTCTCTGCTCCCAATACAGGGGTCCAGGTTTGATCCCTGTTTGGAGAACTGGATCCCACATGCTTCAACTAAAGATCTCGCATGCTGGATGCACCTCATTCATCCATGAACAGCTCAAATGAGATCAGTCCTTTATGCTGAGATGAAATCTACCCATCTTGGGAAGAGTTAATGAAACAAACCTAGGCCCTCCTTGTTGGAGCCTCCACCCACCCCCCAACTCTGCCTAGAAGCACTAATTCCATTATCAAATGGTCAACCCTGGGGAATGAACTTTTAAAGGCTTAAAGCAAGGTAGGTTAATTAAAATCTTTGATCGAAGCCCCATAAACAGCATAAAACTTCTTTCTCTTAATTATCCTGGATGATCTCACAAGCATTAAAGCCAAAGGGGAGACAATGAAGAGGCTGGGAGGTGGGTAGGACGTGAAGAGTTGGGAGGAGGGGATCCAGAGAGCAACAGTCACCAGGATGGAGCTGCCATGTTGAGACTCTCATCAGCTCTCCACGCCCGGACACTAGAGGCAGAGAAACCTACCCTTCCTGGTCTAACAATTACTCACCCAGCACTTCCTATGTCAGCTGCTCCCCCAGGTGCTAGAGTTCATTCTCTCCGTGATGAAAACAGCAGGGCAAACAAAGAAAGAGGCTAAGCCCTTCCCAGATAAAAGATAAGAGACCATGTGGTTCTCAATCTCAAAGTCAGGAGGTCTCCCCAACTACACCTGTGCAGAAGATCTCCTTGGAGGTCAAAAGGGGAGTGATGCTAAGTGATGCTAACTACCCATAGGCCTCTTTGGTAGAATCCATCTTGGTTAAGAGAGGCATGTACACACAGGGGAGGATCCTGAGATATACTAAATATGGACTCTGAACCAGGCAAATCAAAATGAACAGCCCAAGAAAACCAGGAATAAAGGCCCCCATATGAGTGATTTAAACTACCACAAGGGCATGACTGTTCCTCTGAGCCTACCCATGTGTCTAACCACACATACTGTCCTCTTTTTCCTCCTAATAAACACTTTAGTTGTCTCACTACTTTCTGTCTTTGTGGTAATTCTTTCTCCACAAAGCCAAAGAGCCAGGGCCTTGTCACCGACCACTGGTTTAGTGGCTAGGATTTGGTGTTCTCACCGCCGCGGCCTGAACTCAATCTCTGGCCGGGAACCAAAGCCCTGCTTCAGACCGCTGCAGGACGAGGTCACCCGAGATCACTGGGAGCACAGGAGGAAGACCCAGTGTCTGCCGCTGAGGAGGAACCAGCGTCTCCTGGGTTAGAGTGGATACTTGCAGTATGAGCAGAGCAGACAGGATAGGAGCTGTGGAATCACAGAGTGGGAGCTCCCAACCCAGCCTGGAAAGGTCAGGAAATGCTTTCCAAGATGGAAACCTTGAGTCAGGACAAGAAGGATGTGACAATCAGGAGAAAGTCAAGGGCAAGTTCTGGGCTGAACAGAGATGCCTGGAGGTGAGCACAAGGACAGAGACACGATTACAGCATGGATTCCAACTGGACCACTGGTTATTGCCCTGAAGTGGGGTTCTGTGTTCAAGGGCCAGGGGCTCTTGTGAGCCCTTTTCTGAGCATGAGCAGTAGGGGGGTTGCTACAGCAGGAAATCAGAGGAGAGTAGGTGTCATCAGCTCCAGATAAGCAGGGGCCAAGGGCCAGGAACATCTCAAGGCAGGTCCATATCAGCATCCTACAGCCCAAGCTGGAGCTACGTGGCCACCTCTCTGGCAGATTAAGAGGAAACCAAAGTTTTCCTGAATCACCACCACCCTGACTCCAGGGTGGTGCTGCTTCTGTAGAATGCTTCTGATGCTGTGGAAGACTGCCGTGTCAAAAGATAAATTGAGACATATTTAAATTTTTAAGAGTTTATCTGAGCAAAAATCAATTCAGACTTGGCAGTTTCAAACAGCAAGTGGTTGGGAGTGTTCCAGTAACAGGAACTCGAGGCACGACTATTTTGAAAAAATACGGAAGCAAATCAACGAAATGATTTGGCTACAGTTTAAGTGGTGGCCTGATTGGGGAAAGTCTTCTTGGCTGTGATGGGTTGTCCTTAGTTTTGATTTCCTAACCATGAGGCACATACAGGCTTCAGTTTGGATTTGTTTATGTATGTACGTTGTCAAGGTGTTAGGACCTCTCCAGACTGATGGACTCTTGTTTAATTAATGTACCAGCAGCCACTAAAGGAAGGTTCTGGTGAATGACACTCACTCTTCTTCCTCCCTGTCCATGCTCATGCTATTTCCTCCATCTCAGATAGAGTTGGAGGTCCTGCTCACGTTTCTAGGTCTGATCCAAATGCCCCCTCTTCCAGGCAGCCCTTCTGGCTGGTCCTCCATCTGAAATCTAGGGAATGCTCTTTCTCCAGGACTCAGCTCCCCAACTGTGCTGCAGTCTAGCCTTTTCCACCACTTGAGTCCTGAGAAGCATGTCTATATCCCTACTAAGCTTCTGGTACGCTGTGACCTTCTACAAGTCATTCAGTTCCCACTGAGCCTGTGTTTCCTCAGTAGGAATAACAATCTGCCCAGAAACCCCCTGGGCATCTTGTTGGAATGCAGATTCAGATTCAGCAGGTGTGGGCTGAGGCTAATACTCTGTTTTTCTCAGATAACGTGATTGCTACTGGTCCAGGACCAGCCTTCTGGTAGCAAGACAGGATATATTCAATTCCTGTTGAGGAATCCAG
This sequence comes from Bos mutus, assembly GCF_027580195.1. Lineage (NCBI taxonomy): Eukaryota > Metazoa > Chordata > Mammalia > Artiodactyla > Bovidae > Bos > Bos mutus. The sequence continues at coordinate 12,825,233 of NC_091635.1, forward strand.
ACTGTTCCAAAGGGCCAACCCATATCAGAAACTCAGTAAGTTGGGGCTTTTTAAAAATACTATTATCGTCTCCATCACCTGTGCCTGATACGCAGTAAATGTGGAAATAAAGGCATGGCAACCCACTCCAGTATTCTTGCCTGGAGAATCCCATGGACAGAGGAGCCTGGCGGGTCACACAGAGTCAGACAGGAGGGAAGTGACTGAGCACAGCACAGCACAGTACTCCCTGGCTACCTGGCCAGTGCCCTGAGGGCAGGGTATGTGTCCAATTGACATGTCTTATGCATAGAAAGCAAAAGTACACAGCTATTAAAAAAAAAAAAAGGAAGAAGAAAGTAGTTTCTATCATGCTTTGGTGGTGTTCGTTCTCTCCTGAATTCTTATCATATATGTATAAAATTATGACCAAGGTGGGATCTCCCACCACCACTCCCCCGCACACTTCCCCACCCCAACTCCTGCCTGCAACCTCTTCCTGGAGGTGGAGCACCAGCCTCCCCCAGCATCTTCCCTCCTCTGAGGACAATTTCCGATGGAAAAGAACTCCCTGCCTTGGCGCATCTGTCAGCAGAGGGAAACAGTTGGCTTCATAACCTTGGGGGAGAAAAGGCAAATAAAGGAGTCTTGAGAGATTTATTAGAGACCCCAGGAAGCTGTACAACATATGTTGTAACATATTGGTCCTTGACGGGCTCCAGCAACAAGGAAACCCTTTCCCTCTTGCACTGGCTGAGGCCAAGTTAATGAGAACCTGTTCCACCTGGTACCTGGGGGCAGAGTCATCCTCCCCCAGCCCCTGAGGGGATCCATCTGCAAAGCCCCAGTCTCAGGCCTGTCAAACCAGCTGATGAGGACTCTGCGCCCGGCTGAGGGTCTCCTCTGCCTCCAACCCCTCCCCTCAGATGCAGGTGTGAGCCCAGATGTTGACAGTCATTCACATCCTCAGTGGCAGAGCCCAGCTCTGTCCCACAGGGGCCTGGGGCCCTTGTCCCTTCAAGGACAAGAAGGTCAAACCCAGTGCCCCTGGGATGGGGAGGGCAGTCACATTCTGGAACAGCAATCGTCTGTCCTGATACACTCAGGAGTCACCTGGGGGGCTTTAAAAGTATACAATGCTGGGATGCTCTTTCAGGATATTCTGAGTTCTGGGGTGCTGCCAGTGTGTGCTGGGGGTCATCAGCAGCAGGTACAGAGGCTGCCACCCAGAGACCAAGATGCCAGAGAGTAGTAAAGAGACCAAGCACCCTTCCCACAAAAGGATGGGAGAGGAGACCAGAAGGCAAGATGCCTTCACCTAGAGGTGACTGCGGAGAAGGCAATGGCACCCCACTCCAGTACTCTTGCCTGAAAAATCCATGGACAGAGGAGCCTGGTAGGCTGCAGTCCATGGGGTCGCTAAGAGTCGGGAACGACTGAGTGACTTCACTTTCACTTTTCCCTTTCATGCATTGGAGAAGGAAATGGCAACCCACTCCAGTGTTATTGCCTGGAGAATCCCAGGGATGGGGAAGCCTGGTGGGCTGCCTTCTCTGGGGTCGCACAGAGTCAGACACGACTGAAGCAACTTAGCAGCAGCAGCAGCAACAGAGGTGACTGAGCAGTGAGTTACTTTGAATCAAAAGTTGGTTTGTTTCTGCTGAGTGGAATTGGGGACACCCAGGAACAAGTGAAACTTAGTTATAAAAAAATGAAGAAAGTTACATTCTGCACATCTGAGTGTAACTGTAAATCTTAAACCCACTGCCAGGTCCATCCAGAAAAGAAGAAATATAAACCACCAATGAATAGGAAGAGATACTGGGTCTCAGCAGGAATCCAAGAAACACAAATCAAAACACCATTTGGGCCCCTGGATAGGAGTGTCCTAATATCTTATACTCATGTTGGCAAAGGCAAAGAGACCAGCCTCTACTATCAGTTCAGTTCAGTCACTCAGTCGTGTCCGACTCTTTGCAACCCCCTGAATCACAGCACACCAGGCCTCCCTGTCCATCACCAACTCCCGGAGTTCACTCAGACTCACGTCCATCGAGTCAGTGATGCCATCCAGCCATCTCATCCTCTGTCTTCCCCTTCTCCTCCTGCCCCCAATACCTCCCAGCATCAGAGTCTTTTCCAATGAGTCAACTCTTCACATGAGGTGGCCAAAGTACTGGAGTTTCAGCTTTAGCATCATTTCTTCCAAAGAACACCCAGGACCGATCTCCTTTAGAATGGACTGGTTGGATGTCCTTGCAGTCCAAGGGACTCTCAAGAGTCTTCTCCAACACCACAGTTCAAAAGCATCAATTCTTCGGCACTCAGCCTTCTTCACAGTCCAACTCTCACATCCATACATGACCACAGGAAAAGCCATAGCCTTGACTAGACGGACCTTTGTTGGCAAAGTAATATCTCTGCTTTTGAATATGCTATCTAGGTTGGTCATAACTTTCCTTCCAAGCAGTAAGCGTCTTTTAATTTCATGGCTGCAATCAGCATCTGCAGTGATTTTGGAGTCCCCCAAAAATAAAGTCTGACACTGTTTCCACTGTTTCCCCATCTATTTCCCATGAAGTGATGGGACCAGATGCCGTGATCTTCGTTTTCTGAATGTTGAGCTTTAAGCCAACTATTTCACTCTCCTCTTTCACTTTCATCAAGAGGCTCTTTAGTTCTTCTTTGCTTTCTGCCATAAGGGTGGTGTCATCTGCATATCTGAGGTTATTGATATTTCTCCCATCCATCTTGATTCCAGCTTGCGCTTCTTCCAGCCCAGCGTTTCTCATGATGTACTCTGCATATAAGTTAAATAAGCAGGGTGACAATATACAGCCTTGACGTACTCCTTTTCCTATTTGGAACCAGTTTGTTGTTCCATGTCCAGTTCTAACTGTTGCTTCCTGACCTGCGTATAGGCCTCTACTACAGTGATGATGAAATGTATGCCAACTTTTGCAGGGATACCTGGGTAATGAGAATTAAAAAATTACAATGAATACAGCTTTGGTGGAGCAAGTCTAAGAATTTAACCTAAGGAAATCACTAAGGATTATAGAAAACTTTGAGAATGGACTTGTTCATTAGAATTTTTACTAATACAATCCTGAAAAAAATTGTAAACAAAACCAAAATGTCTAATAATATAGAACTGGACCAAAGTATACTGCATTATGAAATATTTTGTGAAATATTATAAACCATTAAAATAAACTTGGAAAGGTGTTCATGATATACTGGTAACTGAGGAAACAAGTTAAAAAAACATGTTTATTGCTTTCTAATGATTGTATATATGCATAATATATTTATATATAATTTGTTAGGTAGTTAGAATAGGAAAAAGGACTCAATTAGGTCCTCAGACCTTCCTTTGTTCTATTTGTGTGGCTCTTTTCCTTCTTTGCCTTTTAGCCACTGACATTATGGACCCCTTTTTCCTATTCTAACTACCTAACATTTCAAATACATGAAAAAATGAAAGGATCTCCCTCTACACTATCCACAGCGGTTTTCCTGAGGTAAAGGCATTATTATTCTGATTGTATTCTTCTTTTTTTCTTAATGATACATTCTAGTTTTTCTCCAGTAAACATGTGTTTCTTGTGATTTGAGAAAAGAAATTTCCCATGAAAGATGGTGGGTTAAACATACACATTTAGTAATGTTCTATTTCAAACCCCACTAAAATATCAATAAAATGATTTTCTTTTAAGGGATAAACCCATAAGGTTTTTTGTTTTTGTTTTGCATTTTTAAGTGGAAGGATAAAATTGCAAAACTGCAAGACTCAAGTTGAAAGGGGCCACCAGATGTCTAGCAATGTGAATAAAATAAGCCCATGCGAAAGCACATGCCTGCAGTACACAGGAGACAAAAAGACCCCAAGCTTCCAGATTTCATACAAAGGATCAAGAAGCAAATGGCTTAAAAACTTAATAGCAACCTCGTAAAACTACAGAACAAGGAAGTGATACCTTTACTATTCTGAAGGAAATGATTTCTAGCTTGTAGATCTTTACCCAGCCAAGCTATCAATTATGTGTACAGATTAAATAAAAGTACTTTCAGACATGCAAGATGTAAAAACAAAATTCTGCCTGCCAGGCATCCTTCTCAAGAAGACAGGGAGATGTGTTTCAGCAAACAAGAGGAGTAAACAGAGAAAGAAAAATATGGAATAGAGGAGACAGGCACTCCAGCAGGGGAGAGAAGCAGAGGGAATCTCCAGAGTGCTGAGACAGGAGGTCCCAGGTGGCAACCAAGCAGCAGGCGGAGGGGACACAGAGCTCAGACCAGGACTGGACAAAGAAATGGCAAGCACAGGATTCCCGGTATGTCTGAACACCTCGAGAAGAGATTTAGACAACTGCTGGAGAGTTTGGTGTTGGGCTGTTAATAAGCCCATAGACAATCAGTGAATTTAAAAAGCCAAGACAGTTATGAACTGCATGGAAGCCGAAAAGCTTGGGCAAGAAAGGATAAGTAAGTTTAAGGTATTTCATGATCATGCTGTCAGGGGACTTAACAATGTTCATGTTGTGAATGGGGCTTACCTGATAGCTCAGTTGGTAAAGAATCTGCCTGCAATGCAGGAGACCCCGGTTCGAACATGATGTGAACATGTTCATTTCGGGGTGATCTCACCAAAACCATTACAGTCTCCTGGGAGAAGAGGAAGTGGGGTGGCAGGGGTGCTGGGGGAAGGTGACAGAGGAACATCATTGTCATCCACAGGAGGAAACCAGTAGATAGTGCCTAAAACTGAAAATTCAAGAAGGAGCTACAAGCTCCGTATTTAAAGATAAATACCAAAATAATAGACTGAAAAGTTGAAAGCGTGAAAGTGTTCACTGCTCAGTCACGTCCAACTCTTTGCAACCCTGTGAACTGTAGCCCACCAGGCTACTCTGTCCGTGGGATTCTCCAGGCATCAATACTGCGGTGGGTTGCCATTTCCTCCTCCAGGGGATCTTCCTGACCCAAGGATCAAACCTGGGTCTCCTGTATCTCCTTCATTGGCAGGCGGGTTCTTTACCATCTGAGCCAAGTGGGAAGCCCAAAAAGTTGAAAAGTGTTGCTTTTGGTGATGGAACAAAGGGAAAGGGACTGTTTCTAGTAACAAATTTCACAGATCTATTCAGTTCAGTTCAGTCGCTCAGTCGTGTCCGACTCTTTGTGATCCCATGAATTGCAGCACTCCAGGCCTCCCTGTCCATCACCAACCCCTGGAGTTCACTCAGACTCACGTCCATCGAGTCAGTGATGCCATCCAGCCATCTCATCTTCTGTTGTCCCCTTTTCCTCCTGCCCCCAATCCCTCCCAGCATCAGAGTCTTTTCCAGTGAGTCAACTCTTCACATCAGGTGGCCAAAGTACTGGAGTTTCAGCTTCAGCATCAGTCCTTCCAAAGAACATCTAAGACATCTCCTTCAGAATGGACTGGTTGGATCTCCTTGCAGCCCAAGGGACTCTCAAGAGTCTTCTCCAACACCACAGTTCAAAAGCATCAATTCTTCAGCACTCAGCCTTCTTCACAGTCCAACTCTCACATCCATACATGACTACTGGAAAAACCATAGCCTTGACTAGATGGACCTTTGTTGGCAAAGTAACGTCTCTGCTTTTGAATATGCTATCTAGGTTGGTCATAACTTTCCTTCCAAGGATTAAACATCTTTTAATTTCATGGCTGCAGTCACCATCTGCAGTGATTTTGGAGCCCAGAAAAATAAAGTCTGACACTGTTTCCCCATCTATTTCCCATGAAGTGATGGGACCAGATGCCGTGATCTTCGTTTTCTGAATGTTGAGCTTTAAACCAACTTTTTCACTCTCCTCTTTCACTTTCATCAAGAGGTTTTTGAGTTCCTCTTCACTTTCTGCCATAAGGGTGGTGTCATCCGCATATCTGAGGTTATTGATATTTCTCCCAGCAATCTTGATTCCAGCTTGTGCTTCTCAGCCCAGCATTTCTCATGATGTACTCTGCATATAAGTTAAATAAACAGGGTGACAATATACAGCCTTGACGTACTCCTTTTCCTATTTGGAACCAGTCTGTTGTTCCATGTCCAGTTCTAACTGTTGCTTCCTGACCTGCATATAGGTTTCTCAAGAGGCAGGTCAGGTGCTCTGGTATTCCCACCTCTTTCAGAATTTTCCACAGTTTATTGTGATCAACACAGTCAAAGGCTTTGGCATAGTCAATAAAGCAGAAATAGATGTTTTCTGGAACTCTCTTGCTCTTTCCATGATCCAGCGGATGTTGGCAATTTGATCTCTGGTTCCTCTGCCTTTTCTAAAACCAGTTTGAACATCTGGAAGTTCACAGTTCACATATTGCTGAAGCCTGGCTTGGAGAATTTTGAGCATTACTTTACTAGCGTGTGAGATGAGTGCAATTGTGCGGTAGTTTGAGCATTCTTTGGGATTGGAATGAAAACTGACCTTTTCCAGTCCTATGGCCACTGCTGAGTTTCCAAATTTGCTGGCATATTGAGTGCAGCACTTTCACAGCATCATCTTTTAGGATTTGAAATAGCTCAACTGGAATTCCATCACCTCCACTAGCTTTGTTTGTAGTGATGCTTTCTAAGGCCCACTTGACTTCACATTCCAGGATATCTGGCTCTAGGTCAGTGATCACACCATCGTGATTATCTGGGTCGTGAAGATCTTTTTTGTACAGTTCTTCTGTGTATTCCTGCCACCTCTTCTTAATATCTTCTGCTTCTGTTAGGTCCATACCATTTCTGTCCTTTATCAAGCCCATCTTTGCATGAAATGTTCCCTTGGTATCTCTAATTTTCTTGAAGAGATCTCTAGTCTTTCCCATTCTGTTGTTTTCCTCTATTTCTTTGCATTGATCGCTGAGGAACGCTTTCTTATCTCTCGTTGCTATTCTTTGGAACTCTGCATTCAGATGCTTATATCTTTCCTTTTCTCCTTTGCTTTTCGCTTCTCTTCTTTTCACAGCTATTTGTAAGGCCTCCCCAGACAGCCATTTTGCTTTTTTACATTTCTTTTCCGTGGGGATGGTCTTGATCCCTTTTAGGCTCTTTAAATTAGATATAGCTTTGATCAAAGAAAAACAGAAGCAAACTGTACATTTTTTGTATTAGGTATTTGAATGGAAGGATTTATGAAGTCTCTTTCAGCCATAATCATCTATAACTAGAGGTTATCTTCTTTAGGAATCACAATAAGCAGCTTTCTTGAACTGGAGGGCTTCGGGGGTCAGTTGTCAATTGTGAAATGACCCCGTTACATCAGCAAATAGGTGAGATTCTCATTTCCTCTGTGTCCTTGGTTTGGGTTCATCTTGGCACAGCTGCCCTGAGACACGCGATCAGGTGGTAAAGCATAGGACTGATGAAGACCGGAAGGCAGATTAGCTTTCCACAGAGTTCCCCGCAACTCCTACCCCAGGTGGACCCCTGACCCTTGCCACTCAAGGGCAGCTCTACCCTCCCTCAGGACTCTCTTAGCGACCCCTCCTCCTCCCCAGCATCTTAGTCTGTATCTTCACAGAGTGCTGATATGTTCCCTAGAATAGCCCAGAAAAAGCTCAATCAGTCACCAGGCTCATCTCCACCACCTGTTCACCATCAGCAAGGCGTCTGTACCCACTCACATCCGCGATGCGCACTGCAGGCCACGGCCTCGGGCCTGACTCCCTGCTGGGAAAACACACGGTTGCTTCCAGCCAGTGAGCAGGTGACACCAGGAGCCACCAGCTTGGCCACTAGGTGAGCACAGCAACCAGGCTTTTCTCCACCGTTGGGTTAGCGTTCATTATCCTTTTTTTTTTTTTTTAATTTTATTTTATTTTTAAACTTTACATAATTGTATTAGTTTTGCCAAATATCAAAATGAATCCACCACAGGTATACATGTAATTACACAGTGCTGTGCAACATTAATTCAGGACAAGGAGCTGCAAATTCTAGGCCCTTCTTAAGGCTTACTCTCACAATGAATTAATGGGCCTTAGTTTAACAGGATATCAACAAACCAGGCTGTTGGAGGAGTTCCAGGAACCTGTTTGCCCTGGTCCTGGCCTTCTGCAGCCACCACACGACCACTGACTGCAGCCTCACAGTGCAAAAAAGTAATAGCAAATATTCACCGAGTGCTTACTATGTGTCCAAGGGCTGTGCTGCACACTTTACATGTATATCTGCTCTTGATCTTCTCAAAGAGCCTTTGAAGTAGACACAATTACTGACTTGGCTTTACAGGAGAGAAAATGAGTTTACCAAAGCAAAATCGCTTAAGATCACATGGGTAGGAAGTGATAGCGCAAATCCTCTTTGGGAGGCTATGAGTGCCATGAATTCACCACTTTGTAACCAGGTACTTTTCTCTTGCTCGAACAGTGTCCTCCAAACTAGATGAAAAGTATTGGCCTTAAACATAGAAATGGGCAAATAAAAAAAAAGAATGAAGTTTTTCCATTTGCAGCAACATTGATGGATTTGGAAGGCATTGTGCTAAGTGAAATAAGTCAGATACAGAAAGACAAATATTGTATGATATCACTTATATGTGGAAGCTCAAAAATACAACAAGCTAGTGAGTATAACTCCCCAAAAAAGCAGACTCACAGACAGGCCAGTGGTTCTGGGGGGGGTCAGGCAGAAGGGAATCTTGGGATAGGAGATTAAGACGTACATAGGAACTAAGTATAAAAGAAGCTACAAAAATATATTGTACAATACAGGGAATATAGCCAATATTTTATAGTAACTATAAATGGAGTATAACTTTTAAAAATAGTGAATCACTATATTCTACACCTATAACTTATATAGTAGTGTACATCAACCATACTTCAATACAAAAATAAAAATTAAAAATAAAAACCATAAGACAGGTTGATGCAACTTGATTCTAATGAAGCTGTTTGAAGTCAGGAGCAAGTGCTCTGTTTGCCGTGTAACAGAAACATAATAGAAAAGGATGCTGGACTACTTGTTCCTCAACAGCCACCGGGCACTTGGCTGTTTTCCAGAAGTGTTAGAATGAGACCTGGGATTGGCTTTCTGGGATAGCTTTGGTGGCACCATGAACTTGCCAAGACCCTCAGCTGGGTTTTCCCCCCTGGCTAGAGAGGTAGCCCCACTTGCTCAGAAACCCACAGGCTGCAGGTGTTCCCCCTCCCCTCCCCTTCTCAGATATCAGTGGGCCTGCCAGGGTGGGTGAGTCACTGAGAACCCGGGAACCATCAGCTGTTTTCACCCCACGGCAGAGCAGGAATTCCGTCATAGCTGGATCCTCTTTTTCTGGGCTCCCATGGGGTCCACCAGGAGAATGGGGCACAGATCTTCCCTGTTCCCAGATCCCACAGACCTCTTGGGTCACGCTGCCTCCCCAGGGTTCTTCCAGGAGGGACAGCAGCGCTCTATCTTGGACTCATATGCAACTGTACTCTCAGCCTTTCCGCTCATCATTTTTCTTCTTCCAGCATTTGGAATTTTTTCAGTTTCAGCAACCAGATGGCAACTACTTCTTTCAACCTCCTAGACTTAAACATTTTTGTCTAAATGTCCAAAAGAGCTTTCTGTTCTGTCTAATAGCGTTATTTTAGAACATAACATCCAGGAAGAAATTCACAGCTGCTTCCTTTCCACCATACCATGCCTCTTCTCTGAAGCAGGGAACACAGAATGATGGGACTGCTTAGAATTGGAGGGAAGGTTATACTGAAGGAGGATAAGTAAGGTCTAAAATGTTTTCCAGTGATGTTCCTGCCATGCTAATCTCTTCCTTTGTTAATTAATTGATTTACTTATGCAGTTGCATGCCAGAGCAGTTCGAACTGGCTCGGGGAGCTAATTGTTCCATTTTCAGGAAATCCACAAGCTGATTATTAATCCATTCATAACTCGAAATCGGCTGTGGTGAAAGTATTTACATCACGAAAAGCAGCCAGTGTTACAAATGGGGGCCACCCCTCTCTATGCACCTCCTTCTACCCAGAGTTTGAGGTGGATTTTCCAAAGTTGAGTGTGTCAAGGTTGTTAATCAGTGCCAGTCCCACTTACGCCTACTTCTAATGGAACTTTTTCTACCCACGGTTTCTGCTGAATAAGCTGTCCTGTTTTATAGCTCACGTCCCCATGACCCTGACCCACTCTTCCCCACACAGAGCCATGGCTAACTGCCCTGGGCTGGGTACTTGATACGATACCAATCTAGTCAACCAGCCAGAAAACTGTGTCCTGGAGGTGCTGGCTCAAAAAGATGAGCTTATAGAGGGTTCAGTGGATGTGCCACTGGAGATATGCAAATTTGCCTTGATTTTTTGCTGGAACAGCTGTCACCATGGCTTGAGGGCATGTAGTTTCAGGAGTCCTTGTCTGCACCACTGGGCGGGTAAGGGACTCGCCCAAATCCCTCAGGGATGCATCGCAATGGCCCTACCTCATGCCTGCTCCACAGGCCCCTCGTCTCCTAACCTAGGACTTCCTCATTGCTGCTGAAACAAGAGACACCACCAGACCCAACTGGATTTCCCATATAGACAACCCAGAAACCTCAGGAATTAACACCCTTGGGGTGGGCAATTTTTAACCAAAGGGATGTGGGAGCCAACAGACCAATTCCTGTCCCTTCCTCCCCTTAGCATCTAGCCTAGATCAATGCTTCTCAACCTTGGCACTATTAACACTTTGGACTCAGTGATTCTTCTTTTGGGGAGCAGGGGTTGTGTGCATTGTAGATGTTTAGCATCACCTCTGGTCTCTACCCGAGCTTCCATGATGGCTCAGCAATAAAGAATCTGCCTGCAATGCAGGAAACCCAGGAGATGCGGGTTCAATCCCTGGGTCAGAAAAATCTGCTGGAGGAGGGCATGGCAACCAGCTCCACTATTCTTACTTGGAGAATCCCATGGACAGAGGAGCCTGGCAGGCTATAATCCATAGGATTGCAAAGGGTCAGATGCAACTGAAGGGACTGAGCGCACACACACTGGTCTCTACCCTCTGGCTAGAATAGCACTCTCCTTAGTCATGACAATCAAAAATGTCTGCAGATATTGTCAGATGTTCCCTGGGGGACAAAACCACCCCTGGACAGAACCACTGTCTAGACAATTTGGAAGTGCTCTCTGAAATGACCTGCAACACCAAAGAATCAGCATGTCTCATTCTCCTCCACAGGAGGGGATACAGAGCATGAGAATTTAAGTACTCTGTCCAAGGTTACTGGTTAGTAACTGGTGAAGCTTGAGTACTCTCAACTGCTACAGTGCCCTGCCGCCACCTGAACTAGGACTCAAAGTCTCTTCCTAGTGGCCTTCCAGCATCTGTTACTCCTTTCTTAAGGGTTTCAGATATAGGCACACCCTTTCCCCACACCTCACCATAAAGTCTTGTCAAAGTCACCAAAGGACAGGGGGTGCCTTTGGCCCCCCGCAGTAGCTGGGTTTTTCCCCTTCCCAGCTCCAATCCGATCTGACAGCCACGCCACTCCTCAGGGGTGATGGATGCTGTTCTCAGGTGCCAGGTACCAACACCAGCCACCCCAGCCAGCCCCCTCTCCAGAGCCCCAGTCTCTGAAACCCATCTCTGCCTCTCTACCACTTCACTCCAGTCTCCGACAAGGGCGGCTATTTTGGGTGAGAAATGGGGCAGGCAGAAAAAATTTCATTTAAGCAATTAAAGAATCACTGCATTTTTCATGATTAACTTCATGTTCGCAGATTGAATGCAAAAAGCTGTTAGCCAAGCATTTCCATTTCTGTACCTGACATGAGCAATGGGAATATTTGTTCTGCCCGGGAGGATTACACCTTCCATTAATCTCCGTTTTATTGAAAGTTTAAATAACAGACAGACACAATGTGATCAATTAGCAGTGTAATTCCAAGGAGATGTCATAGTAAAATTAAATCTCGAGCACATCCGCGGCAAAGATGCCTGCAAGTTCTCTCCAGCCTCCCTTCACCATTGCAGTGTGTATATTTTAATTGAAAGTTTATTCTGCTATGTGCCTCGTCTACTAAATTTTAATTTAACATTGTAATGAGAAGGGTGTTTCTGAGGAGCTCTTCACAGACAAGTTGAGGAGGTTTCACAAATTAAGAGTATGAGTGAATTTGCAGCACTTTCCAGGCAGCGGTGAGGGAAAGGAGCTGCCCCACCCCCCACCCCACCCACCTCCAGCTCTTCGGAGAGGATCCCAGGGTCTGGAGAACTAGCCCAGGGAAAGTTTAGCATCTGAGGCAGCTGGACCAAAAGATGACCACACCATAAAGGAAGAGATTTCAGGCAAAACCAGGACTGTATCTCTTCTTTCTCCTGCCTGCCAGAACCCCTAAAGCGCCCCCTATAGGCAAAACCCAATAGGAAACTAATTGGCCAAGTGAGAATGTCGTCTCAGCTCCAGCTTTGCAAAGGAGTGTAGAGCAGGCAGGTCTGGAGAGGAGAGGCAGTCACTTTGTAATCAGTATCATACTTTGGGGAACCTGACTTTGCCTCTCTGACCTTTACATTCCTCTGTAAAATGGGGATAATAATACCAAATCTTCCGGGTCACAGTGAGACTCCAGCGAGTTGGACTGGGAGAGGGGTTGAAGCATACAACACAAAGAGAAGGACTGTTCTTTTCCACTGCGTCCCAGAAAAATCACAAGGGAGCTTCTCCTTCTTGAAGGGTGACCTCAACCGAAAAATCAAATTGTCATGTAGCTGAGGTTGCAGAAAGGCCTTGACTGGACTGGGAAGTGTTCTGAGGCTCAGACTGAGGGAAGAGGAAGAGAGAGCTCACATTGTTCTCAACAGAAGGACGAGAGCAGAGAGACCAGCCTATTCTGTTTCGTTAAGGTCGGAAGTCAGTCATCACAAGGGTCACTTCACTGGAGCCTTGAACTTCAACTCTACTAGACTATATCTAACTTGCTGTCACAGCCCAGGAGCCTTGCTGTGCCTGGCCCAGGCATGCACTTGAGAAATGCTTGTGCTTAGAAGTGAGGGGAAGGAGGGAGCGGAAGGCATTGGGTGCACTAGTGACAGCTGCTGGTGGAAGATGGCATTGCAGCCCAGCTCTATGAGGCCCCACACAGGATCAAAAGTGAGCCTATCTTCAGAAGCTGCTCGTGTGGAATCAAGAAGTTTTCAGGAGAAAAAGAAAAATGCTAACATTCAGGATTTAAAGGGTTGAACGCCAAAGAGGAGGGAAGAGGTGTTATCTCTCTGACTTACTTCTTCCCACTCCCCTTCTTGTGCACCCCATTCCAACCATCCTGCCTTCCTGCCTTCCTGCCTTCCTTAAACACCACCAAGGAGGCACCCACTCAGGCCCTTTGTTCTTGCTGTTCCTTTGCCCAACATGTGCTCTCAGGTATTCCTATGGCTTGCTTCATGGTCCCTACTCAAACGTCACCTCCTCCTTTGAGACTTCTCTGACCACTGCATCTAAAATAGCAATCGCTCCTCTCGCTCTTGCTTCACTTTTCTCCATTGCACTGATTACCTGCCATTATTTTAAATATCTACTCATTTTGTTTGGTCTGTGTCCCCAAAATACAAATTCCCTGAGTGTAGATGTCTTTACTGTTCTCTACTATATCCCCAGCACCTTGGATAAGATGATACAAGTCACTCAAAAAATATGTAATAAGGACTTCCCTGGTGGCCCAGTGGTTAAGAAACTGCCTGCTAATGCGGGGGACATGAGTTTGATCCTTGGTTCAGGAAGATCCCACATGCCATGGAGCAACGAAGCCCGGGAACCATGACTACTGAGCCCAAGATCTAGAGCCTGTGCTCTGCAACTAGAGAAGCCACCACAATGGGAAGCCCATGCCCCTCCACTCGAGAAAGCCCGTGCACAACAACAGAAGAGCATGGCCAAAAATAAATACATAAAGAATTTTAAATTACGTAATGAATTATTAGAGAAAAAAGTATGAGATTTAACTCAAAGACAGAACTTTGAAGGTACTTCCTGCAACTTCTAATGGATTCAGTGTAAGTTGTGCTGTGAAGATCCTTCTCACTCTTTGCCCTGCTTCTATGATCCTGTCCATCTGCCCCAGCTTGAGTTTGCAAGGCTACTGCAAACTTGAGGATGCAGTCTTCCTATCCTCTCTTCTTCTCTTTGCAAATTCCTTTCTGCTCTCTTTTGACAAAGATTCCTCTCATTGCCTCGCATACATATTTACCTAAGTCCCTGGTCCAAGGCAGCTTTGTGGAGCCTAGAGGCACATTTAGGTAATGTCAAGAGAGAAAACATGTGAGATCCACTCCAAAAATTCGAGATCTAGGAGCCCTGGATAGACACAGGGCTCCACAGTGTCCCCTCTGCATGGAGCCAGGGCCATAGAAGTTTTCTCCAAGGAGCTGGGTTCTAAGTTAGCACTGCTGCCAGCCCCCTTCCAGAGGGACTACTCTCCTCAGGCTTACACACAGCCCAAATGAGCCTCCTTCTCAAAACATCCAAAGAAAGGCAGTCTAGGATCAGAAGATGCTGTTATTGTTCCCTTGTGGTAACTGGGTTGGCAGCAAACCCAACGCAATGGCCATAGACACAGACATTCAGCAAACAAGCACAGAACTGAACTGGGAGTGTAGAAACCCCCAGGGCAGAGACCCCCATTCTGTCATGAACCCCGTTCCCAACTTGAACCCTAACTCCTCTCTCCTCCTCCACAACAGGGCACCCTCCTGGGTTGCTGGAGTCCCCTGGGTGCTCATGTAGAGAGGCTGCCTGTGGAAGATGAGATTCGCTGGCCATTCCACACATTCACAGCTTTGCCTGACAGCTAACAAGCTCTGTGGCTGGGAAGTGCAGCAGAGCGAAGGCCCAATTACAGCAGAGGAGAGCCTTGTACAAAGGGCTTAAATGCGCTAACAAGGCATTTCAGAAGGCCGGGGAGCCCCTAATGGCCTGCCTGCTGTCAGAGAGGGAGCAAAAGGCTGGGAGGGAACAGGCCTCTCTGTGCTGCTGCCTGATGATGTTTGTCACGAATCTCTCTTGTTCAGAATGAGTCTGGTTGTCAAAAACAAACAAACAAAAAAAAGCAGGGGAGTGGGCATCAGTGTCAGGAAAGGAGACAGGCCCAGCTATCAGGGAATTTCTATAAAGTGAAGCTCTGGATAGCATTCCTTCCCCTCCTCAAATACCTTCATGGTCCCCCATCACCTGCCAAATAAAATACCAACTCTCCCATCTAATGATCAGAGAAGTTTACTTCCCCATGGCTGAAATTTTTAGAGGACAGTGTGTGGATCATGGGCACCAGAACGGCCCAACCCCTTGTTTAAAAGGCAGATGTGTACACCCCCTCCAAGTTTCCTTGATTAGAATATTGGGGTGGAGTAGGGGCTGGATTCTGATGTTTAAGCAGCTTCCCTGGGTGATTCTCAACATAGTCATTCATTCATTTAATCACTAAGTATTCAGTGAGCTGTTACTCTGCCCCAGGCACCGTGCTGGGTGCTGGGGAGAAGAGGTGAGCAAAAAGCACTCACCCTCTGTTCCCCCAGGAGCTATCAGGGGGCAGACATGAAACGAATAATCATACATGCAGATGCCCACTCGTTACTGACTTTGGGTACAGCCAAGGGCACATTCGGTGCCTGCAATGGTGGCCTAAGCTGGGGGGTGCAAGCCCAACTCTGAAGTCAGTCCTGGGCTCCTCTCAGCTCTTCCTCTGCCTGTGTGACTAAGTTATCGTCCTCCCCCAGGTCTTAGTTTCTCCCCTGTAAAATGGGCCTATAACCATGCTTCCCTTCCTGTGAAGATTGGTGTTTCATAGGTACACAACTGATAATGGCCTTGTGGGGCAGGGAGGTGGCAGCAGGGGTCAGACAGGCATCTGTTAGGATGCGACATGGCCTTACCTAGTGCTCAGTCAAGGTCAGTGGAATTGACCTAAACATTTACAACTTCTCCTAGTTATCCTTTCTGCCTTACAATGATTGAGGAGAAGTTCACCTGGGTTTCAGAGCCACTTCTTTTCCTTTGGAGGGAACCACTTTAAACACTACAAGGATCCAGTTTATTCTACAGATGCTTGGTGGGTTGAAATTCTGTCTCATGACCTTGGCCAAGTCACTTGCCCTCTGATCAGGGGCTCCTCACCCAAAGAACAAGTAAACTGGACTCAGTGATGTCTAAGAGCCTCGGCATGGGCACCAGCCTCTTGTTTTGCCAGACAGGATTTTTTTTAACCTGCAGAAATTAGTATTTAATTGAAGAATAACATGTTAGCACTAAGAGAGTACGAAGGACATCGTTGCAGGAAAAAAAAAAAAAAAAGGTAATCTTCCACAAAAAGAAATATTGGCAACACTATACATAAATTACATGAGCATTTAGCTCTCACTTTGACTAAGTGGTGAAAGCATCCCTCCCAGACCAGCTACAGTCCAGAGACCCACATTAGGGACTAATGACCTAGTCCAATGATGATGGTGATGACAACAGCGATGATGAAGAGACCTACCACAGACATTCCCATGGCACTCACCACGTGCCAGGCTTGCTTCTAAGCACTTTGTATATATTAACTCATTTAACTCTCACTACTACCCTATCAAGTAGATCTATCATTGGCCCCATTTTGCAGAAGAAATAACTTCCCTCAGGTCTCACTGCTAAAAAGCAGTGAACTTCCTGAGGGAGCTGAAACATTTTTAATAGTCAGCTCATCATTTGGATGGCTCGATAGTTCTTTTCTGTCAGAATGTTCCATCTGGTGGTCCATGTTGCTTAACAAGCAGTCAAGGACCAGTGGATTCTGCTAGGCACATCTGCTTTGTCACCAGGCAAGTGAAGCTGGGATGGGATGGGCTGACACTGCAGCATTCCTAGGCAGAGAAGTGAAAGAAAGGGAAACTGTTA
Organism: Bos mutus; assembly: GCF_027580195.1. Lineage (NCBI taxonomy): Eukaryota > Metazoa > Chordata > Mammalia > Artiodactyla > Bovidae > Bos > Bos mutus. The sequence goes on from NC_091635.1 coordinate 12,842,072, forward strand.
GTCGCTCAGTCATGCCCAACCCATTGCGACCCCGTGGACTAAAGCCTGTCAGGCTCCTCCATCCATGGGATTCTCCAGGCAAGAATACTGGAGTGGGTAGCCATTCCCTTTTCCAGGGGTTCTTCCCAACCAGGGGTCAAACCCCAGTCTCCTACATTGCAGGCAGGTTCTTTACCATCTGAAGAGACCTACCACAGACATTTACATAGCACTACCCCACCAGGGAAGCCCTGATGAGAAGCCCAAGAGGAGAAGAGCAATGTTCAAATATCACCTCAAAGTCATGGTCAAACAGCCAGCCACCTGGCATCTTCACAGAAACCCTGCAACATGGCTGCGTTTCAGTCACACCCAGAAGCCCAGGTTGGGTCCCTTGGATGCTGAGGGGGAAAAATGTTCCCTTGCTTCTCCTCTCTTCTCTACCTCTTCAGCTGGCAACCAGTGAGCTTCCGCTGCATGTCAGGAGCCCCAAAGATGCCCCCAAGCCAGGCCAACAGCGGCCCACAGCTGAGAGGAGGAACAGAATAAATCCACAGGTGACTAAGAGCTGTGTGGACCATGTCACAGCACACGGGAGAGCAGACGCTGTGGCAGCCCAGAGGAAGACACACTCACGTCAGCATGAAGGCTTCAGCAAGGATTGGATCCCCCTAAGGCTTGAAGGATGAGTGGCTGATGTGGGCAAGGTAAGGCCATTAGCAGACTCCTGAGACTGCTGAGCCCTGGAACTTCCCATCCTCAGAAGCAGGGTGGGAAACCATCTGAGCCCTCCCCACTCCTCCATGGGACAGCCAGCCTCTCATCCTGTCACACATGAAAGATGCAACGTACCCAGCTGGGCCACACCGGGCCCCCACTCAGAGGGCACTTAATCGTGGGTAACAGTACAGAGGCACAGATGGTGGCTGGCAGGACCTGCTTCTTTAGCCCCAAGCATTCTTGTATCGTACTTAGATTCACAGAAGCATAAAACAGGCAATTTGGATTTGACCTCAGAGGTGACTCTTCGATGCTGGGAAGTATCAGTTGGACCCAGCAGAAATAACAATCTTTTAAATTTGCCTAACATCATATAGTTACACTTCATTTCATTTGCCTGGTACCTGCAGATGTAACCAGTGTTCACACTGGCCCCTGTCATTGCCCAAATGAATTCTCTGTGTCACATGGCATAAAGCACACATCCAACCACCAGCTAGGCATTTTTGCCCTCATCTTAAGGTGCCCAAGTAGCTACAAACCTCTAGGTTTGAGGTTTGCGGGGAGCCAAGATGCTGGTCCTTCAGCATAATAAACTGTCCTCAGCCACTGAAGGGAATCAGAAATAATAGGCCATCCTAATGAACAGCTCACACAACACCCAGCTCAGTGGAGCAGAGTGGACCTGACAGGAAATGTCTCATCTCCAAACACAAATGCAGTGTCCGGCAGAAAGCTAGCAGCATGGGGGACACACTTCACTAAGAAAGAGAAAAATGCCTGTGACTGGAGGGAAAAGCCCAATTACCCTGAACTTGGCAATTGATCCTTCCTGCACAAACAAAACCCAGGCCAGGCCTGGGGACCCATGAGATGTCTCTGGAGAGGGATGGTGGGGAGGGGTGCTAGGGAAAGGGCCTCAAGACTACTAGCTACACGTCCCTGTAGAACTTTGGAGAACATAGTGGATTGGCATCTGACTCACATCTGAGAAATCTAAAGGGCAAAAGTTTGGCTGAATTGGCCTGAGGCATCAGGCAGTGGCACCCCACTCCAGTATTCTTGCCTGGAAAATCCCATGGACGGAGGAGCCTGGTAGGCTGCAGTCCATGGGGCTGCTAAGAGTCGGACACAACTGAGTGACTTCACTTTCACTTTTCACTTTAATGCATTCGAGAAGGAAATGGCAACCCACTCCAGTGTTCTTGCCTGGAGAATCCCAGAGACCGGGGAGCCTGGTGGGCTGCCGTCTATGGGGTCGCACAGAGTCGGACACGACTGAAGCGACTTAGTAGCAACAGCAGCAGCAGCAGCAGCAGTCGCCCTGAGAGCTGTAGTAAGATGGATGGTTCAGGGGCGGGGGCCTTAAAAGACATTTCAAGAGAGCCACCTGGAGGGACAAGTGAAAGTGAAAATCACTTAGTCGTGTCCGACTCTTTGCAATTCCACGGACTATACAGTCCATGGAATTCTCCAGGCTAGACTACTGGAGTGGGTAACCCTTCCCTTCTCCAGGGGATCTTCCCAATCCAGGGATTGAACCCAGGTCTCCCGCATTGCAGGCAGATCCTTTACCATCTGAGCCACCAGGGAAGCCCAAGAATATTGGAGTGGGTAGCCTATCCCTCTCCAACAGATCTTCCCAGCCCAGGAATCAAACTGGGGTCTCCTGCATTGCATGCGGATTCTTCACCAATTGAGTTATAAGGAGAAATGAGACCTCAGAAGATGATCTGTGGGTTTCCCTGGCGCCTCAGTAGTGAAGAATCCCCCTGCCAATGCAGAGGACACAGATTCTATCCCTGACCCAGGAAGATCCCATATGCTGTGGGGCAACTAAGCCCGTGTTCCACAATTATTGAGCCCATGCCTTAGAGCCGGTGCTCCACCACAAGAGAAGCCACCACAATGAGCAGCCTCGATGAACTGCACCTCAACGAAGAGTAGTGCCCCACATACAACTAGAGAAAGCATGCACAGCAACAAAGACCCAGCACAGCAAAAAATAAATTTAAAAAAAATTTTTAAATAGTCTGTGAGGAAGAAGATCAGCAAGAACTCAAGGCCAAGAGAACACCATAACTACCCAACAACCAGGTTGATGAGAGAGATGCTAGAACTGAGATGAGTAAGATAAACAATGATAGGTTCCAATGATTCACTTTTTAATAGTAGAGTGGCACAATCACTCTCTGGCTTGTGTCCTCATAGGAACACAGTCCTCTGCCATAGCGCTCGACTTGTGCTGGGCCAGTGACTTGCAGTGGCCAAGGTGTGCTCCTGGAGCAGGGCTGCAAAGTGCCTGCTCAGTTAGGCCTTCCCTCCTGCTCTCCAGTGACCCATCAAGGGAAAAACTTTTCCCAAGTGGCCCTGAACCTGGGCCCCAAAATGAATATGGAGGAACTAGATCCATGAACCAGACCCACAGCATGGAGCTGACCCACCAGCTCAGCACAGTCTCAATAAAAGACTCACAATCAACCTGAAGACCCACAACCATGAGAATAAATGCTGATTTTTAAGCCCTTGAGGTTGGTGCCATTTGTTAAGCAGCAGCAGCCAGTGAAGGTTGATGTACCAGGGATACTCAAGCTCTCAAAACATCGAGGAGGGAAATGGTCAGCTGTAAAGAGCAGCCAACATTAGAGGAAATAATTGCCAGATGCCCCACCAGTTGTGAAGACCATTTCTGCCCTCTGACCTCTTCTCTTGCCCAACCTCCCTCAGTTACCTCATTACCTAGCAGGATGAGGAGAGGAAGAGTGTGACGGTCAGGGTTATGTATCAGCTTGGCTAGGCAGCAGCCCTCAGTCATTCAATCAGATACTAAACTACGGGTTACTATAGAGATATTTAGTGTGTGTGTGTGTGTATATGCATGCGTGCTCTCAGTCACGTCCAGTTCTTTGCAATCCCATGGACTAGCGCCTGCAGGCTCTGTCCGTGGAATTCTCCAGGCAAGAACACTGGAGTGGGTTGCCACTGCCTTCTCCAGGGGATCTTCCTGACCCAGGTATTGAAGTGGAGAGGTACTTCATAGATGGGATTAAAGTCCATAATCACTTGACTTTGAGGGCTTCTGTCCTAGAAAATCTGAATAGGCCTGATTCCATCAGCTGAAAGCTTCAAGAGCAATCCTGAGACTTCCCTAAAGGAAAGGAAATTCCACCTCCAGAAAGAAGAAAGCTCATGCCGGAGAGCTCACCTTGTTCTTCCTGATGGCTTGCTCTACAGATTTCATCTCTGCCCAACCAGACCCCTAATTATATGAGCCAATCCTGCCCAATAAACATCTTAATACAAGTTTCCCACTGGTTCTCCTTCTCTGGTTGAACTCTGAGTGATACAGATTTTGGTGCCTGAAAGTGAGGGACCACTGTAAGAAACATCCAAAAATGTTGAAGTGGCCTTGGGACTGGACAGTGGGCATAGGGTGGGAGAGAATTGAAGAGCATGATAGAAAAGCCAAGATTGTCTGGAACAGATTGTCAGTAGAAATAATGGGTGTTAAAGACTCTGCCAGTGAGGGTCTAGCAGGAAGTGAGGAGCATGGTAAGAAAACCTATATCTTCCTAGAGAACACTTAAATCATCGCGAACAGACTGTTGGCAGAAATATGAACGTTAAGGATGCTTCTAGCGAGGGCTCAGAAGGAAATGAGGCACGTGTTATTGGAAACCACAGGAAAGGGGATCTTCGCTGTCTAGTGGCAGACAGCCTGGCTGAATTGTGTCCTGCAGTGCATGGAAGGCAGAACTGGTCAAGTTATGAGCTTGGAATCTGAGCTGAGATTTCCCAGCAAAGTGCTGAAGGAGCAGCCTACTTTCTTTTGGGTGCTTCTAGTGAAATGGAAGAGAAAAGAGAGAAATTGAGGGAAAGAATTGTTCGGAGAATGATTGGGGAAAATCTCAGCCTATTCACTTTGCAGATGAAAAAATTAGGGGATTCGCTGTTGGGAAAGCATGCCCTGGAGACAAGGAGCTGTGGCAGAGGCAGAGATTGGAAAGGTGTGGGAGCCACAAGCCAAAGATGGGCAGCATCTAGAAAGTGAAAAAAGGCAAGGTAACGGATTCTCCCCTAGAGCCTCCACCAGGCATGCCTTCCTGCTGACCCATTTCAGACTTCTGAACCATAAGATCACAAATCCAGAACTTTCAGATAAGACCTCTGTGTTGTTCCAAGTCACTGAATTTGTGGTCACTTGTGACACAGTGGTAGGAAACCAGTACAGAGAGATGAAAAAAGCAAAATCTCTGGCAACTCCCTTTTCTAATTGCAAGCTTGAAATGCAATTTGGAGCTCTGGGTATTACTCCAGACTGGACATTTGAATGACCGAGCTGAAACTGTCTTGAAGGCTAAGGTGACCAGAGAATATTTCGTGATCCAAGTTTAAGAAGAAAAATATGGGGTTCCTGGTGATCTCTTCAGGAGCAGGGGGCAGTCTGGCCAACAGAGAGGGTTTCCAGGGGAAAAACTGAAGGTGCTTTATGAAGGGGTCCAAGAGTCCTGCTCATTCTGGAAAATATGGCTGCTTGGATATTCAGTGAAGAAGAGAGGTGTGGGGATTTGATCTCAGTGTGAGGAGGATGTGGGGGATGTGGAAGGGCTCCTGGGACCCATAGTGGGAACTCAGGGATGCCATCTCCATGGCTACAGCAGGATCCCATGGGAGAGGAAGATGCTCCTTCATTACATCAGCTCTCCTAGACTCTCCCCATGGGCCTGGTCACGTGGCTCTTCATTCTATAAACTCGCTCCATCCATTCCTGGATGGTGTTTTCAGCCTCTGTATTACCCTTCCTGAGCCCTCAGAGCTGCCTCCTCATGGAGTGAGTAAGCCACACAAATTCCCTCAAGCCCAGGAGCATCAGAGAAATAATCAGCCAGGGTCCCACCCACTTAATTCAGGTCTATTTTGCTAAACTTGTGAAAGGGACACCTTGGGATGCCACAGAGGACAAACCCCACACAGTGAGGCAGAAGTCTGAGTGGTTTCAATAACCAGACAGTGCTGACTCCATATCCAAACTCGGCCACTTTTCAGTGGTGTATCTAGAACGAGAGACTGAACTTCTCTGGACCTCAGTTTCCTTAATGTAAAGATCATAGCGCCCAGCTCATGGGGCCTTAGTGAAGATTAAAGGGGAGAACATGGGGTGAGGTGTAAATGCTCGGTGAACAGTAGCTGCAATAATAAGAATTAATGTTCTGATTAGTAGGGCTTCTCCCTCCTGCATCTTCAGTGCCTTTGCCATCACTGCTCTGACCTGCCCCAGCCCTAGACCCACCCCACCCCTACCTCAGCCAATGCCAGGACTCCCCTCCTGAAAGCCCCACGGCTGCAAACAGTTAATGTGATTATTGCATTTAGCCCAAATTTGCAATAGCTTCCTCTCTTTAATCACTTTGAAAGTGTTTCAAATTCCCTTCCTACGTGACTGAAATCAAAGTGGCACCTGTGAAGGCAGAAAGCCTGGCTGCCAGTGCGAGGTGGAGATGTAAAACAGTCAGGCTTTGATGGGGAGAAATTATGTCTTTCTTAATTCCTTTTACCCTATAATTACCAGGCACGATCACGTGGGTTAACAGCAAAAATAACTTGCACAGAAAGATGTAGTCTGTACAGTCCTGGTTCGAGTCCTCATGGGAGACCCCCAGGGGATGCTCCAGGGGAGCCCCCACCCAGGCACCTTCCTCCCCAGCTCTCCAAGGCCACTGATCCCCAGCCAATGAGGGTCAATCAAGAGGTGTCCTTTTTGCTGCCTCCTCCACCCCTCTCGACAGTATCTGACTGTGATCCCCTTCTTCTCCCCTTTCCTGGCCCAACGCCCCTGTTGCCGTTCTCCTTGTCTGGCCTCCACCTGCAGTCTCCTTTGCAGTCTCCCTCCTTGTCCCTTTGACCACCACCCCCAGGCAGACTGGCCTCCCTGAGTCCTCACAGCATCCCTCTTCACCACCTCTGTGCCCTTTCCTCTTTCTTTGCTTGTCTCTCCTCCCTTCCCTTCACTCCCACCATTCCAGAGAGCACACCTACCCTGACGACCCTCAAACCAGCCTCCCCACCATGATCTCCAGACTCCAGGACCCCCAACACCCAGATACTGGCTCAGGGTCACCACACTGGGATGCCCTGCTGAGTCCAAACCGGCTCCCCCAGACTGCCCTCTCCCAGCCTGAAAATCCACTACCAAGATCGAAGCTTGTGAAGCTCCTCCATCTTCTCTTTCTCCTGAGTCCAGATCCAATCCCATCCAATATCACCCATGCAAAAGATATTGCAGTATGGATTAGAGGAAATTGCAGGAATTTTGGAGTCATATGAACCCAAGTTCTGGCGGTAAACTTGGGCCAAGTCATTTCAGTGTCCTTATTTATAAAATAGCAATGATACTGTCTACCACCAAGAAGCTTTTCTTTTTTTCTTGGTCATGCCACTTGGCTTATGGGATCTTAATTTCCTGACCAGGGATTGAACCCAGACCCTTGATGGTGAAAGTACGGAGTCCTAACCACTGGACAACTGGGAAATTCCTGAGTCATTTTTTAGAACTAAATTACATAGTATCTGAATATGGTTCATACATTCTCCCCCTCCCCTTCCTGCTTCCTCTACCCTAGTGCAGGCATCATTTTTTACCAAGTCAATGGCAACAATCTCAGAACTGGTCTCTCTGCCTTCAGACATTTCTCTTCCCACCCATCAGCCAACCCACTGCCAGAAACTTCTTCTTAAAACTCATTTCTGACCATGTCACCCTGCTCAGAACACTCAGCAGCTGCCTGTGGCAAGAAGGTTAAATTCCAAAGCATAAGCAATGTGAGTTGGACACTGAGTGTGAAGTCCTCCAAACTAATCCCAAATCCTCACTCCCCAACTAACGAACAGTTTAGACTTCTACAGTTTGATGAGACTAATATTTCCTAACTCACACGATTGCTGTGGGGATTAAATGACAAAGCTCAGGAAAGCACCTGCCAGAGTTTCATAGAAGGTGTTTAGCAGATTCTGGTTCTCTTCCCCTCTGTCTAGTCACCTCTCCCAAACCCTTTGTAGGGGGCAGGGGGGTAGGTGGTGATGGACATGGTGCTTCAACCTTCATTATCAAAGTTCTTTCTTTTTTAATCTTTAAATAAAACCTCTGGATGACAAACAGCAAAATTTGGCTATCACTGGAGGAAACCTACAGCTATAAGCCACACTAATGAAAGCAAATAAATCTTAAATATTGACCACCTGACTCCCCATGAGAACCCAAGCCAGGCAATGGGGACAAGACCCGAGATTAAAGAACATCTCAGAGCGGGGCATCTCAGAGGTGGGCCCACCCTTGGGTGAGAATTCCTACAGGGGATAAAGTAGTAGTTGACTTAATTGCGTGATTCACTAAAAAAGATACTTATATGTCTATTTTTCCCTTAAAAAAATGTTTATATACTGTTCACAGTCTCATGCTATAGATCCACAGTTGGGGAAGAAAATGTCTATGGTTCTTGCTTTTTCTTCTGAGAAAAGTCATTTTCATCTAAGCATTTTTTCAGGTTACACCTTAGGGTTCACTATTAGAGCTGTGATCTCGGTTTCTGTCTTGACTTGTCATCCTTAATTGCTCTGTAGACAGCTGCCCTCTTGGCATCCACAAAACTTTTCCCTCTTCTTCTCTACCAACAGCTCACCAGCCAGGCCTACATCCATCCATCCTTCCACTTTCCCCAGCCACCCTTTTTAATTGGATTTCTATAGGTATTTTTTTTAACTGTGTTAAAAGACATATAACATAAACCCTCTAGCATTTCTCCTTAGAAGGAGCTATCTGCCAATTTAAAAAAAGAGAGTAGGCCATCTGGCATTTTTCCCGATAGAACTGTCTCTTTGCCCAAGAAAAGAGGGCCGACCTACCACACCATCTTCTCAGAGCTCTGTCTCTGTGTTGAAGGGGGAGAAAAAGAAGTTGGGTCGGGGGGAGACACACCCTGGAGAGGGTCCACCCCTCAGCGTTTGTCCTTAGAAAGAGCTATCTCCCAGTGTGAAAAAGAGAAATAGACATCCTGCATTTCTCTTCAAAGGGCATTCTCTCCGGTCTCAAAAAGTCCGGCCATTCAGCATTTGTCTTCATTGATTGAATACTGTCTCTTTAAAAAAAAAAAAAGTGCTTTCCCTCCACAGTTTTCCCCCATAGAATGCTGGTCCTCTGTCTTAGCCCAAGGGCTTGACATCCAGCATTTCCTTCATACAGCTCTGTTCCTCTCTTTGAGAAAGTCAGCTGGCCATCTCAAATGTTTCCTCACAGGGTGCTGACTCTGACTGAAAAGGAGGTCCGAGGCTATGGCATTTCTCCTCCTAGATCTCTGTTTCTATCTCTTAAA